>NC_056660.1:176983457-177297304 GCF_018350195.1 Panthera tigris | reverse complement strand
ACGAGAGTGGCCAAAATGAACAAATCAGGAGACTATAGATACTGGAGAGGATGTGGAGAAACAGGAACCCTCTTGCACTGTTGGTGGGAATGCAAAGTGGTGTGGCCACTCTGGAAAACAGTGTGGAGGTTCCTCAAAAAATTAAAGATAGACCTGCCCTATGACCCAGCAGTAGCACTGCTAGGAATTTACCCAAGGGATACAGGAGTACTGATACATAGGGGCACTTGGACCCCAATGTTTATAGCAGCACTCTCAACAATAGCCAAGTTATGGAAAGAGCCTAAATGTCCATCAACTGATAAATGGATAAAGAAATCGTGGTTTATATACACAATGGAGTACTACGTGGCAATGAGAAAGAATGAAATATGGCCCTTTGTAGCAACGTGCATGGAACTGGAGAGTGTTATGCTAAGTGAAATAAGCCATACAGAGAAAGACAGATACCATATGTTTTCACTCTTATGTGAATCCTGAGAAACTTAACAGGAACCCATGGGGGAAGTGAAGGAAAAAAAAAAAAAAGAGGTTAGAGTGGAAGAGAGCCAAAGCATAAGAGACTCTTAAAAACTGAGAACAAACTGTGGGCTGATGGGGGGGGGGGGGGGTGGGTGATGGGTATTGAGGCGGGCATCTTTTGGGATGAGCACTGGGTGTTGTATAGAAACCAATTTGACAATAAATTTCATATATTTAAAATATAAATGTAAAAAAATTTTATAAAAAACAATAATAATAAAAATGAAAGGAAAAGTAAAGATATTACCAGGGAAACAAAAACAGAGAATTGATTGCTTTCAGAGTTGCCTTATAAGAAGTACTAAAGGGGGAACCTGGGTGGCTCAGTCGGCTGAGCGTCAGACTTCAGCTAAGGTCATGACCTCACAGCTCGTGAGTTCAAGCCCCGTGTCGGGCTCTGTGCTGACAGCTCGGAGCCTGGAGCCTGCTTCAGATTCTGTGTCTCCCTCTCTCTGCCCCTCCCCCACTTGTGCCATGTCTCTGTCTCTCAAAAATAAATAATCATTTAAAAAAATTTAAAAAAAAAAAAAAATACTAAAGGAAGTACTTCAGGCCGAAAGCAAGTGACCTCAGATAAATCCACTCAATAAAACAAAGAACACTAGTGAAGGTAATTAAGCAATTATAAAATATAGTACATTTTTCTCTTAACTGATTTAAAAAAACAATTATATAAAACAGTTATGTATTTTATATACATACACACTGAAATGATGACATACATATAATATGTAATATATTTGCCAATAACAGCACAAGGAAGATAGGTAGGAGCAACGTTTGGGGCTAAGGAAATGACACAAGATGCAACTCAAATCTACAGGAACCAATAAAAAACCAAAAATGGTAAATAAGAATGTTAATATAACAAACACTTCAAACATACGTTTTTGCTCTCTTTCTCTCAACTTCATTAAAAGATATAAAGTTAAATGAAGAAATAATTATCATGATTTATTGCTGGGTGTATAATATATAAAGGTGTAATAGTTTTATCATGTAGTAATAATATGACAAAAAGGGAAAAAAAGAATAGAACCATATAGGAATAACATTTCTTTATCTCATTGGAACTAAGTATCAACCTGAGGTAGATTCTGGTAAAATGTATATGGTGAGCCCCTAGGGAAACTCTACAGAAAATTACTAAAAAATGTATAGTAAAAAATTATTGAAAGTAAAGTTATTAAAATGTTACACTAGAAAATATTTAATGTAAAAGAAAGCAGTACAGGAAGGCTAGAGGAAAAGAAACATGACAAAAATGTCAGATATAGATCTTACAGTATGAATAATAACATTAAATTTAGAATGGGTTATGCAAGCCAACGAGTAGCAGAGATTATTAGACTGGAGTTTTAAAAAAATAATGTTGCACATGCTATCTGTAGAACACACATTTTAAAGTCAAGGATACAGATAGGTCAAAAGTACAAGGATGGCAAAGCATATATCATATAGACAGCAACCATATAAAAAAGATGGAGTGGCTATACCAATACCAGATAAAATAGACTTTAAAACAAAAAAATGTCACTAGGAATAAAGAGGAACATTTTGTAATGATAGAAGGGTCAACTCATGAGAAAGATGTAGCAATTATAAACATATATGTACATAACAACAGAAGCCCAAAACACGTGAAACAAAAGCTGACAGAAATAATAATAATAGTTGAAGACTTTAATGACCTGGTTTTAATAATGGATAGAACAACTATGTAGAAGGTCTGTAACAATGCTATAAACCAACTAGACTTGAACAATGCTATAGACTTGAACAATGCTATAAACCAACTAGACCACAGACAGCTATAGAACACTACACCCAGCAACAGCAGAATATACATTCTTATCAAGTATGTACAGAATATTGCCCAAGACAGACCATATGCTCAATCAAAAAACAAGACTCAATAAATTTTAAAGAATTGAAATAGTACAAAGTATGTTCTCTAATCAAAATGGAGTACATAGAAATCAATAACAGAAAGAAATGGATAACTCAGAGTATGTGGAAATTGAACCATTGTATTGTATTGTATTGTATTGTATTGTATTGTATTGTATTGTATTGTATTGTATTCTATTGTATTCTATTGTATTGTATTGTATTCTATTCTATTCTATTCTTTAAATCCAAGTTAGTTAACATATAGTATAATAATAATTTCGGGAATAGAATTTAGTGATTCATCACTTACATATAGCACCCAGTGCTCATTCCAACAAGTGCCCTCCTTAATGCCCATCGCCCATTTAGCCCATCCCCCCACCCAACACCCCACCAACAACCCTCAGTTTGTTCTCTGTATTTAAGAGTCTCTTATGTTTTGTCTCCCTCTCTGTTTTTATATTATTTTTGCTTCCCTTTTCCTCTGTTAATCTGTTTTATTTCTTAAATTCCATATATGAGTGAAATCATAGGATATTTGTCTTTCTCTGACTTACTTCACTGAACATAATACAGTCTAGTTCCATCCATGTGTTGCTAATGGCAAGATTTCATCCTTTTTTGCTCACCAATTCTATCGTATATATATACCACATCTTCTTTATCCATTCATCAGTCAATGGACATTTGAGCCCTTTCTATACTTTGGCTATTGACGATAGAGTGGCTATAAACATTGGGATGCATGTGCCTCTTCGAATCAGCATTTTAATATCCTTTGGGTCATACCTAGTAGCACAATTGCTGGGTCGTAGGGTAGTTCTATTTTTAATTTTAATTATAAAATTAAATTTTATATATATGAGGAGCCTCCATACTCTTTTCCAGAGTGGCTGCACCAATTTGCATTCCCACCAGCAGTGCAAAAGGGGTTCCCCTTTCTTTGCATCCTTGCCAACATCTGTTGTTGACTGAGTTGTTAATTTTTGCCATTCTGACAGGTGTGAGGTGGTTTTGATTTGTATTTCTCTGATGATGAGTGGTGTTGAGCATCATTTCATGTGTCTGTTAGCCATCTGGATGTTTTCTTTGGAGAAGTGTCTATTCATGTCTTTTGTCCATTTCTTCACTGGGAAATTTGTTTTTTGGGTGATGAGTTTGATAAGTTCTTTATAGGTTTTGGATACTAACCCTTTATCTGACATGTCATTTGCAAATATCTTCTCCCATTCCATCGGTTGCCTTTTAGTTTTGCTGATTGTTTCCTTCACTGTGCAGAAGCTTTTTATCTTGATGAGGTCCCAGTAGTTCATTTTGGCTTTTGTTTCCCTTGTCTCCAGAGACATGTCAAGTAAGAAGCTGCTGTGACCGAGGTCAAAGAGGTTGTTGCCTATTCTCTCCTCTAGGATTTTGATTGCTTTCTGTCTTACATTTAGGCGTTTCATCCATTTTTGAGTTAATTTTTGTGTATGGTGTGAAAAAATGGCCCAGGTTCATTTTTCTGCGTGTTGCTGTCCAGTTTTCCCAGCACCATTTGCTGAAGAGACTGTCTTTTTTCCACTGGATGTTCTTTCCTGCTTTATCAAAGATTAGTTGGCCATCCGTTTGTGGGTCCATATCTGGGTTCTCTGTTCTGTTCCATTGGTTTGTGTGTCTGTTTTTGTGCTAGTACCATACTGTCTTGATGATTACAGCTTTGTAATACAGCTTGAAGTCTGGAATTGTGATGCCTCCAGCTTTGGTTTTCTTTTTCAACATTACTTTGGCTATTCAGGGTCTTTTCTGGTTCCATACAAATTTTAGAATTGTTGTAGCTGTGTGAAGAATGCTACTGTTATTTTGATAGGGATTGCATTGAATATATAGATGGCTTTGGATAGTATTGACATTTTAACAATATTTGTTCTTCCAGTCCATGAGAGTGGAATGTTTTTGCATTTCTTTGTGTCTTCTTCAGTTCCTTTCATAAGCTTTCTATAGTTTTCAGTGTATAGATCTTTCACCTCTGCGGTTAGGTTTATTCCTAAGTATTTTATGCCTTTTGGTGCAATTGTAAATGGGGTTGATTCCTTGATTTCTCTATCTGCTGCTTCATTATTTGTGTATAGAAATGCAACCGATCTCTGTACATTGATATTATATCCTGTGACTTTGCTGAATTTATATATCAGTTCCAGCAGTTTTTTGGTGGAGTCTTAGGTCTTCCATATAGAGTATCATGTCATCTGCAAAGAGCGAAAGTTTGACCTCCTCCTTTCCGATTTGGATGCCTTTCGTTTTTCTTTTTGTTGTCTGATTGCTGAGACTAGGACTTCCAACACAATTCTAAATGACTAATGAGTCAAAGAAGAAAAATCACAAGGGAATTAAGAAATACTTTCAGATAAAAGAAAATGAAGACACATACCAGAACTTACAAAATTAGCTAAAGCAGTATTTAGGGGTAAATTTATAATTATAAAGACCTTAATTAAAATCGAAAAATATCTTAGATAAGTGGCCCAACCTTTCACCTTAACACACTGGAAGAATAAAAAGAAACTAAACCTAAAGCAAGCAGAAGAAAGGATATAATAAAGATTAGAGTAGAAATTAATGAAATAGAAATTTAAAACAATAGCAAAAGTCGGTGAAATCCAAACTTGGTTCTTTATAAATACTAAATTGACGTACCTTTAGCTAGATTGACAAAAAAAGAGAAAAGTCTCAAAAGTACTAAAATCAGGAATGAAACAGAAGACATTACTATTGACCTTCCAGAAATAAAAATGATTATAATGGAATATTATGAACATTTGAATGCCATTAAGTTAGATAACTTAGATGGAATGGTTACATTTCCAAAAAGACATAAACTACTTAAACTTATTCAAGAAAATACAGAAATCTGAATAAAAGTGTAACAGCTAAAGAGATTGAATTCATGAGACTGCCCACAAAGAAGAGTCCAGGCCCAGATGGACTTCCTAGTGATTTCTACCAGACATTCAAAGAATTAATACCAATTATTAATTATTTTAATTAATTATTTATTAAAATTTATTAAATTATATTATTTATTATATAATAATTATAATATATAAATTATATTATTTATTAAAATTATTTTTAATTAATTTATTTTAATTATTAATTATTAATACCAATTCTTTATAAATGCTTCCAAAAAGTAGAAGAGGAGGGGATACTTCCCAGCTCATTCAATGAGGCCATTTTACCCTGGTACCAGGACCATAGAAATAGAAAAAAAGTACTCACCAATATTTCTTACGAATATAGATGCAAAAAAAAAAAAAAAAAAAAGAAACAAATTAACTAAAGAAATACAGGCTGACTGAATCTAACAACTTATAAATACTTTCCTCTGTGATCAAGAGCAAGACAAGGATGTCTCGTTACTTACGTTAAACATTGTACTGGAGGTTCTGGTCAGGGAAAGTGGGCAATAAAATGAAATAAAGGCACCCCATTTGGAAGAGAAGAAGTAAAACTTAAAACTGTATCTCTTCACAGATGGCATGACTTGAATATAGAAAATTTTAATCAGCAGAAATACTGTTAGACTAATTTTAGAAAGCAGTAAGTGTGCAGAATAGACAACACAATTGATTTTTATATACTTGCAGTAAACCTGTAATTAAATGAACAAAACATTTCATTCACAATAGCATGAAAAATAAGTAAATGCTTAAGAATAAGTTTAATAAAAGAAGTGCAAAACTTATCAACTAGAAACTACAAAACATTGTTGGAATAAATGAAAGAAAACCTAATAAATGAAAAGATATTCTATTCCATGGTCATGAACCAGAAGACTTACTGTTAAGATGGCAATATTCCACAGATTGATCTATAGCTTCAACACAATCTTTATCAAAATCTTAGCTATCTTAGCTTGCAGGAGTTGGCAAGCTTATCCTAAAATTCATATGGGAATTCAAAGGACCAAGAACAGCCAAAACAATCTTGAAAACAGGAACACTCCCTTCCCCATTTTACAACTTAATACCAAGTAACAACAATCAGGACAGTGTATACTTTCATAAGGACAGACATATAGGTCAGTGAAATAGAGTTGAGAATCTAGTTATAAACCCTCATGTTTGCAGTCAGTTATTTTTGACAAGGATGCCAAGACCATCTAGTGGTGAAAGAGTAGTCTTTTCAACAAATGGTGCTGGGACAACTGGATATCCACATGCAAAAGAATGAGGTTGGACCACTATCTCCCACCATACATAAAAATTAAGTCAAAATGGATCAGATTTAAATGTAAGAGTTAAAACTGAAACTCTTAGAAAAAAACAGAAGTAAATGTTTACGACTTTGAATTGAGTAATGTTTTCTTAGATACAACACTGAAAGCACAAGCAGCCAGACAAAAATAGATAAATTGTACTTCATCAAAATTAAAAACTGTTTTGCTCTAAATGACACCATCAAGAAAATGAAAACACAAACCACAGAATGGTAGAAAATATGTGCAAATTATCTAGCTAATAAGGGACTTATATCAACATTTATAAAGAGCTCTTACATCTCTATAATAAAAAGATATATAACCCAATTTAAAAATGGACAAAAAATTTGAATAGATGTTTCTCCAAAGAAGACACACAAATGGCCAGTGGGCACTTGAAAAGGCGTTTAACACCACTATAGTAATGAGAAATTAAGTTGCTGTAATTCAGGGAAATTCATGTCATTACTACAATGAGATACCACTTTACAACCCCTAGGATGGATATAATTATGAAGACAGATAATAACAGTATTGGTGAGGATGTGGAGAAATTGGACCTTCATTCACTTTTGGTGGGAATGTAAAATGGTACAACCAGTTTGGAAAGCAGTCTGGAAGTTCTTCAAAAAGTTAAACAGAGAGTTACCATATGATCCAATAACTCCAATCCTACATATATACCCACAAGAAATGAAAACACACATCCACATAAAAACTTTACATAACTGTTCACAGAAACATTATTCCTAATACCAGAAAAAATCCAGATGTCCATCAACTGAAGAATAAAGAAAAAGTGGTATATCCCAAAGTGAAATATTACTCAGTAGTAAAAAGGAATGAAATATTTATACATGCTACAACGTAGGTGATTTTTTTTTTTTTTTTTAGAGAGAGAGAGAGAGTGCGAGTGAGGGGCAGAGAGAGGGAGGGAGGAAGGGAGAGAGAGAGAGAGAGAGAGAGAGAGAGAGAGAGAGAAGTGGAGCTTGTGTTCACCTGAAGCAGGGCTCAAGCTCACCCGAAGTGGGGCTTGAGCTCACACGATATAGGACTACAAGTCACAAACCTTGATCATGACCTGAACTGAAGTCAGATGCTTAACAACTGAGCCACCTAGGCGCCCCAGCCTAGGTGATTCTAAAAAGCATTATGCCAGGTGAAGGAAGCCATGCACCGAAGGACAAATATTATGTGATTTCATTTATATGAAATTTCCAAAATAGGCAAATCGGTAGAAACACAAGTAGATTATTGGTTTCCTTATAAAGATTTCTTGTTGTGGTGTTGCAAATATTCTAAAATTGATTGTAATGGTGGTTGAAAATATCAGTGAATATACTAAAAACCATTGAATCACACTTTAAATGTGTGATTTTTATAGTAGGTGAGTGTCTTATCTACAAAAGACAAAGCTCATTTTTAAAATGCGGAAAAGATTTAAACACGGTCATCAAAAGATATCTAAATGGCTAATAATCACAAAAAGATGCTTAACATTGCTAATTAGCAAAAAATATTAATTAAAACTCAGGTGAAATACTATTACACACCTGGCATAATGGCTAAAAGTGAAAAGAGTGTTAAAACCAAGCCTTGATGATAAAGTGGAGTACATGAAACTATCATACATTGCTTGTGGGAGTGTACATAACCATGTTGGAAAACTCTTTGGTGATATTTGCTAAAGCTGAACATAACCTACCCCACAATCATCAGTTTTACACTTAGGTAAAGAAATGAGTTTATATATTACAGGAATGTCACAACAGCTTCATTTATAACATCTAAGAACTGGAAACTCATGTTCACCCACAGTTGAATGGATAAATTAGTGTATAGTGTAATAAATATCATACTACACGGAAATGCTCTGCTTCCCAATGAACATGCATTCCCTACTCAACTTAAAGTCTTCTACTAACTCAAGAGCCCAAGGAATGCCAACTACTCCACAGAAATCTTATTACCAGACTGGTAGCATTTTCTAACCAAAAGACTTGGGGGTAAGGAGACAGGGAGGGAAAAGGAAGCCATGCATACTGAGCTACCGGTTTTTCAATTATGGTGATGAAAGTCAGAATGGTGGTTCCCTTTGGGGAGAGAAAGTATATTCCCTGGAAAGGTGAGAAGGAGAGCCTTTGGGGGGGCTGGAGATATTTTTATCTTTTGGGGAGTTCTGTGAGAGTATACACATGTAAAAATTCACTGAGCTCATAATTAGGATTTATGCACCTTATGTATGTTATTCTTTAATACGATTTTCTTTACAAAAGATTATTCATAGAAGCCTGGTGTGTAATTATGAAAATAAAAAGGAAACTTGCCCATCAGCAGGAGAATGGCTAAATAAATTTTTGTGTAGTCTTTCAATGGGATTCTGTACAGCAATCAAAATGAATAAACTGCATTCATTTTTGGCTAAATCCAACAAAGCCATCATATTTTTGTATGAAAAAAGTTGTTGAAGGGAATATATAACATGACATTCCTTCTATCAAATATGTTAAGAATAACAAATGCTCATGAATTCGTTTTTTTAATGTTTACTTTTGCGAGAGAGAGTACAAGTGGGAGAGGGGCAGAGAGAGGGAGACAGAGGATCCAAATGTTAAGAATAATAAATGTTCATGAATTCTTTTTTTTTTTAACGTTTATTTGTTTTTGAGAGAGAGAGAGCACAAGTGGGAGAGGGGCAGACAGAGGGAGACAGAGGATCCAAAGCAGGCTCTGTGATGATAGCAGCAAGCCTGATGCAGGGCTCGAACTCATAAGCCAAACTCACGAACTGAACTCATGAACTGTGAGATCATGACCTGAACCAAAGTCAGATGCTTAACCAACTGAGCCATCCAGGCACCCCTATGAACTCTTTTATATAGTAAAAATCTAAAGGTGTACATGGGATTGGTTAAAAAGTGAATTCAGGATAATGGTTATCTCTGGTTGAGCAGAAGCATGGAAATAGAGAAGATACAAAGACTTCACTTATATCTGTACTGTTTTATTTGTTAGTCTGCATGGTGGGTTTCATGGATGTTTATTATCATTATATTTTATTCCTTTTACTATATTTGGAATTTTTAATCTATAAAACAAATAATTATAGGCACTCTACTTAAACATAGCAAATTGAATATTCACACTTATCTTCCTCCATGCCTTGAAAGCTTACTATAATGACAATAAAGAAATTAAAAAAACAAAAACAAACCAGTATACTTACAAGGAAAAAAAAATGGGAGAGATGCTAGACCATGAAATACTTGAAGTTAGCAACCAGATATATAGGTTGTATTTGGCTTAATATAATTGAGAGAACTGAACCTTAAATGCTTGCAGTGGAGGGAGCCAATAATTAGGCAGATAATTTGCATGAAGAACCCTGAAAAGGCTCAGAAGGAGATGCTAGATACTTTGAAGACTAGGGTTCAAGGTGTGACTGAAAATAGGAGAACTGATTTGAAATATGTATTTGGATTAGGTGGATTCTGATGGCTCTTACCTACTCCAGCACGACTAGAGACTCCTCTCCAGTTCTTACAGGACAAAGGACTTTTTCCTTTCATGCAAGTTTGGATAGCTGGTGATGCAAATGAGATGCTGGCCTGAAAATACACCCAGACATTTCCCAGCTGTTGCTATCATAACACTGTTAGCTGGGCTTGAAACTCCAAAGTAGGAGATCGGTGAAATGCTTTTAGGAGTAAGAAATATATTTAAGAGAGAGTCCTATAAATACAGGTATGTGAGGTCCCCAGTTTAAAGATCAACCTACTTCATGAACCTACAGTGATAAGCCCTTTTGTGAACACAGTCTTGAGTCACTCACTCTAAGAAGTGAACAGACAGTTGACAACTGCCAGCCTTTTGAAGAAGACCTCTTATATGAAAATCAGAGAGAAAAATAAACAGAAAATAAGAAATTGGAACAAAGCCAAATAATACTGCAACCATGAAATAAGAACAGGATTCTATAAAGAGGATAATTCAGAGAGGTAAGAACTCTTTGAAATTTAAGATATGAGAGCGTAAAATCTTGGTAGACGATTTAGAAGATAAAGTAGCAAATATCGCACAAAAAGTAAAAATGGGCAATAGAAGACAGAAAGAAGAAAATTGGACAATCAGTCCGACAGTGGATTAATAAGAGTTCTAATAAGAGGATATGAATGAGTACTAGAAAACTTTTTGTAATAGAAGAGGTTCCATATTGGAATGAGAGATATGATATTGTATATCAAAAAAGGACTATGCAGGGGTCCAACAAAGGGAGTGAATGAAGATCTATATTCAGGCACATCATTGTAAACTCACACCGTCAAGGAGGATAAAAGAGAAGAAAGCTTTCAGAGAGATGAAACAGGTCACATTCAGTGGATTAAGAATGGAAATTATATTGTCTTTCCCATTTGCAATGCTAGAAATGGAAGAGGAACAACATTCTCATTTTTGGGGGGGAAAATGAATTCCAACTTGAAGTTTTATATTCAGAGTTAAACAGGTGTGAAGTTAGAATAAAGACATCTTCAGACAGACAAAGCCTCAAACTTTACTTCTCTTACATGCTTTACCAGGAAGCTGCTGGAGGCTGTGTTCCATCAAATTAAGAGAGTAAATCCAGAAAGAGGAAGGAAAGCATGGGACCTGAGAATCAGGAATTCAACACAGGAAAGAGGCAGGGAAGGAAGCTCTAGGATAGCATCTATTGCCTCCAGCACAGATAGTTCAGACTGGTGCTGGTGGGAGGTCATTGGGGTTTTTTTCCTTTTTTTTTTTTTTAAAGTAACTGACAGACTGATTGCCTAATTGACGTGTTGGATCACATTGAGAGGAGTAGAGGAGTTTTACAGA
Source organism: Panthera tigris (assembly GCF_018350195.1). Taxonomy (NCBI): domain Eukaryota; kingdom Metazoa; phylum Chordata; class Mammalia; order Carnivora; family Felidae; genus Panthera; species Panthera tigris. The sequence continues at coordinate 177,285,795 of NC_056660.1, read as the reverse complement.
TTTGGATTCATGGTACATAGAAACATAGAAAACTTAAGCAAATAAAAAGTGAGTCAGACTAAATGTTTGTACAGGAAAGGAAATCCAATCGTAGTACAATGTAGCCTTTTTGTGAATAATGGGTCCACGGTCATAAATATGTTAGGGAGTCAAAGGATAATATTTGAAGTTCAAAAATAGCTGTTCAAGAAATAGCTGTATTGTCATGCTATTTATAAGAATGCATGAAAATAGTAAAAGAAATAGCTAAAAATGTTGAAAGTGGGTTTTACCATGTATTGGAATCAGGAGTGGAGAGGAGTTATGTCAGAGGATGGCAGCTTTTCATTATTACTATTTGATTTTTTTAATGATGTGTATGTATAATTTTAATGAAATACAAATTAATTTGGAAACTATAGTATCATACTGTAGTGTGTTGTGATAATGGTAAGCATAAGGTGTCATAAGAGCACAGAGCGCAGGGTATCAGCCCAGATAATGAGAATCAAAGAAGGCTTCTGGCAGAGGGAATTCCTGAATGGAATTCACAAGAATTCGTAGAAGCCACGGGAAAGGAAGGAAAGTGAGATGCACATTCTGGGAAGCAGGAGCAAAGCCTCAAGGGTTCCACGCTGGAAGAAACCCAAATCAATCAGGTTAACTGGGGTTCACTGCCTCCTCGGTGACCATTACAGAGCCTAACATTAGTAAATTCTTAGTAAATATTTGTTGAATTAATGAACACAGTCGATGTATGGAAGGGGCTTGTTAAGAGTGAGAAGTCTGGGAAAGGAGATGCATGACAGTAGGCAGCCTACCTTGTATCTAGAGCAGCACGAGTCTAGTCAGGGAGATCTAGCAAACTCAGGTTGACCAGTTTGTCGTCCAGTGATGTGGACTGTTTGAGATACGTAAATATTCTGGAGTTCAGTAACAGTATAATCACAGTAATCCAGCATAAGCATGCTCTTGGAATAAGATGTACCAATTAAAAGTATAGTTAATAGTTTAACTGTGTATGTAAATAGACCACCCATTTAAAACATTAGGATATAATTTAAAACATTAAAACTGTTTGAAATATAATAGAGTCTATCTTAGAGTATGTCAGAATTTTTGCTGTATTTTTTATTTTTGTATACATCAGTTCTGTGGTAAATATTACATGCTTCCTTTGTTTTGTTTTGTTTTTAATTTTTTTTTTTATTTATTGTTTAGAGAGAGAGAGACAGAGTGTGAGCGGGGGAGGGGCAGGGAGCGAGGGAGACACAGAATCCGAAGCAGGCTCCAGGCTCTGAGCTGTCAGCACAGAGCCTGATGCGGGGCTGGAACCCATGGACCGTGAGATCACAACCTGAGCCAAAGTCGGATGCTTAACTGACTGAACCACCCAGGTGCCCCAAATGTTACATTTACATTTTTAAATTTGATAACCTGTTCATTTATTAGGAAGAGTCTGTTTTAATTTTTAATCCAATTAAAATTAGATAAGGAAACCTCCCCCCCCTTTTTTAAAGTTTATTTATTCATTTTGAGAGAGAGAGACAGAGAGTGAGCAGGGGAGAGGCAGAGAGAGAAGGAGAGAGAGAGAGAATCCCAAGCAGGCTCCACACTGTCAGCGTGGAGCTTGATGCGGGAGGGCTCAAACTCAAACCGTGAGATTGTGACCTGAGCTGAAATGAGCTGGATGCTTAACTGACTGAGCAACCAAGGTGCCTCAGGAAGAACCCTTTTTAAACACACACACATACACACACACACACACACACACACACACACACACACACACACACACACACACATTTACCAAAGGTTGGAAGTTTTAAACTTTGTTCTTAAATCCCTTTATTTACTCCAGCCAACCCTATCATAAACATCAGTTTTGCTTTGGCTAGTTACAGAATCTCACTAATAAGTGAAATGCCAAATGTTAGTTAACTTGTGGTTGTTTAGATCTCGGAATGTATTTTCCTTTGAAAATAGATCCACAAAGAGGTATTTAATCAATGACACTGATAAGCCATAATATTAATAGAACTTGCCTGGATTTACCAGAAATTGAGGAAAAAGCAAGTTTCTTTCCCCTGTTAGGATTTAAAATTTGAAACTCTTAAAATTGTGGTCTTCCTTTCTTTACTCCTGGTTTTGACATTCTTGTTTTTCCTTCTCAAGATTGCTTTGGCTATTTGGACTCTTATGTTTCCATACAAATTTTAGCATTATTTGTAGTTCTATGAAAAAAGCTGTTGGTATTTTAATAAAGATTGCATTGAATCTGTAGATATTTTTGGGTAGTATTGACATTTTAACAGTATTAATTCTTCCAGTCCATGAGCATGGGATTTTTTTTCCATTTGTTTGTGTCATCTTCAGTTTCTTTCGTCAGTGTTTTGTAGATTTCAGAGTGCAATTCTTTCACCTCCTTAGTTAAGTTTATTCCTAAGTATTTTATTCTTTTTGGTGCAGTTGTAAATGGAATTTTCTTAATTTCTCTCTCTGCTACTTTGGTCTAAGTATACAGAAATGCTACCAATTTCTAGGTGTTAATTAATATCCTGCAACTTTACCAAATTAATTTATTACTTCTAGTAGTTTTTTGATGGAGTCTTTAGGATTTTCTATATGTAGTGTATCATCTGCAAGTAGTAACAGCTTAACTTCTTCTTTCCCAGTATGGATGCCTCTTATTTCTTTTTCTTGTGTGATTGATGTGGATAGGACTTGCAGTACTATGTTGAATAAAAGTGACAAAAGTGGACATCTATGTCTTATTTCTGATCTTAGAGGAAAAGCTCAGTTTTCTAGCATTGAGTATGATGTTAGCTGTGGGTTTTAAATACGTGGTCTTTATTATGTTGAGGTATGTGTCCTGTAAACCCATTTTTTGAGAGTTTTTATCATGAACAGATGTTGTATTTTGTCAAATGCTTTTTCTGCATCTAGTCAGAAGATCATATGATTTTTATCCTTCATTTTGTTGACATGTATCATGTTGATTGATTTGAGAATATTGAACCATCCTTGCATCCCTGAAATAAATCCCACTTGATTGTAGTGAATGATCTTTTTAATGGATTGTTGAATGTTGTTTGCTAATATTTTGTTGAGGATTTTGGTATCAGTATTCATCAGGAATATTGGTGTATAGTTTTCTTCTTTTATGGTGTCTCTGCCTGGTTTTGGTATCTGTTACGCTGGCACGTTGAATGTATTTGGAAGCTTGATCTGGTCAGTCACCACCTGGGGGATTTCATCCTATCAAATGGTCTGTATCTCTCTTTTCTCCATCACCACACTGCGCACTGCAACACACACACATAAACACAAATTTTCTTTATTTCTAAACACCTAGTATATGCCATATGTCAAAAAGAAAGAATTCATTAACGTATGGAATGAATTCTAGAAAGGATTTGCCTTTCTAAAAATGTTTATTAGTGCCAAACAATTCCAAATGGTATAACAAAGTTGAGTGAGTAAAAAATTAGCTGTGTTGAAGTAGCTACCTAGATCTGGGTACCATATGGTTGGGAGTGCACTCCCATGTTGTTCTTCCCCACCCCCACCCCCAAATTTTTTCTCTTCTCTATCCTCCTGAATCTAGCTATTTCCTAAAAGTTTCCAAATTGCTTTTTAGGAAGGTTCTTGAGACATTGGGAAGGTTATTAAGACAGAGGGAGTGAAGGCATCATAGTAATTTATAAATAGGATGACCATACATCCAGATTTGCCTAGGATAGTCCCGGTTCACATTTGTCCTGGCATAATATGATAGTTGATTGCCCCACTTTAAATTCTCAAAAGTGTCCCTGTTTAGATGACAAGTTATATGGTCACCTTGTGTATAAGTCACATGTTTACAAATAGGATATTGTAGTATTTCACAAGTGAGAAATAACTTGTTAAGCCCAGGCAAATGATCTTTTGCTTTTGGCTCTCTACCTGAGTAAGAGCTATGTTTAAGCATAATGAACTAGTGACATATAAGCACACTGTATCCTTATAATTCTGTGGAATAACTTAGAATTTGCATTAAGACAGTAAGTGCCCATCGATGAATTTTCAGGTTATCAAAGATAGAAATGGGAATATTTCAACTTTTACGTGTCAGCTTTGTATATGCATTTCTAAATTGTTTTATGTAATTAATCTACCTGTTATCTAGCTTATTTCTTCCTGTTGAGTACACACATGAAGCAGCAGATGGCATTCTCTCCCTACAATTGTTAGATCCTCCTGCATAGAATGTTACCAACAGTTACTGGTAAATTGAGTAGGAAAGTGCTTGAATAAGGAAACAAAAAAACACATTTGTAACAGTAACTTCAATGGACTGCTGTAAATGCAATCCAAGGTTGAAATAATCTACTTGCTGCTTTTCCAGCTACTTGGATATGTTTCAGTTGTTGTCAAAATATATGTATTTGTATTTGATAACACTAAATTTTAGGGAAAAGCATTTAAGAAATTCAATCACAAGAAAATTTCTGTGCATAGAATTTTTACTTTGGTGAAAAATAAGTAGCAGCTTTAAAACATTTTAAACAATAAACATTTAGACATTTAAAAATATTTTAGTGTAACAAGTGTGTCATGCAGTTTATAGGGAAAAAGTACCTTTGGAAGTTAAGATTTCTTTTGAAGTTTGAATGTTAGAAAATAATGATAAGATGATTTTGGGGATTTTCTATTAAATGTTTTAAGTTTTTTAAAACTTCAGTTCTAGGTAGCTTCCACATTTACTCTGTAAATGTACTATGTAAATGTCTTTGTGATAGTGTCATTAGAGTTAGATTTTCCTTCTTAGAGAATGGTTATAGGCCATGTTGGTGCTTATCCACCTGGATTGTTTTATTGCTTAGAGATTTATTCTTTTAATTGTCATGTAATACATCTAATACATATGTATTGCATATAATACATCGGTATTCAGATAGGTCTTTTTTAAAGGTAATTTCTCTGCACTATTCCCCACTTAATTCATCTTACATAATAATATTTATTAACTATTAAGAAATCCAACACCTTCTGTGCCCCTGCTAAATAGAAAATTGAACAAAGCAGACTAAAGGTCTAATGCAGACTAAAGGTGTAATTATTTTCTTTTAAAACTGTTTTGGCTTTGTAAATGGATTTTCCAAGTTACCACTTTTAAGTATGAACTCCCTAAGTGGATTTAAGTGCTGATTCAAGAGCATGAGGTATGAGACAAGGAAGTTTGGAGCAGGAAAACATAAAGTTAAAATTTTAGCAGCCACTAATAATTGAAATTATGGTGTAAATTGGAGAAATACAGGATTTACATTGGAGAACTGTGGGTTTAGATTTTTTAACTGGTTTGTATATTTTTAACTGACTTACTATTGTTTGTCACATCAAATATACCATTGTTTGGTTTCAAATCTTATGTGAATTATCTGTAATTCAGTAATTCTTTGTACATTTGTTGAACACTTAACTATCTCTCTTGTGCCAAACACTATGCTAGACCCCGCAAGAATAAAAAATAATGGTTCTTTGTGATTACTTGATAAAGTGCATACTAATTTACAGAGTATTTTTAACCTATATTTTTCTTTTTTCCATTTATTTTTATGATTATAAATTCCAAAGCACTTACAGAATTTGACATCTGTGGACAAAATGCAAAGTAATGCTCCATGTGCATTCATAGGTTATGAATGACATTTTTTGGATTGTTCTCTTCCTTAATTTTTAAAAAGTAAGGTAGAAGTTAATGATTTCTTCTGGTGGTGATTTCATAAGTTTTCTGCCTCAGGTATATATTTATCTGGCTTATATTCGAATGTTTGAAATTTTCCTAATGATTCTAAGAAACTGCTGTAATAATAATAAATGAAGTAGGTGATAGGGATTAAGGAGGGAACTTGTTATAATGAGCACAGGGTGAGGTATGGAATTGTTGAATCACTATATTGTACACCTGAAACTAACATAACTCTGTCTGTTAGCTGTACTAGAATTAAAATAAAAACTTAAAAAAACGATAAGTGAAGTGTCATGTGGTATGTGACTAAGGTGTCTTCTTGAAAAATTTTCAGCCCTGAAAAAACACTCAATTTAAAGAGGTTGTAGTTTTTAAGTTTTACAGAAATCAATTTTCTCCCCTCTTTGGTCTGTAGTTTTTTTTAATGGTCATTGTATCTTGTACAAATTACAGGACAATCTTCCCCCACGAATCAAAACATGAGGCATACAAAATAAACATTTTCTATAATTTGAATTATGTCCACAGTTCTTGATTTATACATATGTACACAATGACTACATTTCTTTGGTAGATCTTGCTACTGGGATCATGATGGGCATTTTTAAAAATTCAGATAATCTGCCAAATACATCATTGGCCAGTTTGTGAAGTGGAGATAGGGAACTTAGTTCCTGGAGTCTTGGGGTAGAATAGGCTATCTTAAAAATATTTGAGTTGCTTAAAAGAAGCTTGTATGTGAAAATATTTCGCTGACTTTGGCATCTCAATGTTAGAGGCATATGCAAATCTTCTGAAATGTGTTCACCTGTGATGCTTGTGCTAAAATTGGTTTTATTTAGTGTCAAAATAGTATTGATGAGAACCTCCTTTTGTATTCCTGAAAGTATTTTCTTTCTTCTGTTCATAACTGCTTTAAGTAGCTTGCTTGAAGGGAATTCAGGTGAGATAGGATCCATCCTACTTTTGCAATAGAAACCCCAGTATTTGTAAATAATCCATCTCTTTGTTTCTTTTTTGCCTCAGTGTGTATATAACACCTATTATATATTATGACGATCAACTGGAATGATCAGAACAATCTTTTTAGCTAGAATTTGAATAAAGATGGTTGAAATATTTCCAGGAGTTTGAGACTTTAAGATATAGTTATCCTATAGCATTAAATGTTTCCTAAAGAACTGAATGAGGAATAGTATGGATCATTTCATTTTTCATTATTTACTTAAATAACTCTTTAAAAGTTTTTTATATTAATTAATCCTTTATGTACTAACACATTATACTTTTTTTGGTAGGATAAGTATGAGAAAGTAAACATGGGATATTATTTCCAAGGCACGTTAGTATTTGAGGAATAGAGGTGTTTAGCCTGAGAGCAAGCCTAAGTACTTAGTACTAAGTAGCTAAACATTTTACTTATATATTTATGTGCGTATTTATATTTTTCTTTTCCAAATATATACTGTGCGTTGCTAATTGATGTTCTAATCTAATAACTATGAAGAAAATTAATCAGGTAGGCTTACTGAAAAATATACATGAATGGTTAGCCAGAATTGTAGGCTATTTATTAACTTACACAAACAGGTATGATTATAATGATGTAAAACAATAAAAACGAAGATAATAGGGAAAAGACAAAAGAAATGTAATAAAATACGAATTTGCTGTCTTTAATGTTAAAACGACAGGCAGTATTTTCTTCATGGTTCTTTAAGATATTTTTTGGTTTTCCCTGTTGGTTATGTTATATATATTTGGGAAATCCAGTAAAGTCTATTAAAAGTGCTTAACTATGTTTGTCTAAGTCTGAATGGCACTGCCCAAGTTCAAAAGCTTAATGCTTAGCATAGTAGGCAGTTTATTGAATGAATTTGTTTAAATGTGTTGTCAAAAATTATTCTCCAATTATATTCTAAGTCTTATAAATTTAGGTTCTACTACACATAGATGAATGCAATCTGCATTTATTAGATTTCTACTGATTTCAGAGAATATTGTGTGCTTATTATATTTCTGCTTATTTTATCAAACGAGCTAGCTTCAGGTTATGTAATGTTAAGCTTCTTACCACCATGTGGCAGTAAACCAGATAAATAGAAACTTTAGTAGCATAGATTATAGTAGTTAATGTTTATATTCCATCTGGTACATTTATTATTTTCTTTCTTGTGAAAAGGCCAAAAAAAAAAACCATTTTGTTTTAGCTTAAACAAAGGATAAATGAGCAATCTGAATAAGGCTCCTTTACTGTCCTAATGATTAATGATCACTGAACACTTTTGAAAGATTAGCATTTTTCAGAGCTGCTAAAAAAATATACTGTTTTATTTAATTACAAGAAAGTAAAGGCTCTTCACACTGACAGGTGGTGGAAATTAGCAGGCAGTTTTGAAATTGTGCTGTGCACAAGAAATTAGATCTCATTTTAATTCTGCTTTTCTCAACTAGCAAATGAGGTTAATGCCATACATATTCAGCTGATATGGATGAAGAAATTGATATAAAGTAGATCAACATAGCTACAGGGCTAGATTAATTTATAGGTAAAGAGGCAGTGATAAATGAAAGTAATGTAGTAGTGGTCACTAAACTCCTCTGCCATGAGGGATTCAATAGCGTTAGTTGCTCATTAAAGGCATTGTCGGGGTGCATCAAATAGAAATTTGAAAAGGAATAGCCAACTAACCCCTAATTATCAAAATACAGAAAATACTAATTATACCTTAATTAGCTTTTCTTTTAATGTACTGAAATTTGTTACTTTTTGTGTGGCACAAATGGATAGTTATATCAACAATAAATAGGTTGTTTTAATAACTTTCTTTTACCTCTGGGAAAACTACACTCCAATTTTTAATATGCAATAATGCTTCTCTCTAGCCTGTAGGAGATGAAAATTATTAAGTAGCTTTATTTTTTTGAAGATTTTACAGCAGCTTTGGGAAGAATTATTTCACCATGCATCAATTACTTTTAATTGAACTGAATATTTTTCAGATTGTACCAAATGCCTCTCATTTAAGTTTAGCAGTTAGAGTTTAAGAAAGCATTCATAATGAGAACTGCATATAACTTCTGTCATGTGTTGTAAGCAGATAAGGATGATTATTTATTTTGAATTTTTAAAAAGCAATCCAAGGTAGAACTCATAAAGGTAGTCATCTTTTGGCGGCGGGGGGGGGGGGCAGGCAATGTTAGAGAAATAGAAGATGCATATTTTAGAAACTTGGCTTGTGAATTTTTTTTCTTCCCTCAAATAAGGTTGTTATCAAACAATCCAGTTAAGCAAAAATTCATTTATTTAGATGCAGTGTTGTAATGGGAAGTAGCTTGGGCTTTTGATCCAGTAGATCTCAAGCCTGTTCTGTGGTCCTCCTTCTATCTCTTATTACCCTTGGCAAGTCCATTAACTTTTCTGAGTATCAGTTTCCTCACCCATCAACAGGGGAGATGCTTTTTTACAGATAATTGTGAGGATTAAGTAAAATATATAACAAGTGCCTAGCATAGAATTTAATACAGTGTAGATACTTTTAAAAAAAGCTGCTGTTATCGATAAGAATAACAAGATTGGACTAATTGTTTTAAAAAATTATCTCTCTATGAATTTAATGTAATGGTGAAGTTCTCCTTGAAAGAATTTCATGTATAATATCTATGTAGATATAGAATATCTAATGTAATCCCTGATCTATTTTGGAAACCAGTGGATATCACAGATTGATGTGTGTGTGTGTGTGTGTGTGTGTGTGTGTGTGTGTAGAATTTGCAAGCATTTTCTCTTTGAAGCAGATATTTACAGTGATTGTAGTATCAGCACATAATCTAAGTTCATATGGCCAGGCAGAACTGGGAATTAAAACTAGACAGTCTGAATATGACGCCTCTCTAGAAGAAGACAAAAGTGGTGACTTATGACCTAATCAAATCTATAATTGGTTCAAAATCTCTATTTTTCTGTCCATAAGCTTTTGATGCTTATGTTGAATTTGTGTGTCCTCTCTGGCTATTACACTGGCTATTAACTTGGTCTGTGACATTAAACCTCTCTAACTTTGCTTTATTTGTCAGTAAAATAAAAACCATAATATTCATAAAATGCTTTTTTTGTTAATAAACTGTATCAGCATGTTATACCAACATCAGATATGTTGTATATTTTATCAAAAAAATCCAATAATTCAAATAGAAAAAAAAGAATGGGTCACCAGAAAAGAGCAGGAGAAACATTTTATAATTTATCAAGATATGAATACTAGTACTACCTTAAAACATAAACACAACCAGAATACTTATTAGAATTATGAATACTAACTAAATAAATATATGTGAAAGTAAGTTGTAAGCTTCATAATTACAGGAAAATTAGAATACTACCTCTTAACTGCTTACAAACTAATTACAAAGAACAGTTAAAAACAGTGATTCTGAAGAGGAGTTAAAACAGGTTTTTTCCCTCGGAGGGTAAAGGAGAGTAGGAAACAATGTCAGAACAGAAGACAGGAGGTAAGATTTTTATGTTCATCAGAAGAGATTGGTACTATATTTTAAAGGTTAGAAATACTGAATTACAGATGGGTCTCCAACTGAGGCCCTAAATCAGCAACATTAGTCTACTTGGAAACTTGTTGGAAATGCAAATTCTAGAGCCCTAGTGTACCTGACCTGCCAAATCCAAAGCTCTGTGAGCAGACCCAGCAGTCTGTACTGTAACAAAATCTTCAGGTGATTCTGATGCTCCCTTAAGTTTGAGAACCACTGAATGATTGCTTGAAGACAGATGCTGTGCCCTATTTTTTTTTTTAATCATCGTAAGGAACTAGGTTTGTTTGTAACTCCTCCCACCTTCTTTTAAACCTAAAGGCCTGCTCCTTTCTTGCTTGTATTTTAACCTAAGATGTAGAGAAGAGCAGGGGGAAAATGACCACTTGTTCGCTATATGTTAAACATTGTGCTAAAATACTCTAGGGGTGCCTGGGTGGCCCAGTTGGTTAAGCATCCGACTTGGGCTCAGGTCAAAATCTCGCAGTTCATGAGGTTAAGCCCCGCGTCGGGCCCTGTGCTGACAGCTGAGACATGGCCTGAGACACAGAATCTGAGGCCTCCTTCAGATTCTGTGTCTCCCTCTCTCTTTGCCCCTCCTCCACTCACATTCTGTCTCTCTCTCAAAAAGTAAACAAACATTAAAAAAAAAATTTTACATACTCTAGCGGAATGTGTAAGTCAATAGAGAATCTGTGTTCTTCTTTCCCAAGATCTAAAATATATGTAGTTATAAGGGTACATGTGTAATAAACTATGGGTTATCCTCATCTTATTCCCAATTTTTCAACATTTATTTTAACATTATAAGTAAGGCTAAAATGAACAGTTTTTTTCTTAAAGGAATTTTCTAAATCACATTTCAATTAATGTATTGATTTTTGTTTAAGAAAACTGCAGTCTGAACTAATGCTTGAGTGGTCCTCAAATGTTGTGATTCTTCCCTATTTTTAGCTTTTTGTGTGTGTTATGTTGCTGGTGATCTGTGGACCCATTAACTTTTTTTTTTTTTTTTTAAGTAACACAGGGTGGAGCCCAACACAGGGCTTGAACTCCCGACTCGGAGATCAAGACCTGAGCTGAGATCAGGAGTTGGATGTTTAACCAACGGAGCCACCCAGGAACCCCTAGACTCATTAGCTTTTAAAAGTTAATAGTTTTCTAAGAAAAGTCCTTCAAACATTGTAGCAAGATTAGGTCAGAAGTTACACTTCTACTGCTAGAATTAGATTGATTGAATTTAATGCCCAGTTCTCTGTTACTTGCCTTGTGATTTTTGGCAAATATATAATCTCTCTGCGTCATTCTTTCTCATTTCTGGCAAATGAGAATGATAGTACCTACCTCTTAGGAAAGCTTTGAGATTAAATGAGAGTGCATATGAAATAATGGGCAGAGTGCCTGACTCATGGTGCTCAATAGATGTTAACTGCTGTGATAATGATGATGACGTTGACGATGATGACAACAATGTGGCTGTCACTTTCCTACTTCAATTTACCCAATACAGTGTTTTTAGAGGTATAAAACGTTAGAGCCTGGAAGAGACCAGATTAAATGAGCATCTTCCAAGTTGTTTTCTACAGATCACGAGGCTCTTGAAAACAGAATTTAACAGGTTAATAGTACTTTTGGAAAAGGTTTATTGTTTTTGTTGTTTGCCAAATTTGGAAACTTGGAAGAGCCCATATACCATATTTCTCTCAGAAATTTTTTTTTAATTTTTTTTTAACGTTTATTTTTGAGACAGAGAGAGACAGAGCATGAACGGGGGGAGGGTCAGAGAGAGAAAGGGAGACACAGAATCTGAAACAGGCTCCAGGCTCTGAGCTGTCAGCACAGAGCCCGACGTGGGGCTCGAACTCAACAGACCGCAAGATCATGACCTGAGCCGAAGTCAGATGCTCAAACGACTGAGCTACCCAGGCGCCCCTTCTCTCAGAAATTTTTAATGCATATTGGCATATGCATTATGCCAATGTGGTTTTAAGAAGGCCCCGTCTTAAACAATCCTCAACCTTTATCAAAATTACTTAGCCATAGAAATCTTTTCTCTGCGGAATACCTACTTATGCTTTACAAAATACAGTCTGGGAAATGCTGTCTAGGCCAACCACTTTTGTAGGTAAAGAAGTATCTGTCTGATACCATATGGTTTCACTCTTATGTGGATCCTGAGAAACTTAACAGAAACCCATGGGGGAGGGGAAGGGGAAAAAAAAAAAAAAAAGAAAAGAGGTTAGAGTGGGAGAGAGCCAAAGCATAAGAGACTGTTAAAAACTGAGAACAAACTGAGGGTTGATGGGGGGTGGGAGGGAGGGCAGGGTGGGTGATGGGTATTGAGGAGGGCACCTTTTGGGATGAGCACTGGGTGTTGTATGGAAACCAATTTGACAGTAAATTTCATATATTAAAAAATTAAAAATTAAAAATTAAAAAAAAAAAAAAGAAAATCTTGTCTCGAAATGCAAGCATGCAAACCCATGTTCCACAAAAAAAAAAAAAAAAAAAAAAAAGAAGTATCTGTCTCCCTAACCCTGTTCCGTAGAAATTGATGACTTACCTAAGGTCACACAGCCGTAGACTCAGTTTGGAACCCAAGCTCTTCTTAGTCATGTTCACTTGTTTTTCTAATTAATTCTGGATTCAGAAAGGAAAATGTTTTGAGTAGAAACTTGAAGAGGATTCTATAATACAGGATGGAAAGGAAAGAGGATTTGGAGGTAATTCTAGTGTCATGGGTCTCATGTTTGCCTGATTGTAAGGGAGTCCAAGATAGTGTAAAAATATAGTTTTGGAAATTTTTATTGAAAGGTGTTTGGTGCGTTATCATTGCTAGGTCATCTATGATTAGATCTAGGATTTCCAGTAATAAATCTTTATGAAATTGTAAGACTCTTTTGATTCTGAGTGACTAGAGAGAATTGGTGTTGTCTTTGGAATTGGCAGAATTGGAAGAAAAATGATTGAAAATAGACCAGATTCTATGACAAGAAGTGCGAATAAACTTCACTTCCTCTACACTCACATCTTCAAGTTATGTATGTGTGAGGAAGAATGGTACTGACTTATTTGTTGCTTTCCCTTTAAGTACTTTCTAGTAGCTGTTATCTAAAGCAGTTACAGAAATCTGTCTTTAGGACAGCTCTGGGGTCATTCAAAGCTATACATTTTTATCAGCCTAACAGATTATCCTCAAGCTTTATTAAGTTCTCTGTTCATAAATTTGTGATTCATTAAATTCACTTTTTACTTTTTGACTACAACTCTATTGGATTCACCTGAAAGGGACAGGATGCCTATAATTTAATCTTAAATCTAGGTCTCCTTATGTCAGAAAACATTTAAGAGTTTCTACATGAAAAATTTTGGAAAAATACAGATAATAATTGGAGCAAATAGCATAGTGTTTATAGCTGATACCTATTTAAGTCCTATAAAGACAGTAAGAATTCTCAATGAAATAAAAATCAGTTCTGGGATATTTTAATTTTTTTTTTAACGTTTATTTTTTATTTTTGAGACAGAGAGAGACAGAGCATGAACGGGGGAGGGGCAGAGAGAGCGGGAGACACAGAATCGGAAGCAGGCTCCAGGCTCTGAGCCATCAGCCCAGAGCCCGACGCGGGGCTCGAACTCACGTGAAGTCAGAGGCTTAACCGACTGAGCCACCCAGGCGCCCCAGTTCTGGGATATTTTAAAAGATCTGCTTTCCAATAAATACTCGTAGTATATCAGTCAGTTTCAGGAAGTCAGACATTATTTGGGAGAAATAAATAATATATAAACTATATATTGTTATAAACAAAGACCTTTATGACTTTATGTGGGGATTCTGTGTTACAGGTAAAATGTTTCTGATATTTAATATATGCGTATCTTTTCTTTAAGACCTTGAAATTTGTGACCAAGCTACATACACATTTTCACATTTAGCATTTTTATTACAGTTAGAATCTCTGGGTGTTAAATTGAAGATACATTTGTTACATTTTAATTTTCAAAATAGTATTACTGTTTATCTTTAGTTCTCCAACTTTTTTTTGTATCCCACTTTTCCTTCACATTTTGCTTCAGAGAAACCAAACCAAATTACAGTATCATTATAATATCAAGGTCCTTAAAAATGTTCACCTTTGTTAACCCAGTATCTGGAAGTATAGCCTGAGGAAATAATCAGAAATTCTTGGTGTACCAAAGAATATTTAAAAGAGTAGAAGATTGAGCAAGAAGGTTATGATATAGACATATGGGGAAATATCAGGCACACAATGGAATTTGTGTAGACTGAATGTAAGAAGTTTTTGTTCTTTACCCCCTTGTATTCCCTCTTGCTAGACATAACCATTGTTTTATTCCATACTTATTTATTTATAATCATTATATATATATATATATATGTATATTACATATATGTGTGTGTGTGTGTGTGTGTGTGTATAATTTTTTTCAGGAATAGAGTTTAGTGACTCATCACTTACATATAATGCTCAGGGCTCATCCCAACCAGTGTTCTCCTTAATGCCTCAAACCCCTGTAGCCCTTACCCCCCACCTAACACCCCACCTGCAGCCCTCAGTTTGTTCTCTGTATTTAAGAGTCATGGTTTTTCTCCTTCTCTGTTTTTATATTATTTTTGCTTCCTTTCCCTTAAGTGCATGTGTTTTGTATCTTAAATTACACATCTGAGTGAAATCATATATTTGTCTTCCTCTGACTTATTTTGCTTACCATAATACACTCTGGTTCCATCCATGTTGTTGCAAATGGAAAGATTTCATTCCTTTTGATTGCTGAGTAATATTCCATTGAGTACGTATACCATTTCTTCTCTACGCACTTGTCAGTTGAGGGGCATTTGGGCTCTTTCCATATTTTGGCTATTGTTGGTAGTACTGTTATAAACACTGGGGTGCATGTGCCCCTTCCATGCTTTTTTAAATGAAAGTTTTATTGTCACAGTATGAAGCTTTTGATATAATGTTATATTTTTTAAAAATATTAGTTGAAGCTCTTTTCCCCTGAAAGACAAGGCAAAAAGATAAGGATACAGTGGTGTCAATGAAATAAAAGGCAGGAGGAGTGGAGAGATTGTTCATGGAAATGTAGGTCGGATGGAATGATTGTAATACCTTAAATGGATTTCAGAGGAAGCAAAAGTGATTTTTGTGAGATTGGTTATTTTAGTCATTTGAAATTGGGAATTTATTTCATTCTTGTTCTGCTAAACAGCGGCTCTTCAATCACTATACTAGGTGAATATAAAGAAAGATTTCTTGATAGCATAGTTATAACATGCCAAAAGCAGTCACGGATAAAAAGAGATGAAGACAGAATTCAAACGTAGGTTGGTCAGACTTCAGAGCACTTGTTCTATAGATGCATCATGTTTAGGATTCTAACTTCTACCTACCACATACTGTCTGATCATAGAAATAAAAGATGTATCTCAAGATATATTGTCATCATTACTACTTTCCTTATTTGAAAGGGATAATTTATCTTTTTATAGCTTACTAAAGAGAGGAAGATTTCTCTGTGTTCCTATTTGTTATGCAGTGGTTTCTTAAAAATTGAAAAGTGAATTGCTAGTCAAAAGAAAAAAAATCAACTTCAGTTAAGTCCCAGAAGCTTTATTATAACTCCAAATCCCCAATGTGATGTTTCTGGAAACTGGCTCCTCAGACTGTGGTATACGTGATAATCTTGTGCAGGGCTGGAGTCTAATAAACGAAGATTCTTGTACTTGTCGGAGATTCTGATAGATAGATCTGGGCCAGGACCAAGAAATCTATATTTTAATGAGTACTCCTAATAATTTTGATGTAGGTGATCCCTGAACTACACTTCAAGAAACAGTCATTCAGAAGTTATACCTACTAGTTTATATACTGGATATATGACCAAGGAGTGAAGGGTGACTTTATAAATCCTCTCACAGAAGTGTAGATTGATATTTCCCTGTTTGGTTTAGTGAAGTCCTACATACCCAGTCGTGTTAAATAAATACTGGTTGACTAAATAGTTGTTTGATACCCATGTCTTTAGGCCTTTTATTTTACACTGTTAAAAAACCACATAGTAATCCAATGTTCTTGTTAAGCTATTTGCAGAACATATTAGGAGCCATAAAAATGTGTAAAACCCTTTGATTTGGTAATGCTGTATCTGGAAATCTATTATTAGGAAGTTGTCAGTCCTCATTGCTTTGGTGTTTGTACATAGTAAATTTAGTATGAGGAAACTCATCTCTTAGCATGAAATTTGAAATCACTTGAAAAAATGCTGCTTTTCTAATGTTAATAGAAAATAGTACATAGTATTAAATACAGAAAAGATACAACTATGTGAAAAAAGGAGGAACAAAAAGACTGTAAGGGAAGGAACCAAATATTCATTTTCTTTATTTCTCATGACAGTTAAAGAGAATTTAAAAAAAAAATTGATGTTTATTCTTGAGGGAGAGAGAGACAGAGCATGAGCAGGGGAGGGGCAGAGAGAGAGGAGTCACAGAATCAGAAGCAGGCTCCAGGCTCTGAGCTGTCAGCACAGAGCCCGACATGGGGTCGAACTCAGGAGCCACAAGATCATGACCTGAGCCGAAGTCAGATGCTTAGCCGACTGAGCCACCCAGGCTCCCCAGTTAAAGAGAATTTTTAAATACATGTTTATTTTTCTATATATTTCCAGTATTATTTCTTATTAAAAGAAACACATTAATATAAATAAAATAATCATTTTTTATGACTTCACAGTTAACTTGATTGTATAGACGAAAGAAAGTCTAAGGATTTTCACATTACCTTCTATCATACTTAGTTTCACAGCATGCTATGAAGTCTGCCAAGTGCATGTAAATTTGCTGTTTCATATCTTCCGTTTATCATTTCTTAGTTTGCCATCGACTGGAGAATTTTGTTGTCATCTGCATACCTTGTTTAATATGGTATTTTAAACATAATTGTCAGGTTGGAGCAGTTGCCATTTCAAATAATTAGGAACACTCCGGCCACTGTGGGGTGGAGCTGTTTGTTAGAAGACATAAATAGAAGCCTGTTTATAAATCTTGGGTATTTTGCTTTTTTAAAAATTATTCCATTCCTAAGCATATCCATGTAAAATTACCTAAATGATTTTGGTGAGCCTTTACATTGTTATGGTATTTAAATGTTGTATGTATTCATACAATATAAACAGTGTATATATGCACATAAAAATAACATTAGTACTAAAGTAGTAGAGAACTTTAAGCAGTCTTAATACAGTGTTAAGCTCTTCTCATTCAACAGTTTAATAGTCTTGTTAAGGTCTTTAAGACGTTTTAACCATGGCTAATTAAAAATAGAACGACTGGTCTGTTTTATTGTGCTTTTACTTGTGTCTTGGATGTCTATCCAGATGCTTTTGCTGATGGGGAGTTAAATCATCTGTTACAGTTTTAATGAAAAGAAAATACCGGAAGGATACAGGTCTTGGGGCCGTTGGTTTTAATTTTTATAAAGTATTTTATATTTTGGACTAGAAATTCCAGGATTTTTTTGTTATTTATCATTTATGAGTATTTTTTCTAGATCTAGGAATGTTCATGAACCTAGATAGTATATCACATTTTAGGATATCTTACTTTCAAAGTTTTATTTTGTATTTGTATACTATATAATAATATTGTAAAGTCTAGAACTAGAAGGGATCATGACATATCATGTGCTACCTTGAGGCAGTTAGAAATGTTTTAACTCTATTTTAATAGTAAGGCACTGGTGAGAGAGTAAGTGACTTGCCTAAGGTCTCATGGCTAGTAAGTGTAGAGAAAGCTAGGATCACGTCCTTTATTTTCCTAATGTAATTATTTTATCTCATTTTTTTCTTGGATCATTACGTTAATGAATTTTTCACAAATACAGCTTATGTCAGTGTTTGCCGTAATTAAGTTTTTAAGTATATTTCTATAATTGTAGGTAAAATGCTAGCATTTATTACAGGTTTTCTTTTTACCATTTGATAATATTTTTACAATAAAAATTAAGCAATTATAAAAATAAATAGCCTATTTTTTCAATTGGTGTAAGCTGGCTTTAGTTTATACTGCTAATAAAGGCACATTATGTTCAAGCATTGCAATTATCACTGAAATGCTCGTCCATTAACTGAAACATTAGGCTGAGTATATAATTACTGTCTAGAGCCAATATCTTCATGAAGCTGCATCTACAATGCTATTAAGCTATAAGCAATATTTGTAAACTAATATTTAAATGATTCAGAATTGATACCATCTTTTGTAAAGTTAAAAATAAATATGTATTCAGTTTGATTGGTTTTTCCTGTGCTCAGAAAAATGTAATGGGAATTCTCAAAGATGATTGAAATGTGTTACTTGAGATAGATGAATTTTAATACAGTTGCTTTAACCTTACACATGTAATCTTACTGAAGTCTTCTTTTTATCGTTTTTTTTTTTATTTTGGTAAGATACACAACATATATTTACTGTCTTAGCCATTTTTAAACATACAATGTTATTAAGTACATTCATATTGTTGTGCAACCATCTATCTACAGAACTTTTTTCAGCTTGCAAAACTGCAACTCTAAACCCATTAAATAGTAACAACTTTTCATTCTCCTCTACCCTTAGCCCTAGCAGCTACCCTTCTACTTTCTGTCTCCATGATTCTAACTATTTCATGTAAGTGGAATCATACAGTATTTGTGTTTTTGTGGGTATCTTATTTGACTTAGCTAATGTCCTCCAGGTTGATCCGTGTTGTAGCCTGTGTCAGAATTCACTTCCTTTTTAAGACTGAATGATATTCCATTGTATGTATATATACACCACATTGTGTTTATCCATTCATCTGTTGATGGACACTCGGATTGCTTCCACATTTCAACTATTATGAATAAAGCTGCTTGGAAGTACTTGTATCAAATAACCTGGCTGAATTATAACTTCTGGACAAAGTAGTTTTTAAAAACCCACTAGTTTAAGATGCTGGGAAGTGACCAAAAGTAGGTAGAAACCAGAGAGCCCATGCTCCTTGAGTAAAAAGAACAAAACTTGCTGAGATGCACATTTATCTGACTTTTCCCTTGAAGAAACTCAGAAGTTCATGCAGTGCACAGGATGCCAGCTCAAGCAAAAATCAGCCATCTTTTTTGATGAGTTAGAGGTTGAAAATCAGGGCTTTCAGAGCAGCTGAAAATGAGAGGGATACTGTAAAGGAAGAAGGCATATGGTAGAGAATCCCAGAAACTATATACAAACTTATCCCAAGTCCTTACAGGGCAAGATTTCAGGAACTGGGGTGGAACTTCAAACTCTAAATTCTGTCTTCAGCAACTGCGGACATCATTCTGAGCTCTTTTAAGGTTTCTGACTGAGGAAATACAAATCTTAATCAAATTTTTTGCAGAAGAGCACTTTGGACCAACAATGAACTGTGGAGCGATAGATAAAACGACAGAAACAGCAGACTTTAAGTTCACAAGATTATTCTGTAATTTTCAATTCTTCATTACAGTGTTGTTGCCCGCCTTCATTTAGCTGGTCTTTTATGTAAGAAATAAGTTAATTTTAAATACCCTTCCAAGTAAGAGCCTACAGTTATTTTTAAATTCACAATCTCTTTAGTTGATATCTGTTTCCTAGATTTCAAATATTGTAGTTATTGTTTTATATTTTCCTAGGATATTTTTGAGAAAGCTGTTTGTGATGAGGATTCCAACTCTTTACCAAGGGGGGAGAAGCATTTGGCCAAGGCTCTTTTGAGAAGTCAAGGTGGAAATTGTGAAATACGTAAAAGCAGCATTGTTAAATAGTCAATTGAAAATTTGTCAGTGTTCAAACCCAAAGAGAAAGGGTTAAGATTATATGGTCTTGTTTAAATTGTTATTTGCCGTTCTGCTTTCATTTGCCTCGTGATTTTCATGGTAGTTTAGTATACTGAAATAATCACTTTCTAACTTTGACTTTCTCCACAAACTGAGTAATTTCACTTAGGTTCTAAATTTAAAGACTACTTTTAAAAGCATCAGTGTATATGCTTACTACAGATACAATCAAATCACAGAATAGTTATATTTTAATTAACTCCCATCGTGTTAAGATATCTTGGACAGCTGCATCTTTCATCTGTCAGCTTTTCAGTTAACCCAAACAAGCAAGCAGTCCAGTTTTGAAAGATGTGTGGAAGCTTTGACTATTTTGATTCTAGAGTTGCAGTTCTGAAGATGTATTCCATTAGGTTTATGTGCATATTCATTTTGGAACTGCCTTAAAATGATGTGGTAATACTCCTGAACAATCATTTAGTGAATACTGCTTGCAGTTCCTTATGAACTTGTTTGAAGCAGCTTCCAGAACTCAAAGATGATTCCAACATCCAGCTTATTTTCAGCATCCACCATGTGCAGGCAAACTCGGGTATGACCTTCTACTAGCAGGTCAGACCCCAGCCGCAGTGGAACACCAAACTGAAGCAGAACCCTGAACTGTTGGGTTTTGAACCACAATCCCACCAACTTCCCTACCGAGAAAGCACACTGCTCCCCTGTTGGTTACTTCCACATTTTTTATTCTCTCATAACCACATTTTGGCGAAGTGGTATCTAAACTGCTCGTTGCCATGCCCTGATCACCTGTTCATTTCTCAGTCTATTCAAATTTGTTCTTTTCAGCCTTTTCTAGTTCATTCCCTTTCACATTAAAAAAAAAAAAATCAACCTTATTGAGATATACTTTATATACACAGTATACAATTTGGTGAGTTATGGCAGCTGCATATATATTGAGAATGCACTTACAGTGATTGCCACATTCAGGATATAAAATATTTCCATTGCTGCAAAAGTTTCCCTGTATCCCTATACATACATACATATATATATATACACACACACACACAAACATATATATATGCATATATACGCACATATATATGCATATATACTCCTATGTATATACACACACACATACATAAGTATATATACATAATTAGAATATATATAGTATATATATAGTATATGTATAGTATAGTGTATATATGTAGTATATATACTATATTATACTATAGTATATAGTATATAATATACTATAATATAGTATAACATATATATGATAAAGATATATGGTATATATATATATATATATATATATATATGGAATCACATAGTATATACTCTTTGATGTCTGGCTTCAGTATCTCAGCAGACTGTTTTTGAAATTGATCCATGTAACCGTGTATCTGTTCCTTTCACTGCTGAGTAGTATTCCATTGTCTGCATGTCCCACAGTGTATTTATATTCACTTATTGAGGGACTTTTTTTGGTACTTTTTCCTCTTTGTTATCATGAAAAAAGCTTCTGTGAACATTATCTGCAAGTCTTTGTGAGGGCATATATTTTCATTTCGAGTTTTCACTGTTCTTGAAAGTGAAATTGGCAAGTGATAGGATAGGAGATGTTAACTGTCAAAATGTTTTTCAAAGTGATTGTACCATTTTATATTCTTACCCACAATTTATTTTTTACAGTTTATTCTACAAAGTTGCCAACATTTTCAGTATGGTATTGTTAAGTCTTTTTAATTTTAGCCATTATAGTGAGTATAGTGAAATTTCACTGTAGTGTTAATTTGCAGTTTCCTGATGACTAATGATATGGAGCATCTTTTCATGGATTTACTGGCTTTTCATATTTTTCCCCTTGTAAAATGTCTGTTCGCCTCTTTTGCCTATTTCTTATTGTGATACTTGTGTTTTTTTTAATTATAGAGTGTTTTTTTTATAAATTCTGTATACTAATTCTTTGTCAGACATATGTATTATGAGTATTTTCTCTACGTCTGTGATTTGCTGTTTGTTTTCTTTAATGGTATCTTTTTTTTTTAATGTTTACTTTTGAGAGAGAGACAAAGTGTGAGCGGGGCAGGGACAGGGAGAAAGGGAGACACAGAATCTGAAGCAAGCTCCAGACTCTGAGCTGTCAGCACAGAGCCTGCCATGGGCTCGAACTCACTAACCACAAGATCATGACCTGAGCTAAAGTCAGAGGCTTAACCAGCTGAGCCACCTAGGCACCCCAGTTGGTGTCTTTTGAAGAGCAGACATTTGTAATTTTGATGAAGTCCAGTTTATCAATTTTCTTTTCTTTTTTGCTTTTGTGTCCTAAGAAATTTTTACCTACTGCAAGGTTACAACTCATTTCTCCTATGGTTTATTCTAGAAGTATTTTTAGCTTTTACATTTTTTTCCTGTGATTTATTTCAAGTTAATTTTTGTCTATAATGTGAGATAGGAGTTGGGGTTTGTTCCCCCCTGCCTTATGAGTGTTAGGTAGTTTCAGAACACCTTGTTGAAAAGATGATCCTTTCTTCCATTGAATTATCTTGTGTTCTTATAAGTAGAAAACTAATTCATTATGTATGTATACATCTAGTTCTGAAGTCTCTAGTCTGTCTCACTGATCTATTAGCCTACTTCATACATACTAATATCATACTGTTTGAATTACTGTAGCTTTTAGTAAGTCTTGGGATCAGGCAGTGTAAGTCCTCTATGATACTCATTTTAAAAATTATTTTGGTTATTCCAGGTTTTTGCCTCTTGTACAGATTTTACAATCAGTGTATCACTCACCGTCTATTGGAGTTGCATTAAATGTATAGATCTGTTCAAGGAGAACTGACATTTTAAGAATATTGAGGTTTTCTATATTCTTTCTGGTGTTCTGACTACTCAGTTTCGTTAATTCTTGAGAGAGAAGTATTGAAATCTCAGACTATAATTTTGCAGTGTTTATTTCTTCTTTCAGTGCTATCTGTTTTGGCTTCATATATTTTGAAGTTCTGTTGTTAAATCTGTGAGCTTTAAGAATTGTCACGTCCTCTGGATGAATTGATCACTTTATCATTGTGAAGTGACCCTCTTTATTCATGGTAATATTCCTTGCTCTGAAATCTACTTTGTTTCATATTAATGTAGCTACTATCACTTTCTTTTGATTCTGTTACCATTCTTTTACTTTTAATGTATTTACGTCTTTGTATATAAATAGAAACATAGGGAGCATGTGGTTCAAACTTATGTTTTTTAACTATAGAAGATAATTGCTACCATTTAATTGAGCTGTTTAGACCACTTACATTAATGTAATTATTAATATGGTTGGATTTAATCCGTTTTCTATTTGCTTCAGCTGATTTTCTCCCTCATTTACCTTTTCTTCCTTTTTCTTTCTTTCTTTCTTTCTTTCTTTCTTTCTTTCTTTCTTTCTTTCTTTCTTTCTTTCTTTCCTTCCTTCCTTCCTTCCTTCCTTCCTTCCTTCCTTCCTTCCCTACTTCCTTCCTTCTTTCTTTTCTTCTTTTGGATTTTTAAATTCTATATTATCTCCATTTTTGACTTATTAGCTATAACTTCTGTTAGTTTAGCAGTTATTCTTTAGGATTTATAGTACCCATCGTTAGCTCATCATGGTTCCATGTCAAGTTATAGTGCCTCACAACAGTATCCTTCATTTCTCTCCTTCTGGCCTTATGCCATTGTTGTCATGCATTTTACCTCTACATACATATATTATAAATCCCATAACACCTTGATAATAGTTTTAATTTTAACTGTCACTTATCTTTTAAAGAGACTTAAACAATAAAAAAAAAAAAAAGCTTTTTATGTTTATCCATGTAGTTACCATTTCCGGTGATTTTCATTCCTTTGTGTAGATCCAGATTTCCATGTGGCATAATTTTCTCCCTGTCTGAAGGTTTCTCATAAAATTTCACATTGTGCAGAAATCCTGATGACCGTTCTTCCAGCTTTTGTATGTCAGGAAAGCATTTGTTTGCCTTCTTTTTGAAAGATATTTCCTGTCTCTATATATATATCACTCTAGGTTAGCATTTTTTTTTCCCTTTCAATACGTTAAAAAAATTTTGCCAATGCATCCTCACTTGTAGTGTTTACAATGACAGGTCTACTATAAACCTTTTCTCTGTTTCTGAGTATGTAGTTTGCACCTTATCTCTGCTGCCGTTTAAGATTTTATCTTTATCACTGGTTTCAAAGTTTGATTGTCATGTGCCTTGGTGTCCTTTTCATGTTTCTTGTGTTTGAGATTGTTGGGCTTCTTAAATCTGTGAAGTTTTAGTTTTAAAACGTTGGGAAAAGTGTTTTTTATTTCTTTAGAATTTTTTTTCTATTCCTCCCCCTTTTGGAAACTCCAGTTTTACATGTATTGGGGCAGTTTTACATGTATTGTGGTTCAGTGGCTTACTGGCATCTTTTTTTTTTTTTCTCTCTCTCTCTCTCTCTGTGTATTTGATTTTGGATTATTTTATTTTCCATCTTCAAGTTCACTAACAGTTTCTTTCATGATATCTGATTTGTGGTTAACACATGCAGTGTATTTTTCAATTCAGATGTTGTAGTTTTCTTTTCTAAAGGTCCAGTTTGGGGGTTTTGGTTTTGGTTTTGGTTTTTTTTGTATCTTTTCTGTCTCTACTTAACATCTTTCCTCTAACCTTTTGAACATTTCGAGCACATTCTTTATTGTAACACTTTCTTGTCCTTGTATACTAATTCTGTCATTTATAGAATTTTCTTTTTTGCGTGCCTAATAATTTTTTTTATTGAATGGCAGACAAATTTTTGTATTCCTATAAATCTTGGGTTCTGTTCTGGGAAGCAATTAAATTGCTTGGAAACAGTGTGATCCTTTGAGATCTTGCTTTTAAACTTTGTTTGCAGAAACAGAAAAAGCATGTAGTTTAGGATTAATTTCACCTCAGTGCTAAAGCAGAACCTTTCCCAGTCTTTTACAGACTTGGATTTCTACTCGACACACATGAATTATAAGATTTTCTAGAGTGTTTGTTGGGTACAGGAACTACTTTAGGCCCTTTAGGAACCCCTCATGCTAATCTCTCTTGTCCTTTTGGTGGTGGTGGTGGTGTTTTCTCTGACATTGGGTAGTTTCTTCACACATATGGATTGATAAATACTCCACCAACATCTCTGAAGTTCTCTCTTTGTAGAGCACTGTCTTTTCCAGTACTCTTTCCCGCAAACTACAGCCCCCTTGGTCCTCTGAACTTCCCATTTCCTGAACTTGGGAGATGTGCTGGGCTTTACCACGTTCGCATCTTCACCATTCCCCGGCTCGCCTGTTTGCCAGAGATCCCTTTTGTTGTTGTTGATGTTGGACTCTAATGTTTTGGAAATTGTTGTTCTATGTATTGTCTGGATCTTTAGTTCTTTCAGGCAGGTGGGTAAATATAGTTAGTCCCTGTTACTTCAATATCGATGGAAGGTTTTATTTTTTCTGTCCTTTTACTGTTAACCTATTTCTTTTTATCTGAAGTGGCTTTCACATAGACACTATCCTGTCTCCCAATCACTGCATTATAACGGAAACATTTGGACTAGATATCAGCAAACCTTTTCTGTGAAAGACCAGATAGTGAATATTTTAGGCCTTGCCATCAGTCTGTATCACAGCTGCTCAACTCTGTAATTCTAGTGCAGAAGTAGCCATAGACAGTATGTAAATCATCTGGCTTGGTACTGTTCCAGTAAAGCTATATTTACAGATATGGAAATTTGAATTTCAGAATTTTTCATGTGTCATGAAATATTATTCTTAAAAATTCTTTTTTTAACCATTTATAAATGTAAACGCCATTCTGAGCTCATAGGCCATAAAGAAATAGTGACAGGCTAGATTTGGCCCATGGTCTATAGTTTGCACACTACTGGTTTAGACTGTTTCTCTTTAATAGAATTATTGAGATGACTGTTATCTTGCTATTTGTCTTCTCTTTGTCCTATCTGTCTTTTGTTTCTTTTTTTTTTCCATTTCATGCCAGTTTTGGATTAATTGAGCAGTTTTTATTATTCTGCTTTATCTGCACTATAGGTTTATTAGCTATACTTGTTTGTTTTATTTTTAACAGTTTATCTATGGCTTATAGTATGCATTTTAACACATCTACCCTGAAATAATATTACAGCATTTCACATACAGTGTAAGAACTTTGTAACAATGTGTTTCCATTTAAACCCTTCCATTCTTTATGCTCTTATTCTCGTAGATGTTACTTCTACATTTATAAAGCTCTCAATACATTATTTTTTTTCAATTATTTCTTATTTTCTAGACAAATTGAAGACGGAAGGGGAAAGAAAGTTTTTATATATACCCACATATGTGCTATCTGACAGTTCATTTTTTATGTAGTTCTAAATTTCTACATGGTATCTATTTTCCACTTGAAAAACTTTCTTTAACAATTCTTATAGTTCACATTTGATGGAAGCATTCTCTCAGCTTTTTCTCTTTTGGCTAAAAAATCCTTTAGTTAGCCTTTACCTTTGAAAGATGAGAATTCTAGTTTGACGTATTCTTTTCTCCAACTATTTGAAAATGTGTTTCATTGTTCTGGCTTTTGTAGTTTCTGACAAGAAGTCTGTGAACATTCTCTGAAACCCTGACGTAAGAGAACTGTACCACTTGTTGCTTGAGCTGAGATCACTGATGACTGTAGTATTTATAAAGCCGCTATATACTTTCCTACCCTTATCTTAATGAACTTCTGGCAGCATTCAACATAAACAACTACTTTCTCTTTGAAAGTTTCTTTCTTTCTTTAGCTTCTCTGACATCATGCTCTCTTGATTTTTTTCCTGATCTCTCTGACAATTGCTTCTCAGCTTCTTTATATACTAATTTTCGTAAATCTGACCTAGAGTTTCTTAGGGCAAGGCTTAGATCTTCATGTCTGTCTTCCCTGGTTTCTCCCTAGTCTCACATGCCCCTGTGTCTTCAGTTCCCATCTATTTACTGATGACTCCATATATGGATCTCTAGCCAAGCCTGCCTTCTGAACTTTTGACTTATGTCACCAATTGTCTACTTGACTTCTACTTGTAAATTCAAGAGGCTCTAAAGAGATTTCATGACATCCCCTGTAAAAGCTGCTTTCTCTTTAGATTTCTCTATTCATTTAAAGACATCCGATGTTCATTTCAGTAACCTAAAACATACTGTTGTAGCCACTAAGACCTTTCATTGTTCCTCCTAAGCATTTGGTTTTGTATAATTTTATCTCTATTAGTACATTCCTAGCCCAGGCCACCTCTCTGTGCGCTGTGTGGCAGCTTCCTTCCTGTTCTGCCCTTATCCATTCTTGCATCTCTCCAAGTGCTTCATCAGATGCCATAGCCAAAGATTAAAATGAAAATCAGTAGATTCCCACTGCTGTTAGGATAAAGACCAAAATCTTGTATATGACTGCTAGAATCTACTGTAGAGACTGTTTATTCTCTTCCTTTTTAGCCTTATCCTGTACCGTTTTCCATTGTTTTCTCTTTTCTGTAGGTGCTCTGGCATGTTTTCAGTTCCTAAAATCTCCAAATACTTTCACCAGGGCCTTTGCATGTATTGTTTCTTCTACCTGCAGTGATCGTTCTCTTTCCTTTGCCTAGCTAATTCCTATCCTGTTTTCTCCAGGAAGCCTTCTCTCACCCTGCCTTCCCATCTTAGGGCCTCTAGTTACATGGAGTCATATTTTTATGGTCTTTACTTTTCAAAGCACTTGTCACACTGTGATTAATTCCAACTAGAATTATTGTGATTATTTGTCTGCCTTCCTCACAAAACTATAAACTCCATAAGGGAAGGAGCTCTGTCTGTTTTGTTCACCATTGCATCCCCAGCACCAAGCATATTTTCTGGCAGTAAATATTTGTGCAATGAAATAATTAATGAGTATATTATATGTTTTAATTATCACAAAGACCCTGTAATTTATCATTTCTCTTTGGGAGGCTTTTGATTTCCTTGGGAGAAAAATTTAGTAAAGAATAATGATAACAGCTGCCATTTACTAGGCAACTTCCATATGTTTGCTGTTCACTATAACTACATGCACAATCTTAGTTTGACCCTCACGACAACCCTACAGTGTAGTTAGCCTTACCTCCATGGTTCTGTGGGAAAACTGGGGCTCAGAGAGGTTATTTCACTTGTTCAGTGTTGCACAGTTAGTAAGTGGGAGAACCAAGATTCAAACCCAACTGGTCTTCTTCCAGAGGCTCTGTGCTCTTATTCTTTCTTTGTGCTGCAGCCTCCTAACCGTATTATTACTGGGGGAAATTACTGCCATTTCTATCTTTACCACAGGCATCCGACTACTTTTCCTCTTTTACTCTCCATTTACCCAAAGGACTTAAAGTTAGTATCTATATATACTAGCTCATATATTCACTAATAGTTAATATTTACATAATGATTGTAGAAATATTTCTTAGTTTAACAAACATCTGTGAAGTCACAGAGAAACACTGAAATTTACTAATTTAGCTTAGATCTTTGAAGACATGATCTAGAATAGCTAAGCAAAAATCACACCCAGGTGACAAATGATCTTAGTCCATTTGACATTCAATTTTTTTCTTACTTGTCATTAACAGTTTTGAGAAACTGTTATTGAGTTTTATGTTTATGCAGTTCTCAGAACTATACTGAGAAACTGATCACAAATTTAAATTAAGTAATGGAAAGTTTCACATTTTCTCTACCTTAGAACATGTAGTAAAACTTGAATGGATCTTTAAGAGTCCCTTTCTTAAATGAATTTATCATATAAGGCAAGGTGCCGCTTTGGGAAACCACAGGTTAGCTCTTTCTGTTATTCCTGCATGGTTTAGGAGTCTTAAAGATTCAGCTACATCTGTAATAAATTAGTGTCATCAAGAATTCATTTTTGTCTTTTCATTCGGCATTGGCAAAGTCATTTTAACCACGGAACATCTTATCTACTTACAATGCTCATGAAGTATAAATAGAACTCCCCATGATATTTTGGTAAAGCCAAACACTTTGACTCTTCTCCTATTTTTGAGCTTTGTAGAGACTATTTTAGCTCTTTTCTGGAATTTTTTTGTACTTTACAACTTGCCCTCAAAAAAACTCATCTTATATGTGCAAAATGAGTCCATTAAGCATAATATTACAATTAATAATAATACTGTTGTCAGGCCTTGCTTTCTAATAATTTCCTTTCACACTTAAGCTTAAGTACTGAATTCTGTAGCCTTAGATAATGATTTTCATTACAGAGATCAACTTTATTATTGGCCTCTTGTCTATGTAGAACATAGACTACAGGTCTCACTAGTTCCTAATTTTGTAGAATGGGAGGTGAGAACTAGAATTGAGGAATGGATTTTGATTTCATATAATTTTGTCAGCTATTAATTAGTTGGTCTGTTAGATTTTTATAATAACTATTGAACTTTTGCAACCAGTCTTACTCCTAGTACTTTATTAACGCATCATTGATTAGCTTCTGTATCATCTCATCATATCATCTCATGTGAAATGGAGTTTTTTGCCTATTGATTTTTTAAAAATAAAAATTAAGTAACACCCATACATACAGAACACTGAAACTCCAGACTTGCACATGAAGGAGAATAGTTAATATTGGAATTGATGAGGCACTGGGAAAAAAACAAAAAAACAACTAAATAAATTTTTTAATTAAAAAAAAAACAAAAATTAATTGTATTTAGGAGGGCAAAATAGACATTGTGAAATCCTAGAGCTTACTAATTATCTAAAATAAAATTGTGCATATCTATAAGAAAGACTGACAAGATGGTTTTAAATATAGATTCTAAAGCTGAAAGAAGGAAATCATCAATTTTGTAGGAAGCAAACCACAATTTTTTAAGAATTCTTGTGTGAAAACTTCAAGATGTTTTATATCTATGGAAAACCTGATTGGAACATGTTAGAGACATATCAAATAGTGGCCTTTGGAATGCCAGATAATTGGAACCCTGGAAAGATATATCCTTTTAAATTCACCATTATCATAGCTATAATATCTGAAAATAAGTTAGTCAGTTGGATTGACACTGGATTGTTGACATCTTCCATATCCAAACGTAAGCATTTTTAGAAATATTCTAGGGCTAATTACTTTGCCCATGAAAGCAAACTTTTGATTATTGATTTTCCCAAAATTAAATTTTAAGGAGCCACGAAAGTAATCAGTTATAATTAGCATCTTTATTCCTGTAATCTCCATTCCAGAGTGATTTAGACTTTTGATACCTTTGTCTCTCTCAACTTTTCCAGAGACTTTCTTTGCCTTGTGTACAGAAAAGAGGTAGCTAATGGAGAATATGCATACCTGACTTTTTTCCTCTCCTAAGAAAGGAGAATTCATCCACTGCCACTGTACCTTTTTTTCTTTTCTTTTTTGTCTTGCACAGAAGACTGACATCTTCCTGTGAAGGGCTTGTGGCAAACCTATCCAACTCGGGTCTCTTCCTCCTTGAGAACGATCTGATCCATCATCATCTGAACCAGGGATCACACTCTAAGGGTCCAGGTGAGGGCAAGTCAGTCTATACGTTAAGCCAATTTCTTTTCTGGTCAGGTAAGTTACACTCAGGCATGATCTCACTCAGCATCAGCCAGCCTTAGTTTTGTAAAGCTTCCTGGTCCCCAGAAAGAGACACAACTCATCTGTCCATTAATTCTCCAACTCACCTAAAAGATTAATGATAAACCACATCTTTACAAATTCTCTTTCCTGTGTAATACAATCACTTTTGGGATACCTACTCATTTTTAATTCCAGAAATCGTAAAAGGATTATGTGTACGTAGCAAGAAAGAAAGGCATAAACTGAAACAAATAGGGTTTCCTAGTTGCAGTTTTAGTGCTGATCCTTGTCTCCAGTTTGACTGAGTTTGTAAGACGTTAGACTTGTAAGACAAAGCCTGGCACCATTGTAAGCCTGGCACCGTTGTAACAGCTGTTAACTATGTGTGTTGATGTCTTGAAACCAGAGGTAGATTCAGAATACTAGAGCTAATAACATCGACAAACATGGTCATCATGAAGGTCTTTGTTGGTTTGCCATGGATTCTTTCATTTAATATCAGAATGATTAAGGGCAGAGACAAGAATTTCCCTGTTCTGTATGCTTCCATATGCTAGCTATAAGAAGAAATTTATAATTTGCTCCTCAGGAAAGTGATCTTAGCTAATTGAAGTTTGGCTTTGCACCTTGATGCTGTCTTTTAAGTTGTGAGGTGAATTAGCTTGGTGACTGTGAGGCTATTTTTAAGAGAACTTATTTTTCAAAAACTTTTTTCTTTTAGAGGAAAAAAAAATCTGCCTTGCATTCTGATACTGATAGTCTATCCTTAAAAATGCACTTGTACATTATATGTAATTTGCTTTATAGGTGACCGTTATATACAGTAATAAATTGGTTGTCAATCTTATAAAATATTAATTTATTTCATCATGATAATAACATTGTATGCTTTTAATTATGAGGAAAACAAAAGTAGTTCTACCCTGATACACCTTGTCTCTTTTGCCGATATGTAGATAGGAATAAATTGGACTTTTATTTCCCTCTATTAGCTAATTCTCCAAATGACTTCTAAGTTATGAACTGAAGTTAATACACTAAAATAAGTTTGCTGTAGTAAAGAGTGACTCCTGCTCACTGGGAAGAAGAGATTGTCTTCCTCTGTGAAATTTTGCCAGCCATGAAGCTAGATAGTTGTTTTACCCTTTATTATTGGCTTTTTGAGATGCATTGTTTTGTGTTTAAGAAGTTCTATTTTTTTTATTTAATGTTTGTTTATTTTTGAGAGCATGAGAGAGAGCACGCATGAGTGGGGGAAGGGCAGAGAGAGAGAGAGGGAGACAAAGAATCCGAAGCAGGCTTCAGGCTCTGAGCTGTCAGCACAGAGCCCAATTCGGGGCTTGAACTCATGAACCGTGAGATCATGACCTGAGCCCAAGTCAGACGCTTAACTGACTGAGCCACCTCGGTGCCTCTGTTTCGTGTTTATTATTCAAAAATGTCAGTACAAGTTATGAGTAAGAAAAAAAATTTGGCTAAAAAAACAACAAGCGTTCATTATTCAGAACTGCCTAATATTTTACCATTGGGACCTAAATAAAATAGTTATTTACTTGATTCTGTATCAGTGCAATTAAGGCAGTATGGACTTAGATACAATTTGTTGGATACAAATCCCATTTTTATGCTCTTATGTTTGGCATAATATGTGGAAAAGAACAGAAAATATTCATTGGGTATTAAAAATACTTCATGATTTCTCAAACAGGAGAGATATTTACTTAACTCTGCTTCTGATTCTAATAGAAAGTTATTTCCCACTAGATCATAAGTATTTTAATATAATTAGATTCCTATATGTATATTATATGAGTATGTGAAGATATTCTAACCCAATCATATAAATACATAAAGTAACATAAATATTTAGAAATATGAATTACATTACTTAACCAGGAACATTGTATACATTAAAATGTTAAATATTAGAATCTTCATTGTGATGAATTCAGTGGCCATGTTTCAAAGGCTTAGGAAGCCTTTTTCACATTGTTCTTGGACTAGGCTAATCAGCACCATTATTGAAGAATTGTAATTTTGAAGAAATTAGCAAACTCTGAATGAAATTTGAGTATTGTATTGGCTGGCTTTGGAAATACTTGTATATCTAAAGAGTGTACATTTTAAAATGACCTTTTATTCTTCTGATACTCATACTTTTGTAACCAGTAGTATTTTTGTATAGAAATATGTGTGGACTTTAGACACTTACATATTTACATCAGTGAAGTCATTGCAACATCAATTTCAATAAATGAGTGAACTATAACACAGAGACTTAAAACATCAGTTTTTAGTCCTTACAACATCATAATGGGATCAGCTCTTAATATCTGCACAGAGATTTCTAGGCTTTAAATATCTAAATTTAGATTGCCCGTGATAACATTTCCATTCTATAGCAGTTAACGCATTTCAGAGATGCCTGGTATGTGTAATAAGGGACATGCTAGCTCATTTGTGACTTTGGGACTCTTCCGTGCATTGATAGTGTTGATCTGCCCTTTCTAAGACAGAGGCAATGCTGCCGACCTAGCATAAGCTTTGAGTTATGTTTTAAGTAAAATATATTAGATTTGGAATAAAGCACAGTGTAGGTCTAGGTGTTATAGAGGTTATGTGCTGGAATTGGGGCTTCCTTTCCATGTTCTCCCTTCCCAGTTAGGATTTGGCTGCATTACACTAATAAGCTTCAATCTTAAAATCACACTTTGTGTCTCTTCATGCCATTTTCTGTGTCCTCTGTAGGGCAAAACCCCAGAGCAACCAGTGAATGTCATTCTTCTAAGAAGCTCTTTTTAATGCATCCAAGATGCCAGAAACAATCCTTGCATACCTCCTGAATAGTGGCAGCAAGCAATTGTATAGGAATACTCTACCTAGCTTTCTTTTTGGTGATACCTTGCCATTAACTCATAGAAATGTGTACCATACCTTCAAGTAATTGCTTAGATTGCCCGATGTCTACTAATGTCTCAAGGTAATAACCATAGAGTGTTTCAAAAAGGTGGCGCCTGCTTCATCAAATGTATCTGTGGTTGCTAAAATCTTATTTGGCTTGAAACAACTAAATTTAGTAGACTCTAAAATTGTATATTGTTAGAATATGATACTTCAAACAAACAAACAATGATTTACTTTCAGTTCTGAAAATATTCAGAAGGATTTGTTATCTCTTGCAGACCTTTCTGCAAACTACTAATGGGATGAACACAATATATCACTTTTATAATAGTGAGCTATTAAAGGCAAGCATAAAGCAGTCTGAAGCCCATAAGTGCTGCCAACAGCTCCTGCTTTAATGAATTCCCTTTTAGATGTCCATTAAATGCTCGTGGCAAATGTACTCATAATGGAAATGGCAAATCTAAATGGGTAGATATGAATAATCCATGGAGTTTAAATTCTGTTTATGATCATCTTCACATTTAGTTTTCAAGACAACGCAGTTTAGTTTTCATTACAGTTTGGAATAAAGAGGACAGGGAGTAATTGATTGCTTCAAGCAGATTAAAATCAATGGTTTTCTTTTCAAAGAACCAGTTCAGTGCAGTAATTCCAACTTTAAACATTGATTTAGGGTACTCAACACAAAATGTTTTGTGCTGTGTGAACTTTTATATAGAAAGACTGGTATTAATTTTATTTCCCTATATATCTATATAGTGAAATATAGAGGTTGTTAGTAGCATGTGCATGACTTAATAGTGATCTATATTAAGTCATTTTGATATTATTGCAGTCATATAATGAATCAATGAGATTCCCGTCATCACTGTAATACTGTTTGTAACCCATTAGCACAGAGAAATTACAGCCCATCATACATCATTACTGTGATTGAGGCTTTATTACCATATTCTCAAATTGCTTGCTTGCTATAAAACTAAATAGACACAAGACAACTATAGGTGGAGTATAGACTATGCATTATTGTGCTACAGTAATGAGGGATTATTGTACCATAATGGGGTGAAACTTATGAGGAAAATAAACTTAGCAGTAATAGAAAACTGGAGACTCTTTCTACATTTGTTTTTATTACTTTAAAGGTCAAACATATTTGTTATGCTCAGGTTATTGTTTATGCATTGCATGAATCACAGCCTCTTGATATTTTGTAAAGATTTTCCCCCCAAATACATCTCTACAAAGTCTGTAGTTTAATGCATGGGGCTGGCCTTGGAATCTGCATTTTGCCACTAGAGAAAGTAGACATTTTACTGCTGCTAAGCCTTACATTTTTGTGGGTAGGTAATACCCTTTAAACTTTAGGCTGTTTTTCAGTACTCTGTATAGTATATTAACAGTGTGAATAGGTCAGTAGTCTTCTGGCTCTTCAGTCGAAATAATAAATGTATGAATGCAACAATATTCTAAGCAATGAAGAGAGGTAAAATATGGAACAGTTGCCTGGGGCCTGATTGTAAAAGACTTTTGATGTCTCAAAGAGGGAAATGGAAGAAATATATTGCCTCTATATTAAAGAAAAAAAAATCCCATGACACTAAAACTTGTTAGTTAAATTGTGCGTATGTTCATTCTATCCCTGTTGAGTCTTGTTTATGAGTTATAACATTGAGAGCATTATTTAGAACAGCAAAAAGCCCAGTGCACTGACTTGTGAGCTAAGATCATCGTCTGGATTTGAAGTTCTCCTTAATGCCGAGTGACTTTCTAATCTCAGCCTCATTGTGATTTGGCACCATGACAATTTAAATAGCAAATAACAATATAAAATTAAAAAACAGGGGCACCTGGGTGGCTCAGTCGGTTGAGCGTCCGACTTCGGCTCAGGTCATGATCTCGCAGTCTGTGAGTTTGAGCCCCGCGCCGGGCCCTGTGCTGACAGCTCAGTCTGGAGCCTGCTTTGAATTCTGTGTCTCCCTCTCTCTCTGCCCCCCTCCCCCACTCATGCTGTGTCTCTCTCTCTCTCTCTCTCTTTCTCTCTGTCTCTCTCTCTCTGTCAAAAATAAATAAACATTAAAAAAAATTAAAACACAGAAGCTGGCATTAAATATATTTATGATTATAAAGCACTTCACATATAAATTCTTAGCTGAAGCAGCTAATAACTAGTAATAACCAACTGCAAAGTTAGAAATGGCAGCATTCTCCAAAAGTGGTAACTTTATTCTCAGTCTATAATATCCTTACAAGTCACATAGGCATTACTCTTAGGCTTATCATGATATAATTACCACCCCCTTTGTAAATTGTGGGTTTTTTTAATGTTTATTTATTTTTGAGAGAGAGAGAGTGCGTGCGAGTGCGCACAAGCAGGGGAGGGGCAGAGAGAGAGGGAGACATAGAATCAGAAGGAGGCTCCAGGCTCTGAGCTGTTAGCACAGAGCCCGACGCAGGGCTCGAACCCGCAAACCCCTTGAGATCATGACCTGAGCCGAAGTTGAAACGTTAAACAACTGGGTCACCCAGGTGCCTTGTAAATTGTGGGGTTTTTTTTAATTTATAACACGTATGATGGTTGCAGTGGTATGAAACCTGAACACTTGTCAAAGTATGTCGACAACATTGAGAGGTGCTGCATAAAAGGAGAGTTCATAGTTGGCCAAGGGGACATAGACCTAAACTAGTCCCCAGCCACCTCCCAACTAGTATCTTCTCAAAAATGTAAGAAACTGTAAAACCTCCTACCTAACCATCTGTATTCCATAATTGTCAGAGTACACAGCCATTTTTAGCCATATGAATATTTTTGTGACTTTCTCTTAAATCATTTCATCACTTCTTGGGAGCACTTTCTATGCTAAAAACAAGCAAAGGGAACAATGCAGAAGCAAAATGCCAGGAATAATAGAGCTACGTTTAGAGACTTTATAAAGATATTATTTTGAATGTTTAAAATCATTTGTGAGTCATATTACACTTAATATAATTTCAAGTAGGATTTGAAGCTGTATTAAACTTGCTACCTGCCTCAAAATCTTTTGGGGAACAGGAGAGAAAAAGAATAAAATAAATTGTTGTTGTGTTTAATAGTCTAGTTGGAGAAATAGTATAAATAAAAATAATAACAAAAAAAGAAGCAATAAGTGCTAAGAAGAAAATAAAATAGGATATTGGGGATAGGGAGTACTGGGTGGGATTGTTTCTTTTTAAGGTTTATTTTATATTTGAGAGAGACAGAGTGAGTGTGGGAGGGGCAGAGAGAAAGGGAGGCACAGATTCTGAAGCAGGCACCAGGCTCTGAGCTGTTAGCACAGAGTCTGACGTGGGCCTCAAACCCATGAACTGTGAGATCATGCCCTGAGCTGAGGTCGACGTTCAACTGAGCCACCCAGATGCCCCTGGGTGGGATTGTTTTATATAAGATATTTATAGGAGACCTTTCTAATGAGATGACATTTTAGCAAAAATCTGAATAAAGTCCATAACAAGCCATGATGGTGTCTGTGGTTTAAAAAAAAAAAAAAAAAAAAAAACCACCCAGAAACTGAATACAAAGGTTCTGACACAGGAGCTTGTTTGGTGCATTTGCAAAACAGCAAGGGTACTGTAGCCCAGCAAAGTAAATAAGAGGGAGGAAAGGAAATTTAAAATAATGACTTAATAATTTTTAAAATTTATAATGAGTTCAGTACCATTAAATATTTTTTTATTTGGTGAGTTTTTTGCTAGGAGAGAGGTCATTCAAACTCAGATGATCCGATGGCTTTCTTTATTTACTAGAAATGACCTAATTTTTAACTATGTAAGTATACTTTTAATATATTCACTCATTGTGTATATCTTTTTGTGGGACTCCAGATTCTTATTTTTGATAAATTATGGCAGAAAGTCCCAGAGTGTAAGCCATGGACTTTCCTGTATATTTTTAGAACTTTCTAATTGGAAAATGTTTTTACTTTAACTGCTGATGTAGATAGGTTTTCAGTCTATTTCTAGTACTCAGTGAAAACAAACATTTTTTCCTTTGATGGCCCCTACAAAAGCAGGCCATAGGTCCATGAAAGCTTGAGAAGTCTGCTATTCTATTGATTTGAGTTACAAATGCAAATAAATGAGACCTAGAGTTTGGGGGAATCTCTCATTCTGTCAAAGAGGTCCTTGAATTGAAAAAAGTTTTCAGAACTAGTTGCCTTCTCCTAAGGCAGAAGGGAGGAACAGAGGAACCAAACATGGGAAAACTGAGGTATAAAAAAGACCTGAAGAGATGTCTGAGGTACCAAGAGAGAGAAGAAGCTAAAATGTTTAGAAGTTAAGTTTTGACAGAGAAGAGGAAGCTGCTGAAAAGGGAGTTCTTCTTAGTTGCATCGTACATTAGTTTTGTGTTGCTATGTAACAAATCACCCTCAAATTTAGGAACAAACGTATTTTATTTCACATGGTTCCTGAGGGACAGGAATTTGAGAGCAGCTTAGCTGAGTGGTTGTGGCTTAGGATCTTCATGAAGTTGAGTCAGGATGTTCAGCTGGGGCCACGGTCTCTGCAAACTTGCCTGGGATTGGAGGATCAGCTTGCAGAATGACTTGCTCATTTGACTGTTGGTTGGAGGCCTTATCAATTCCTTGCTGGTTATTGACGGTAGGCCTTACTTCCTTGCCACAGGAGGCTCTCCAGAGGGCTGCTTGATTGTCTTTATGACATGGCAGCTAACTTCCCCAAAGTGAGTGATCTAAGAAGAGAGAGCAGGGAGGAAACCACTATACTTTTTATGGCCTCCTCTTGGAAGTGACACACTGTCATTTCTGCTATATTCTGTTGGTTGGAAGTGAGTCATGAAGTTCAGCCCACACTCAAGGGAGTGGCATTAAACTCCACCTCTTGAAAAGAGGGATATCAAAGAATGTATGGACATATTTTAAAACCCTCACACTTACCCATACCAACATCAGCCCGACTAGTCTATATAGAGGCTGTAACCTAGTGCTCTAGAACCAGTATTCTAGAATTAAGAGGAAATGTAGACAGTCCTCCTTCAATCTTCTTAGTTCTCCTTCCCCCAATCCTGTATGTGAGTTTTCTTAGATTTTTATTTCCCCAGCCTTGTCACTATTGAGCAGTAGAATCTCATGGGGTAAGTCTGACTGAAAGGAGCCTTAGGCCTAAGTAGGAGACTTTGCAGTCCACCTATAGTCTAGCCTGCTTTATTATGACTCTAATGCAGATTTATGCCCAAAGCTCTTTAAAGGGTGATAATGTCTGGCTATGTACTTTGCATTTTCTCCCGTGAAATTTGCAATCACAGTGTTGATCAGAGTTTTGAAGTTCAGGAGTCCATCTCACAGGGACCATACCCATTTAACAAATAAAAACTTTTATGAATCCAGCAGCGTAAAAGCACCATCTAACTGTTGGCTTAATGAATGGATAGAAGGATGGCAAGATATGTCATAATGCAAAATACAGCAAATTTTAGTTATAAAATCTGGATGATGGATATATGGCTGTTCATTGTACAGTTCTTTCAACTTTTCTGTATGTTGAAAAGTCTCAAAATGTTGGGGGAATAAAACTTTTATTCTTAACGATACTAATTCTGTCTATTGCTCTTCAAATGAGTACCTACCTATAGTGTCAAAGAATTGATAGCTTTTCCTCTCCAACCTGAACAACATATACAAGTTACTGTTAATAACTGCCATCGTAATGGGCACCTGGGTGGCTCAGTTGGTTAAGCGTCTGACTTCAGCTCAGGTCATGACCTCACTGTTCATGGGTTTGAGCCCTGCGTCAGGCTCTGTGCTGACAGCTCAGAGCCTGGAACCTGCTTCAGATTCTCTCTGCTCCTCCCCCATTCATGCTCTGTCTTTCTCTCTCTCTCAAAAATAAATAAAATTAAAAAAAATTTTTTTAATAAAAAAAAATAACTGGCATCTTAGCAAGCCTAGTAACATCTGGCTCTTTCTGTCTATATAATGTGCTTCCTGTGATAGGGAAGCAGTGATTACAATTCTGGCATCCTCCTGTATATCAAAGGGCCTGAAACATAGCATATCACAAAACATATTTGAACAGAATATCCATTATATAATAGCAGCTACCAGTTA
The DNA here is from genome assembly GCF_018350195.1 of Panthera tigris. Taxonomy (NCBI): domain Eukaryota; kingdom Metazoa; phylum Chordata; class Mammalia; order Carnivora; family Felidae; genus Panthera; species Panthera tigris. Next base: position 177,246,070 of record NC_056660.1, on the reverse strand, counting down.
CTTAGTGGCTACTATTGTCCCAGGCACTGTGCTAAATCCATATAAAAATCCAGAATTGTAGGTAAGTACAGATAAGGAAACGATGCTTCTTCAGTACTTTTGCTTCTTAGTGTGGTCCTTGTAAAAAGTCTCTTTAGTATCGAAAATCACTATAAGTAATTTTGGATTCTAGTATATGATTAGTATCCCTTACCATAGTCTATGCAAAATGTCTGCATATTTGCAGTGGCCTATCATAGCATCTTATAGTTTCTTGTACCTCCCATGGCTCATGCGTAGTTGAACCGATTGTGTAGTTGAAAGAACCATGTCACTTGGAGTCAGAAAGCTGTTTTAGGTCCTAGCCACAGCTTTAAAAAAAATTTTTTTTAATGTTTATTTATTTTTGAGGGAGAAAGAGCGTAAGCGGGGGAGGGGCAGAGAGAGAGAGGAGACCATCCAAAGCAGGCTCCAGGCTCTGAGCTGTCAGCACAGAGCCCAATGCAGGGCTGGAACTCACAGACCGTACCGCGAGATCATGACCCAACCTGAAGTCGGCCATTTAACCAACTGAGCCACCCAGGTGCCCTTAGGTCCTAGCCACATCTTTTAAAAGCTTTGTGACCACAAAGGAAATGTGAGTGAAGGAATTCTTTGTAACAATTTTTTCCAGTTACTCTTTAACTCTAAAGTAATTTTAGATAAAGCAGAAAATAATTAGCTTTGTCACATCTCTGAGCATTAGTATACTGTTTTTGAAAGTAAGGAGATCTATACCTAGTAATAATACCAAAAGAACATTGAAAGCCTGAAATGAGACTTAACACATATCTCATATAACTTTCAGCCCTATTATAAATACTTAATAATGTTCATGCAGAGTTAACTGCACAATCTATGTTCATTGAGGATGGCAATATGATCTTGTAAGAAGATCCTTAATTTGGGGACCTGGCTAACTAGATTCATATCTTGATTCTCCCACTGGATGGCATCAATTCCTTGACTACATTTTGTCTTGCCTCAGGTTTTCTTACAATGGTCTGAAACAATGGTAAATATTCAATATCTGAAGGTATTTGAGCTATCCCCTACAAAGCTACTATAAAAATTCGGGGTTTTAGTATGTAGTATTTATTTAGTAAGCAGTGAGCCATTTCAGTAATTGGTATCACCCATTTGCTTCATTTATATAGTACAGTTCCGTAGGTTTTTTTGGACCATCACTGGGCACAGAGCAACATAACTCCCAAAGCAAATAAAGAAGACTAACTTCCACCACCCTGTTCATAATCTAACTTGTGACAAAATACGAAAATCTGTTCTTATTTGTTGAAGGAAGTCCTGGATATGCCAATTGAAATAATTTTTTTGAAATACGTCATTATAGGCAGATGCTATACTTCAGTGTTATTGTTTTCAGTGTTAATGAAATATTTGTGGTGAAGGAGATGATTAATTAATGCTGATGAGTTGTTTGGATCAAGGAGGAGCTCTCCCTTTGCTAATATCTTGAGGATGATCAGGAACATCATAAATGATCTTATTTACTACAGTAGCACTCGCATTGGAATCATCTTTGGATTAGAAGATTCAAACTACTGTCCTTTTTGCATTGCTTTTCTTAATTATAACTCTAAATCAAAAACAGGTAAAATTACAGAGAGCTAAATGTTTTCTAAGAATCATTTAATGATTGTCATAACCCACTCTAGAGGGGGACATCATCTTTTTGTCAGGGAAACCACAGAAAGGCCCCTGCTCTGAAATTTGTGCTTTGTATGAAGGGAGTGTATATTTACAGATGTTTGGGAAAACGGTAGCAAAAAGTCCTTTCTGCAGTATTTCAAGAGGATATAGTAATTTGCTTAAAATAAATTAATAATAAGAATGTACTTAATGGGCACAAAAGTAGATGAATATGGGACTTCAGAAGAAGAGATATAGCTGATGTTACATATTGACCATGGATTGCTTTCCTGTACTTAAACAGTTTGTACCATGCAAATATCGACCCTCTATCAAACAACTGACTACAGTATCTTCATGCAGATGTTCCTGTAATTACTTTGTAAAGAGTAAACCTTTTCAAGGCAAATATGTTAAAATGAAGTATTCTTCTTTACATAAAAACCCTAAAATCACCTTTTTCTTACTTAAAATGTTGTACTCTGAAGATTCCAGGAATATACATAGGATAGTGGTTTCAGACCTGCTTGCAATCAACTGTTTTTTAAATGAAAAACTGTTCAGAAGCAAATGGCTCGGACTGAAATGAAGATGCAGGAGTTTCAGGGCGCCAGATGTTCCCATGGCTCTCTTCTTACTCTCTCTTTCTGGTGCCCTGACGTGTCTCTGTGGCATCCTAAACCTCTGAGGAGTACGTTTTGAGAACTGTACATATGTAGGAATTTGTAATTCATAGGCCAGATGCTATTCTTTGGGCTGTTGGATGACTCTGCCTTGGTGTCTGTTGGATCACATAGGCTACCAGCAGCAGCTAGAGTTGCTCAACAGAAATATGTTTATTGAATGTACAGGCTATTGTTAGCATATTTGTCTAATCAGTACTGATAATTAGCTATGTTATGGGCTTAGACACGTTCTTTTTATGTATACAATGAGAGAGAATTGGATTAGGTCAAATCAGGAGCTCCTCCCAAGCACCTACCATTCTGTCATTCAAGGGAGAACCAGAACTTTCCTTTTATGAGGTAGAAAACAAGTCTTAGCCATAGTCCATAACTCTGAAGGATTTAAACTCAGATTGGCCAGGTAAAATTGGTCAACGTAAAACAATTAGAGACAACCTATTAAAGAATTCACAAGTTGTTTTGGACTTGGACAGCCAAAATCATAAAGAAACAAATATATATAGAAAGGATCTATTTTAAAACCCTTAGATTAAAAAAGTCCCTGTTTGAGACTTCTTCTAATTTAGGTCAACTAACAAAGTTTTATATGCATTCTCTACTAAAAACTAGAAAGCAGTCCTTTTGCTCTATTATGATCTTAAATATGGTCTTCCAAGCAGGTGTTGGGAGGTGTTAGTTATTTTTCTTCTCATGCTGTCTGTAAATAAATATTAATAATATGACATTTTTATTTTAATGCCTCCTATGAAATCTGTATTTTTAGAAATTTAATGAGCCACACTATGGTTTTAACAACTCAAATAAATTCACTTGGCTTGAACATTAAGGTTAAAGTGACAAACTTTTCCTAATTTTTTATGAGTACAAATTAATATTTTCTTAGGTCCATTTTTCAAATGAATTTTTAATGTAACTTTATGGTCATATACATAGTATATTTTAGCATATTAGAGAAATAGTAATTATTTTTATGTTAAAATTATATCTTAGCGATGCTAATTCATTAAGGCTTATTTTCCTTTTGTAATAATAAACCAAACCCTTATAAAAATTTGAAGAGAATTTTATATTTATTTGATATTTGACTATAATACCTGAATTGGTTTTGCTTTGCTCACAAAGGTAAGGAGAAATCCAAATTTGCTCATAATAAAAGTATTAGAGAAACTGTCAATAAATTTACTGTTATAATTGAATCATATGATATCTAAATTGTTGATAATATGATCTGCTCGTTAAACAATAGTGTCTGGAGAAAATGATGGATTAATTGACTGATGGCTAAAGTTTCCCTCAAATATAATGGTTTACCCAGTTTGATTTGATTTGTGTAAAATAACTTTCTCTAATAAACAATTTGCTCAGAGGCAATAGAAGAAATGAATGGTTATCAAACCAAACTTAATTAGTCTATCCTAGATTGATATTACTTGGGGAGTCTTCGTTTTAATTGTGGAGGGCTGGATACAAAGAGTTTGGTTCATTATTTTTTCCTGTATAAACACTATTGTGTAACTACCTATGGAATAATAACATGTGAATTCATTTTAATAAATGCTTGTAAAGTGAATTAGCTAATTATGCCAGGCTAAAAATGATTCCTTTAATTATTTTGGATATTTAACTGGTACTTCAATTTTATTATTGTTAGTCTGTAAATGTGATTTGTATTAGCTCTGCCAAACTAATTATAATGTATAACTTAACAAACAATTTGAACAGTTTTGTAATGCTTATAATGTTCTCTCCTGCAAGGGAAAAACCTTATTTCTAGTTTACATGAAGATAAAAGTTTAACACAAATTTAGATCAAAAGATTGGCAATTTGTGTGTAAATGGAGAATGAAAAACCCTCAAAATCCAATGTAGTGACCACCATCATTATATGTATGAGGAAAATGAACAAATTTTATTCAGGAGAAGATGAAACCAGTGACTCATTAGTTTATCTTTAGATGGTATTTAGTTGGCATTTGAAGATAGGGTGTAACATAGCAGATTTGATTAGTTCTTATTTTATGAGCTAGAAGCATTTTCTTTACGCCCTTAGTATATACTGAGAGAAGAACTCTGTCTACATTCTCAAACAGAAAGATTTATATTAATAACTCATTGTCGATTGCAGAAACAACAATGCTTTTTTATCACTTTCACATAGATTAATTCTAATTGTTTTTGAAGCAGAAATGAATGAGAACAACAACTTTGATACTAAATAGAAATGTAGCATTCTAATAGAGTCTTTCTGGGAAAATAGCAAAATAACCTCCACAAGTATATGCAATCTAAAACATTCTTCTGTTTAAAATTAACACACAGTAAAATTCATTTATTAATTTTTGAGGGTATACAGCCCTATGAATTTTAACCCGAGTATAGATTCGTGTAACCACTACTACAATCAGGATACGGAATAGTTCCTTCATCAAAAAACAAAACAAAACAAACTTCCCTCACCTTCTCCCATCCCTTAGCCCTAGCAACCACTGATCTGTTCTCACTGTCTATAGTTTTGCTTTTTTTCCGGAATATTATATAAATGGAGTCATATTGTACTTGACTTTTCTGAAATTGTCTTCTTTCACTTAGCATAGTGCCTTTGAAATTAATCCATGTTTTTATAATGTCAGTAGTTTGTTTCCTGTCTACCCTTCCCCAAACTGAGTATAACAACACCAGTATTGGTTTGCCCAGTTAATATAAATGATCTTCCCATAGGGAAACTTACTTTTTCCTTCAGCGTATCCCCATCGTAACTAGAACTTGATTTTTGCTCTTACTCATATATATAGTTCTGCCTTTTTAATGTCTGCTTTGTAATTTTATGGCTGCTCCGTACTTTGTTTAACCCATCTTCAACATGGATGCTTAGATTTTTTTAAAAAATATTGCATTTAATGCTGCCGTATATATTCTTGTGCGTATCTTTGCTGCACATATATTTTTCAGTAACTCCTAGAAATGAAATTGTTGGGTTAAAAAATACAGAAACTTACATGGATTGAAATTTGCCTTCCAAAATGTTGAACCAACTTGTTGTATATATTCTTACTTTGCCACCATTATTCTCTGTATTCTTTGCAAGTCTAGTAACTGAAAATTTCTTACTTTTAAAGTTGTATTCATTAAATATTAATGCAATTGAATACAGTATTAAGGTGTCAGTTGTCACCAATTTGATCTATATACTTTATAGATTTAGATACAGGTCCTTTGTTAGATCTATGATTAACAAAGATTTTCTTTCATTATATAGCTTGTCTTTTATTTTTCTTAAGAGTGTCCAATAAAGAGATGCTCCTGGGTGGCTCAGTCAGTTAAGCATTGGACTTTGGCTCAGGCTATGATCTCACAATTCGTGAGTTTGAGCCCCCCGTTGGGCTCTGTGCTGACAGCTCAGAGCCTGGAGCCTGTTTCAGATTCTGTGTCTCCCTCTCTCTCTGCCCTCCCCCACTTGTACTCTGTCTCTCTCTCTCTCAAAAATAAATATTAGAAAAAAAATTGTTTTAAAAGAGTGTCCAGTAAAGAGCAAAAGTTTTTAATTGTGATGAAATCTAATTTGCCACTTTTTTGTTAAGGGATCATGCTTTGAATGGGTAATATATGAGAACTCTTTTTTGCTTAATTGCAGGACATAAAGGTAGTCTTTCAAATTGTATAGTTGTGTATATTTCTTTGGGATTTCTTTTATCCTTTTGCTTTAAATATAAATGTGTCTTTACATTTAATGTGGTTTTTTGGTACACAACGCATCATTTGGTCACATGTTTTTATCCATTTTCACAATCTCTGTTTCTTAATAGGTATATTTAAGCCATTTGCATTTAATCATTACTGATATTTGGACTTACATCTGTCCTTTTCTTGTTTCTGTTTGTGCCCTCTTTTAATTTGTTTCTTCTTTCCTGCCTTCTTTTAGTTACTTAAGTATTTGTAGTACTCCATTTTATTTGTTTATTGAGTTTTTGACCATATCTCTTCAATTTTTTCTCATGGTTGCTGTAGGAATTATAATATACATATTTAACTTAACACAATCTGTTTAGCATTCATATTTTATCACTTAAAGTGGAACATAGGTCCTTTTATCCTTCACTTCTTATGTTGTAGTTGCATTATGTATTACATCAATTTACATTGAAAACCCCTCAGATAATGTTAAAACTTTTGCTCTGAGTCATACATATTTTGTAGAAATTAAGAGAGAAATGATAACTCTAGCCAGATATGTATTCTTTCTGTTTTTCTTTTCTCATTCCTAATGTTCCAAGGTTTTCTCTCATATCATTTCCCTTCTGTCTGAAGACTTCCCTTAACATTTCTGACAGAGCGGATCTATTGACAACGAATTCTTAGTTTTCTATCATGTGGGAATGTCATTATTTTACCTTTATTCATGAAGGAATTCTTTTGTATGGATATAGAATCCTGGGTTGAAAGTTCTGACAGTTTTTTCAGCACTTTAAAAACATCCTACTTTCATCTGACTGCATGGTTTCCACAGTCATTTGAATTATTATCCCCCACTATGTTATGGGCTTTCTCTGGCTGCTTTCAAGATTTTTTTTTTCTTTTTTTTTTTTTTTTTCCCTTAGTTTTCATCAGTTTGGTTATAATTGTAGGGCAAGGATTACTTTATGTTTATTCTTCAGGAATCCGTAGTTCATGTTTTTTGCCAAATTCCACAAATTATCAGTAATTATTCCCTTTCTTCCTTCTTTTTTAATTCCCTTCCTTCCTTCCTTCCTTGAGATAAAAATCTCATGACACACAATTAGCTATTTTTAAGTGTACCATTCAGTGGCATTTAGTGCCATCGCAATGTTGTTCAAACACCACCTCTGTAGTTTCAGATGTTTTTGATCACCTCAGAAGAATGTACTCATTAATTAATCATCTCCATTCTCTCCTCTCCCATCCCCTGGGGGATAACACTCATTTGCTTTCTGTCTCTGGACTTGTATAAAAAGAATCATGCAGGGGCGCCTGGGTGGCTCAGTCAGTTAAGTGTCCAACTTCGGCTCAGGTCACGATCTCACGGTCTGTGAGTTCGAGCCCGGCGTCAGGCTCTGTGCTGACATCTCGGAGCCTGGAGCCTGTTTCAGATTCTGTGTCTCCCTCTCTCTGTGACCCTCCCCCGTTCATGCTCTGTCTGTCTCTGTCTCAAAAATAAATAAATGTTAAAAAAAAAAAAAAGAATCATGCAGGATGTGACCTTTTGTGGTTGGCCTCTTTCACTTAGCATAATGTTTTCAAAGTTCATCCAAGTTATAGGATGTATCAGTACTTAATTCTTTTTTATGGCTGAATAATATTTCATTTTATGGATATACCATATTTTGTTTATCTCTTCATCAGTTAATGGGCATTTGGGTGGTTTCCCACTTTTGCCTATTATGAATAACATTGCTATAAACATTCTTCTACAAGTTTTTGTGTGCACATACATATTTATTTCTCTTTGGTACGTATATAGGAGTCGAGTTGCCAAGTCATATGGTAATTCTATGTTTAACTTTTTTCCACAATGGCTACACCATTGTACATTGTCACCAACAGTGTACATGGCTTTCTATTTCTCTACATTCTCATCAACACTTTTTATTCTCTGGTTGTGTGTGTGTGTGTGTGTGTGTGTGTGTGTGTGTGTGTAGTTACATATAAATATGTAACTATATATATATATAGTGTGTGTGAAGTGATATCTCATTGTGGTTCTGATTTGCATTTCCTTAATGGTAAATGATGTTGAATGTATTTTCATTTCCTTTGGGAAGTATCTATTCAAATCTTATGCCCATTTTTAAAAATTGGATTGTTTGTCCTTTTCTTACTGAGTTGTAAGAATTCTTTATATATAGTCTTGATACTAAACCCTTATCAGATATATGATTTGCAGATATCTTCTCCTTTTTGGGGGTTGTCTTTTCACTTTCTTGATGATGTCCTTGAAGCACAAACTTAATATTGTTGTTTACAATTTTTCTATTTGTTCTTTTGTTGCTCATGCTTTTGTGTGAAATCTAGTAACACATTGCCAAATCTGAGGTCATAAGTATTTACTCCTATGTTTTCTTCTAATAATTTAATAGTTTTAGCTCTTATATTTAGCCTGCAGATCCATTTGACTTAGTTTTTATATGGTGTGAGATAAGGGGTCCACTTTCATACCTTTGCATTGGTTGGAACTGATCTCAGTACCGTTTGTTGCAGATACTATTCTTTCTACCTTGAATGGTTTTAGCACCCTTATCAAAAGTCAGCTCTCTGTAGATTTGGGGTTTATTTCTGAGTCTGGTCTGTGCTATCAAGTGAATTTTGTGTCTTCCAGAATTCATATGTTGAAATCCTAATTCCCAAAGGTGACGATATTAGTAAGTGGAGCCTTTGGAAAATACTTGAGTTATGATGGTAGAGCCATCATGAATGAGGTTAGTGCTGCAGAGAGGTTGCAGAGAGATCCTTAACCCCTTCTGCCATATGAAGATACAGCAGTCTGGAAGAGAGCCCTCAACCAACCATGTTGGCACTCTAATCCTGGACTCCCAACCTCCAGAACTGTGAGAAATGACTTTCCATTGTTTATAAGTTACCCAGTCTATAGTATTTTTTAATAGAAGCCTAATGGACTAAGACAGTCTATATATCTACTCTTATGCCAGTACTATGCTATTTTGATTACTATAGCTTTGTAGTAAATTTTGAAATCAGAAAGTGTGACTCCTCCAGCTTTTTTCAGTATTATTCTGGCTATTCAGAGCCCTTTGCGATCCCATATGATTTTACAGATCATCTTTTCCATTTCTGAAAAAAAATAAAGGTAATTGGATTTCAATGAAGATTTTTTTTAATGTTTATTTTTGAGAGAGAGAGACAGAGCACAAGCAATGGAGGGAGAGCAGAGAGAGAGAGAGAGAGAGAGAGAGAGAGAGAGGGAGAGAACAGAATCTGAAACTGACTCCAGGCTCTGCACTGTCAGCACAGAGCCTGATGTGGGACTCAGACCCACAAACCGTGAGATCACGACCTGAGCCGAAGTCGGACGCTTAACTGACTGAGCCATCCAGATGCCCCATGATTTTGATAGAGATTTGAATCTGTAGATAATTTTTGGGAGTACTGCCATCTTAACAATATAAAATCTCCTAATCCATTAGCATGGAATGTCTTTCCATTTAATTAGGTTTTTAATTTCTTTCATCATTGTCTTTAGTGTACATATATTTCACATCTTTGATTAAACTGATTCCTAGGTGTTTTATTCCGTGGGATGGTGTTGTAAATAGAATTGTTTTCTTTATTTTCTTTCATTGTTCATTGCTAATTTATAGAAACTTAACTGATTTTTGTTGTTGATTGTGTAGCCTGCAACTTTGCTGAATTCCTTCATTAGCTTTAGTAGATGTTCTGTGGATTTTGGAAGATTTTTTGTATATAGAATTATGTCATCTGTAAATAGATACAGTTTTATTTTTTCCTTTGCAATTTAGATGGCTTTTTATTTCTTTTTCTTACCTAATTGCTCTAGGTAGGACGTCTAGTACCATGTTGAATGGCAGTGGTGAAATGGGCATCCTTGTTTTGTTCCTGATCTTAGGGAGAATGCTTTCAGTCTTTCACCATTGAGCATATTAACTATTTTCTGCTTTGATTCTGTTAGTGTTTGCTTCATATATGTTAGAGTTGTCATTTATGTATATATGTTTGTGAACTTCTTGTTGATTTTACCCTTTAATCAATATGTAATGTTTTTCTTTGTCTCTGGTAACAACTTTTAAAACAAATATTTATTTATTTTTGAGAGAGTGAGAAAGAGAGAGAACACAAGCAGGGGAGGAGCAAAGAGAGAGAAGCGGGAGTGAATCCCAAGCAGGTTACATGCTCAGCATAGAGCCTGATGCAAGGCTCCATCTAACGAAACATGAAGTCATGACCTGAGCTGAAATCAAGAGTCCAACGCTTAACCGACTGAGCCACCCAATTGCTCCTGTCTCTTGTAACAACTTTTTATTTAAAAGCTGTTTTGTATGATATTAATATAGCCACTGCAGCTGTATTTTAGTTATTGTTTGTATGGATAATCTTTTTCCATCCTTTCACTTTCAACCTATTTGTGTCTTTGGTATAAAGCAAATTTTCCATAAGCAGTGTGTAATTGAATCATTTTTAATCTATTCTGCTAAATTTTTTTGATTGATGAGCTTCATCTATTTACATTTAAATTTATTACTAACACTGAAAGATTTAGTTCTGCTATTTTGCTGTTTTTTACATATCTTTTATCTTTTTTGTTTCTCAGTTCCTCCCATACTGCCTTCTTGTGTGTTTGATTTTTTTTCTATTGCCAATTTTTTAGTTATTTTCTTAGTGATTACCCTGAGGATTACAGTTAGCCTCCTGAATTTATAATAGTTTGCAGTGATACCAAGTTAACTTCAATAGCATGCACGAACTCTGTTTCTGACTCCTGCACTCTATGTTATTATTTTTACAGATTATATGAAATCAGTAGACTGTGTGCCCATTCCTGTGGATTTATAATTATTTTTGTAGGCATTGTTTTTTAAGTCGTATAGGAAATGAAGAGTTACAAACTGAAAATACAATAATACTAGCTTTTATATGCCTATGTAATTACCTTTACCAGACATCTCTATTTCTTCATAGAGCTCTTAGTTGCGGTCTAATATCTTCTCATTTCAGCCTGAAGGAATTCCTTCAGTATTTTTTGTAGGGTAGTTATGACTTCTTTAGCTTTTTATTTTTTTTAAACTGGAGTGTCTTAACTTCTCCTTCATTTTATAAGGACAGTTTTGCTGGATATAGAATTTTTGGTTGGCACCTTTTTTCTTTTGAGCATTTAAAATATGATTTCCACTGCCTCTGGCTTCTATGGTTCCTGATGAGAAATCATATGTTGATCTTATTGAAGCTCCCTTGTATGTGACGAGTCATTTTGTCTTACTGCTTTCAAGTTTCCTTTTGTCTTTTGACAGGTTCGTTATAAAGTGTCTTAGTGTAGTTCTCTGTTAGTTTATCCTGCTTTAAGTTCATTGAACTTTTTGGATATTTGAATTCATGTCTTTCATCCAGTGTTAGAAGTTTTTGGCCATTGTTTTGGCCAATATTTTTTCTGCTTTTTTTTTTCCTTCTCAGACTCCTATAATGTATGTTGATATATGTGACAATTTCTTATATGTCCCTTAGGTGCTATTGATTTCTCTTCTTTTTCTTTGTGCTTCTCATACTGAGTACTTTCAGTGCCTTGTCGTCAACTTTACCACATCTTTTTTTTTTTTCTTCTTAGATCTGCTGTTAAGCCAACCCCTCTAGTGAATTTTTTATTTCAGCATCGTACTTCTCAGCTCCAGAATTTTTATTTGGCTCTTTTTATAATTTATAATTTTTAAACTAGTAGTTCTGCTTTTTACATAGCATTCTTCTGATTCTTTCAGGTTTTTTATTATTATTCATTCTTTCCTTTAGCTCTTTGAGCGTATTTGAGACACCTACTTTAAATCTTTATCTAGTAAGTCCAATGAATTGACTTCTCTCCAGGATTGTGTCTGTCAACTAATGTTTTTCTGTAAGTAGGCCATTTCCTGTTTCTTTTATGCTTTGTAATTTTTTTATTAAGAACTGAACGTTGTGAATATTGTAATGTGCTAACTCTGGAAATCAGATTCTCTTTCCTCCACCAGAGGTTGCTGTTGTTGCTTGTTGAAGGCTGCAGTTCTCCAATTGTTTAGTGACTTTTTCAAATTATTTTTGCAAAGACTGTTTCTTGTGTGTGGCCACTGAAGTCTCTGTTCTGTTATCTCCACGGCCAGCCAGTGACCTGACAGATTTGCTTGGATACTTGGATCTAGTAAAATAAAAAGTGGGAAGTAGGTGTTTCATTCCTCTAAATTCATTCAACAGAGACCATCCAAGAATTTGCTTCTAACTAAAGAGGTTGAAATAGTGGCTAGACTTGTGCTGGCCCCTCAGATTGCAAACATACAATCCCAATTTCTAGTAGACAGGGTCCTTATTGCCTACCAGCAAAACAGCAAGTTGCACTAGGAATGTGACCTCTGTCCCCTGACTGCCTGCCATAGGTCTGGGGATGTGATGTGGTAGATGTGGTCGAAAGAGCAAAATGCTAAAAGTTACCAGCTTCTCTTTTGTCAGAAACTTCCCTGAATGCTAAAAGTATTCACCTAGACTCCAGACTTCTGTAATAGTTGAATCTGATAGTTCTTGACAGCTCAATAGTTGTTTCAGTGGAGGGACCAATTCCTGGAGCTGTCTACTCCTACCATTTTCTGTGACATCACTCAACCATGTTTCTTAAAGTATCTTTTCTGCATCACACTCTTTGTTTTCTCTTCCTAAACTCCAGTGAGCCACAGGGGCCTATGTGACCTTTTGTTATTTTCCCATAGGTCCTTGAGGTTCTGCTTATTGTATTTTTTTCCTGTTCTGTTCAAGTTGGATAATTTGTATTTAATCTGTCTTCACATTTCACTGAACCTTTCTGCAAGTCACTTCCATTCTGCTATTGAACCCATCAATGAATTTTTAATTTCTTGGAAATTTCCACTTCTAATTTTTCCATTTGATATTTTGTGTCTTCTGTTGTTTCAATGAGAATCTCTTTCAGTTTATTTTTGTATTTATTAAAAAAATTTGTTTAAGTTTATTTACTTTGAGAGTGAGAAAGAGAGAGAGAGAGAGAAAGAGCGAGACAGAGAGAGAGCATGCACGCATGAGCAGGGGAGGGGCAGAAAGAGAGGTAGAGAAAGAAAGAATCCCAAGCAGACTCTGCATTGTCAGTGCAGAGTTCGACATGGGGTTGAACTCGCAAACTGTGAGATCATGACCTGAGCCAAAACCAAGAGTCAGACACTTAACCTACTGAGCCACCCAGGCATCTCTGTCTTTCACTTTATTTTAAGAATATTCTCCCTTACTTTTTAGAGCATGGTTGTAATACCTAATTTATTTTTTTAACTAAAACTTTTATTCATTAAAGTACACTGATAAAAAATGAATACACAAACCAGATGGAGATAAAATACTCATAAACATATATTTCACAAAGAACCAGTATGCAGAACATATAAAGATCACTTCCAACGTAACAGTAAAAACAGAAATCTGTAAATATCCACCAGTACATGTAAAAGAGCTCAACATCAGTAGTCACTAGGGAAATGAAAACTAAAACCAAAGTATGTTACCACCATACCTACCAAAATTCAAAAATGAAAAGACTGTTAACGCCAAATGTTAAAATGTGGAACAGTTGAAACTTTCATACCATATTGGTGTGAATTTAAAATGGTACAACCATTTTGGAAAAAGATCTAGTAGCTTCTCATACAACTAACATATACCTATCTCATGACCCGACAGTTCTACCCTTAGGTATTTACCCAAGCAATATGAAAGCACATATGCACAAAAAGACTTATAAAAGAATACTCTTAACAGCTTCACTCGTAATAGCCAAAAACTTGACACAGTCCAGGTATCCATCAATAGAGAATGGATAAACAAACTTTTATATATTTATACAATGAAATACTCAAAAACTAAAAACTTTTTATAAACACAACAGTATTAATGGGTCCCAAAAGCAATATTCTGAGTGAAAGAAGCCTTACAAAGAATACCCACTGAAGTATTCCATATGGAGTTCTAGAACAGGTAGAATTAATGTACGATGAAAAAGATCATTACAGTGTAGTTGCCACTATGGATGTTGGTGTAGGGACTGAGGAAAGGGGCAAAAGGGAAACTTTGAGGATTGTATCTTGATAGGGGTTTCGTTGTAATAGCTACCTTAAAGTCAGGATAATGCAACATCTGTGTCGTCTTAGGGTTGTTGTCACTGATTTTCTTTTCACTTGAGATTTGAGATGTTCCTGTCTCTTTATATGAGAGGCAATTCCAGATTAGATCCTGGACATTTTGAATATTATGTGATAAAATTCTGGGTCTTGTTTAAAACCTCAGGAGAGTGTTACTTTTTTTTATTTTAACAGACATTTACTTTAACAAGACATTTGACCTTGTTAGATTGAGAACAGACTTCTAACACTTCTTTTGTGGGCTGTGGTTCCAATGCCAGTTTAATTTTCAAAGGCTTTGCAGTGCCATTAAGATCTGTCCTGTGTTGGGGCACCTGGGTGGTTCAGTTGGTTAAGCATCCAACTCTCGGTTTCAGCTCAAGTCATGATATCACGGTTCTTGAGTTAGAGCCCCACAGCAGGCTCTGTGCTGACAGTGCAGAGCCTGCTTGGAATTCTCTCTCTCTCCCTCTCTGCCCCTCCCCCACTCTCTCACTCACTCTCTCTCAAAATAAATATACTTTAAAAAAAAAAAAAAAAAGATCTGTCCTGTGTCTATGCTACCTAATGGTATATTTATCCTTTTGGTCAGTGGTCAAGCCCAGTAGAGTTCTCAAAGCTTTTGGTATGCTATGCAGTATTAGATTTAAACATGTGCAGATTTAAAATGTTTTTTTTCTTTCTTTGTTTCTCTCTCTCTCTCTTTCTTCCTTTCTCTTCCTTCCCCCCTCTCTGTCTTCCTTCCCCTCTCTTTCTTCCTTCCTCTCTTTCCTTCCTTCCTTCCTTCCTTCCTTCCCCCTTTCCTTTCTTTTCCTTTCCTTTCCTTTCCTTTCTTTTCCTTTCCTTTCCTTCCCTTCCCTTCCCTTCCCTTCCCTTCCCTTCCCCTTCCCCTTCCCCTTCCCCTTCCCCTTCCCCTTCCCCTTCCCCTTTCCCTTCCTTTCTTCTTTTTTATTGAGAGAGAGAGTATGAGCCCTGGAGAGGGGCAGCAGGAGAAAGACAGAGTATCATAAGCAGGCTCGACGCTCAGTGCAGAGCCCAACATGGGCTTTGATCCCGTGACCCTGGGATCGTGACCTAAGCCAAAATCAAGAGTCAGATGTTCAACCAACTGAACCACCCGGGTGCCTCTACACATGTACAAGTGATCATTGAGCAGGTGTTCACATATCACTTTATGGGATAGCTTTTTGAACTCCCTCCTTTTTTGCAATATGCTAGGTACTTTAGCCTTCTTTGGGGCTTCTTTTTAATAGTTCTCTGGCCTGAAAGGGCTTTCGTTTTTCTGCTCTGCCACATTCCTGTAGCTGTGTCTGAATCCAGAGCCAAGCTCAGGAGAACAAGGGAGAAAAAAGTAATGGGAATTTGCCCTGCCCTCTTAAGACAGCAGCTCTTCGAGTCAGAGAGGACTTCTAGGTTTCCACCCAGCCTCCATGCTGCTGCACCACCATGGGATTTTCTGGGTACAGAGGCAGAGAGAATGACTAAAAGAACTACAGGGGGCATATTAGGGAGGACACTTGTTGTGATGAACACTGGATGTTGTATGTAAGTGAGGAATCACTAAATTCTACTCCTGAAACCGATATTGCACTGTATGTTAACTAAAATTTAAATTAAAAATTACTTTGGCTATTTGGGGTCTTTTGTGGTTCCATACAAATTTTAGGATTGCTTGTTTTAGCTTCGAGAAGAATGCTGGTGCAATTTTGATTGGGATTGCAATGAATGTGTAGATAGCTTTGGGTAGCATTGATATTTTAACAACATTTATTCTTCCAACCCATGAGCATGGAATGTTTTTCCATTTCTTTATATCTTCTTCAATTTCCTTCATAAGCTTTCTACAGTTTTCAGCATACAGATCTTTTACATCTTTGGTTAGGTTTATTTCTAGGTATTTTATGGTTCTTGGTGCAGTTGTGAATGGGATCAGTTTCTTTATTTGTCTTTCTGTTGCTTCATTGTTAGTGTATAAGAATGAAACTGATTTCTGTACATTGATTTTGTATCCTGTGACTTTGCTGAATTCATGTATGAGCTCTAGCAGACTTTGGGTGGAGTCTATCGGGTTTTCCATGTATAATATCATGTCATCTGCAAAAAGTGAAAGCTTGACTTCATCTTTGCCAATTTTGATGCATTTGATTTCCTTTTGTTGTCTGCTGATGCTAGCACTTCCAACACCATGTTAAACAGCAGCAGTGAGAGTGGACATCCTGTCGTGTTCCTGAGAGCTTTCCCCATTGAGTCAGAGTGGTTAAAATGAACAAATCAGGAGACTATAGATGCTGGCGAGGATGTGGAGAAACAGGAACCCTCTTGCACTGTTGTTGGGAATGCAAACTGGTGCAGCCGCTCTGGAAAACAGTGTGGAGGTTCCTCAAAAAATTAAAAATAGATCTACCCTATAACCCAGCAATAGCACTGCTAGGAATTTACCCAAGGGATACAGGAGTGCTGATACGTAGGGGCATTTGTACCCCAATGTTTATAGCGGCACTCTCAACAATAGTCAAATTATGGAAAGAGCCTAAATGTCCATCAACTGATGAATGGATAAAGAAATTGTGGTTTATATACACAATGGAATGCTATGTGGCAATGAGAAAGAATGAAATATGGCCTTTTGTAGCAACGTGGATGGAACTGGAGAGTGTTATGCTACGTGAAATAAGTCATACAGAGAAAGACAGATACCATATGTTTTCACTCTTATGTGGATCCTGAGAAACTTAACAGAAGACCATGGGGAGGGGAAGAAAAAAAAAAAAAGGTTAGAGAGGGAGGGAGCCAAAACATAAGAGACTCTTAAAAACTGAGAACAAACTGAGGGTTGATGGGGGGTGGGAGGGAGAGGAGGGTGGGTGAGGGGTATTGCGGAGGACACCTGTTGGGATGAGCACTGGGTGTTGTATGGAAACCAATTTGACAATAAATTTCATATATCATTTGAATAAACACTTTAAAAGTTCTATTTGAGTGCTCATTCTGTTAAGGAAATTATGTATACAGGGCACCTGGGTGGCTCAGTCGGTTAAGCATCCAGCTTCGGCTCAGGTCATGGTCTTGCGGTTTGGTTCATGAGTTCAAGCCCTGCATTGGTCTCTGTACTGATAGTTCAGTGCAGCCTGCTTTGGATTCTGTGTCTCCCTCTCTGTCCCTCCCCCACTCACTCAGTCTCTCTTGCTCTCAAAAATAAATAGACATTAAAAAAAATTTTTTTAAGAAATTATGCATACATATTGGGACAGAAAATAATAAAAATATCTTGTGACTATAAAGGACAAGGTGATTTTTTGTGTGAATCATAGAAGTGTTTATCCAATAGGAATATAAGTACAACTTATAAATTGATACTAAAAGTTCATTAAATTACAAATTTAGTTATTAATGGCCACAAGGAAAAACTTAGAAAAAAGTAGAAGCTTTGGAATCAGAAAGAAATTCTCTAGTGTTTGCTTAAAAATGAGACAAAGTTTTATACAGTTCAATATTCTAAAAAGTTTTATAAATTTCAAGATTATCTCCAATCTTAAAATTAGTTCAATCAGTTTGTATGTGTAATCATGCTGAAATGATTCATATAGTCACAGAAACTTGAGATGGAATCTTCCTTGAAACTCTCCTAGGATCCAGTACCGAACCAGGGGTCTTCCCTTAGACTGAAGTTCTATTAATGTTTGAATTTAGTATTTCAGTGTTCTAAGTGATGATGTTTCTTCAGCTTCTCCAGATGGCTCTTTGTAATTCAGCATATTTTCCTGGAATCTAAGCTTTCTAAGCTTTAATAAGTCAACTTCTGGTTATTTATAAAACAGACTTATTTAGCCTTGTTATCTTCTCTGGCTTCTGAATTACTATTGAAATGTTTCAGTTTCTTAGCACATCATTAAAGGTACAGTTCAAGCTACTTGGTTCCATTAGTCAGTTTGGTTGAACTCATTCTATATTTTGCCAAGTCCCATGTTCCAGATACCAGTGAAATAGGGAATAAAATTTCAGACCAGATTCTGAAAACTCTGGTTAATATATGAGACAAACACTCAAATAGTTATAAATATACCATACAACACATACAGTGCCATTAAGACCAGATGTTGTACAGAAGAGATGATTTATTCTGTCTGGGTCAGGGATGGGGAATGGGCTTGTAAGTTAAATTATGAAAAGCCACCGAAGAAAATGGAAATAAAACCAAGCACAAAGTAATTTTGATAAAAGTATAGTGATAGAGTCGTAAGATCGAAAAAAGAGATAAGAATAGGTAAATTTTCTATGATGCTGCTGAAGCTTATACATCCAAAAGGGTCTACCATGGGGCACCTGGTAGGCTCGTTCAGTCAGGCGGTCGACCTCAGCTCAGGTCATGATCTCACAGTTTGTGGGTTTGAGCCCTATATGGGGCTCTGTGCTGACAGCTCAGAGTCTGGAGCCTGTTTTGGATTCTGTGTCTCTGTCTCTGTCTCTCCACTCCTCCCCATCTTGTGCTCGCTCTCTCCCAAAAATAAATAAACATTTAAAAATAAAAGTAGGAACGCCTGAGTGGCTCAGTCGGTTAAGCGTCCGACTTCAACTCAGGTCGTGATCTCGCTGTTCATGAGTTCAAGCCCCGCGTCTGGCTCTGTGCTGACAGCTCAGAGCCTGGAACCTGCTTTGGATTGTGTCCTCCTCTCTCTACCCCTCCCCCGCTCCCCCTCTGTCTCTCTCTGTATCTCAAAAATGAAGAAACATTAAAAAAATTTTTTTTTAATAAAAGTAAAAAGCGTCTACTAGACTGGATCCTGGATCTCCTTATAAAAGATGTGAAAGAGGTGCACCTGGGTGGCTCAGTCAGTTAAGCGTCTGACTTCAGCCCAGGTCATGATCTCACAGTTCATGAGTGTGAGCCCCGTGTTGGGCTCTGCTGACAGCTCGGAGACTGGAGCCTGCCTTGGATTCTGTGTCCCCCTCTCTCTCTGCCCCTCCTCCTTCTCTCTCTCTCTCAAAAATAAACATTAAAAAAAAAGATGTGAAAGATAATTATGTAAGGAATATAAAATAAAAGAGGGGTGCCTAGGTGGCTCAGTTGGTTAAGCATTCCACTCTTGGTTGCAGCTCCGATCATGATCTCACAGTTTCGTGAGTTTGAGCCCCACATTGGGGCAGCACAGAGCTTGCTTAGGATTCTCTCTTTCTTCTTCTCTTTTTGTCTCTCTCCCACTTGAACTGTCTCTGTCTCTCTCAAATAAACAAACTTAAAAAAAAAAAAAGAATATAAAAGAAAGGGAAAATCTTAAAACTTAAGATAGGTAAAATTTTTAAAAGTTGACTTTGAAAGTGGTATTACTCCTTTGTGTCTTTACCAAAAATTTTAACCCTTCTGTAGGTCAAAGCAAGCAAATTCTATTTATTTGAAACCCAGATTTGAATAGGACAAACTATCTTAGATTGTTTTTTGTAGGGGACTTTAAATGAAATCAGATTAGTTCATTCTCCTTATTTTACAGGTAAAGATCCAACAAGATTAATTAACCAGAAAGAAAACAAATCTCCTGATTGCATTTTTTTCTTTTTTTTTTTTAGTATATTCAGCAGCCCTTTCTCTTGAGTATTTCTCATGAAACTTTTAAGGCAAAATATATTCTCTTGCTTGAAATTACCTCTGCTGCTTGTTTCTATTGGTAGCCTAATAAATACAGTGTTAAATCCTGAAAAAGTCATAGAGATCAGCCGTTCTTAAATGTTTTAGGATCAGAGATCACTTTGAAAGTTGGGTAAAATCCATTCCCAATGCCCCTTCCATAGACCCTGACCCAGGTGAGTAAATAATTCCTCATACAGATGGAGAAAGCCAAGGCCCAGAAACAGAGAGAGGGTGATTTTTCAAGATCCAAAAGTAAACAACAATAGTAGAAGAAATTAGAATGGTTTATTTATGTGTTACCCTGATAGTTAAATTCTTCAAATTATAATAAATTAATGAAATAGTTTTCTGTTACTTCCTTTCTTCCCCTACCTCCAGAGTTAAACATAGCAACGCTAATATCATGGCTTTCTCCTATATGGAGATTCAGTTTCTTTTTCAGAATGTCCCTATCATAATTAGAACTTGATTTTTACTTTTATTGACATATACAGTCCTGTCTTTTTAATGGTTGTATTCCATTTTATGGATGCATCATACAGGTTAATCTGTCTTTAGTATACATGCTTAGATTTTTTAAAAATATTACATTCTGTGTTAAACATTCCTATACATATATGTTCTATAAGTATATCCCCAATAATTCCTAGAAATAAAATTACTGAATGAAAGAATAAATGCAAAAAAATGTTTGTATGGATTGTCATTTTCTTTCCGTAAAGATTGAACCAGTTTATACCTCACCAGTACCGTATACAAAAACGTTAGTGTTTCTCTATGATTTTTCCATGTTTATACTTCTTTGCAGTCTTTGCAAGTCTAATAATTGAAGATATCTTACTTTTAATTTATATTTTATTAATTACTAGTACATTTGATCCAAATATTGTTAAGGTGTCACTTCACCCCAATGTGACATTTAGACTCAATGCAATCGTGTTCAAAACCCCAACAGGGTTTTTTGTAGTTATTGATAAGCTGATTCTAAAATTTATGAGGAAATGCAGATGGACCAGGAGAGTTAAATTTCAAAAAAAAAATGAAATTATGAAAGCAAAAAACAAAGTTGAGAATAATGCTGCCCAATTTCAAGACTAACTATGAAGCAACTGATGTCAAGCCAGTGTGGTACTAGCCAAGGGTAAATGCACAGTTTAATGAGACAACATATAGAACCCAGAAACTAACCCACATAAATATCATCAACTGATTTTTGGCAGAAGTTAAAAAAAAGAAATTTAATAGAGAAAGGTTAGTCTTTTCAGTAAATTCTGCTAGAACAATTGGACATTCATATGCAAAAAGAACTTTGACATGTACCTCATACCTTATACAAAAATAAATTCAGAATGGATCATAGATATAAAATGTAAAATACAAGGGTGCCTGGAAGACTCAGTGGGTTGAGCGTCCTACTCTTGATCTCAGTTCAGGTCATGATCCCAGGGTAGTGGGATTGAGCCCTATGTTGGGCTTTGTGCAGAGTATGGAGCTGCTTGGGATTCTCTCTCTCTCTCTCTCTGTCTCTCTCTCTCTCTCTCTCTCTCTCTCACTGCTCTGTCCCTTTCACCTGCTTGTTCATGCTCTCTCTCTCTAAAATCAAAAAACTTAAAAAATTAAAATGTAAAACTTCTAGAAGAAACCATAGGAGAAAATATGTGTGGGGTGCCTGGGTGGTTTGGTCAGTTAAGCATCTGACTTTGGCTCAGGTCATGATCTCACGGTTCCTGAGCTAGAGCCCCGCATCAGGCTCTGTGCTGACAGCTCAGAGCCTGAAGCCTGCTTTGGATTCTTTGTCTCCCTCTCTCTCTGCCGCACCCCCACTTGCACTCTCTCTCTCTCTGTCTCTCAAAAATGAATAAACGTTAAAAAAATAAAATAAAATAAAGATGGGATGATGATGCATAAGAAATTAGACCAAACTTGTATGGGAACGTCTGAATCCAATGTTGCTGGTTTTGTAAATGGCAGGGATGGGGGGTAGGGGAAAATGGGGAAGGGGAGGAAGGATTATGAGCCAAGGATCACAAATGGTTCTTGTAATCTAGAAAAGGCAAAGAAACAAATTTTTCCCTAGAACATCCAGAAAGGAATGTAGCTTTGCTGACTCCTTGATTTAGCCTAGCATGTCCTGTGTTGTGCTTCGAATTTACAGAACTGTAAGATGGTAAATTTGTGTTTTAAGTCATTAAGCTTGTGACAACTTATTACAGCAACAGCAGAAAACTAATATGTTAAAAAAAATAGGCAAACAATTAAAAAAGCAAGGGCAACAAATCTGAAAAGGTAATTCACCAAAGAAGATCTATAGATGGCAAATAGTGATATGAAAAAAATCAAAATCATTTATTATTTGAGAATGCAAATTAAGGCCATAATGAGGTACCACTACATACTTGTTAGAATTGTTAAACACAAACAAAAAATTTGACAATTAAATATTGGCAAGGGTCTGGAGCGACAGGAACTCTTACTTCAGCTCAGAGCCCGCTTTGGATTCTGTCTCCCTCTCTCTCTGCCCCTCCCCTGCTCGCACACTCTCTCAAAAATAAAATAAAAACATTAAAAAGTAAGTAAATAAATAGGTAAAAATTTTAAATTTATGGCTTGCTCTAGTTTCTTTCTTTCCAATGTAGTAAGTTGCCTTTTCTGCAGTATGGTAGGAAAACCTCAGAAAAAATTATTTTTGACTGTTTAAAATCAAATGACATGTATTTACAAAATGTAAAACCAAAACCCATATCTTTTTTTCTACTTGTAAATCTGGCTGTTTGGTTAAAGAACTTATATTAGGAAAAACTAAAAACTAGATTCGTCAAATGAACAGATTATTTATCTTCTCTGAAAATCCACTGTAGTTTTTAACTTCTCATTGGGAAGCAAAGTAATAAAATATATACCACTGGGTTTTGAGGAATTTGAATTTAATAACGGTATGATCATTAGTTGCAGTTTGTTGAATTTTAGGAAAGACAGTACATAATGCCTCTAAGTTTGGACTTAGATTTTGTGACTGTAATCATACTTAATCACTTTAAGTAAAGGCACTTTTTAAGACGTTTCCTTTGCAAAATGGCAGTTTATGTAGTTTTCAGAACCAGCTGTTGGTTTGAGTCCCAGCTCTGCTTCTTACTCATTTTTGTTACTTTAATCTCCATGTGTATAAAATACAACTATCTCATCCTTGTAAGTTATAATAGTATATTTGCATAAGCTACCTTATTGAAAATATAACATAAATCCTCTTATGGTTCCTTGTCTGGGACTCCAAGGTAAAAAGACTTTCAATCTCAGCAGGTTGTAACATAGTGAAATAATCTCTAAGAATCTCTTCTTCGTACCTGAATTCTATTTCCATCTAATAAAATACAATGTTTACCACTGAAGAGCCATAGTCTAAGAGAGGAGCTTCATAAGAATATGCTCATACATTATTATCAACTAAATATTGGTCACATTTCTTTTAAGTTAAAGAAATTAACATCAGATTATCTAATACAGAGGTTATTAATTCAGTAGTCTTTTCTTACTTTGGCACCTGCAAAAACTAACGGTCTTACCACTTAAATATCTTCCTGTGGATAAAGTATAAAAACTACCACTCAAGGCCTTGAATTTCTAGCGCTGGAATACCAAAGAATTCATGAAGTGCTGCTGGACAACTTGGAGGAGATGGGGAAAGCTTTAAGAAATTACACTTAATTTGCATCTTCAAGGACCAGTTTGCCAAAAGAACCAGGGAAGGAGAGGATTTTGACCTAGTATTTCTCAGTCTTTTTAAACCCATGACCCTCCTATGGTATAAAAATTTCATGGCTACCTTCCACATTATTTTAAAATTTCAACTTAAGTGAAATATGGCTAAAAGTAAATCAAAACAACGGGACCAAGTCCTGTTTTGTTTTCAGACTGTAAATTCATTTCCCCACTCCCTACCCTTCCGTCCCCCATCTCTCTCTCTCAAAATAAATAAATAAACATTTTAAAAATGTATAAAAAAAAGATAACACATACCATAGAATTCACCCATTTGAAGTATACAGTTCATTGACTTTTGGCTTTTAATACATTCATAGAATTGTGCATCTATCACCACAATCAATTGTAGAATAGTTTTCATCACTTAAAAAGAAACACCACTCTCCTTAGCTGTCACGTTAAGCTTCCATGCCCCCAGCCCTACACAACTGATAATCTACTTTATGTCTCTGTACTTTTGCCTATTTGGGATATTTCATATAAATGAAATCTACATAATATGTGATTCTTTGTGACTGACTTATTTCATCTAGCATAATTGTTTTCAAGGTTCATCCGTGTTGTAACATGTATCAGTGCGTCCTTTTTATCGTTGAATAATATTTCTTTCTATGAATATACCACATTTTATTTATACATTCATCAGTTGATGGTCATTAGGGTTGTTTCCATTCTTTGGCTATTATGAATACTGCTGCTTTGGGGGGTGGGCAGAAGGGTTTGTGGGGAAAAAACGAATAATGCTGCTGTGAACATTCACATGCAAGTTTTTGTGTAGATATATATTTTCACTTCCCTTGGGAATATATCTAGGAGTTAAATTGCTGCATCATATTACAACTCTATGTTTAAAATTTTGAAAAACTGCCAGTCTGTTTTCCAAAGTGGCTGCACCTGAGCAGCAGTGTATGAGGATTCTTACTTGTCCAAAACCTTGCCAAAATGTGTTCTTACCTGTCCTTTTTAGTCTATCCATCCTTTGAGTGTGAAGTGGTATCTTACTGTGGGCTTTGATGGCTGATGATATTGAACATCTTGTCATAGGCTCATTGTACATTTTTTATATCTTGTTTAGATAGATATGCATTCAGATCTTTGCCCATCTTTAATTGGGTTATTTATTTTTTTATTATTGGGTTGTAACTGTTCTTTATATATTCCAGATACAAGTCTTTAGACAGATACATGATTGCAGGTACTTCTCATTCTTGGATTGTCTTTTTTCTTTCTTGATGGTATCTTTGAAGCATAGAAGGTTTTAATTTTGGTGATGTCCAGTTTTATCTCATTTTTTCTTTTGTTGCTTGAGCTTTTAATATCTAAGAAATGACTACTTAATGTACGGTCATGAAAATATACTCTCGTGTTTTCTTCTAAGAGTTTTATAGTTTTAGCTCTTACATTTAGGCCTTTGATTTATTTTTGTATATAGTGTGAAGCAAAGGTTCAGTTTTATTCATTTGCGTTTCTTCTGTGCTAGGATACACAGTTGTCCCAGAACCATTTGTTGAAAAGAGTGCTTTCCCCTTGTCACTCTTCTTGAAAATCAATTGACTGCAGATTGAATTTGGAAGTTTTCCTTCCTCGTGTATTTTTTGGAATAGTTTGAGAACAATAGGTATTAATTCTCTTTTAAATGTTTTATAGAATTCACCTGTGAAGCCATCTGGTCCTGCAGTTTTTTTGTTGGGAGTTTTTGATTACCAGTTCAGTTACATTACTAGTAATCAATCTGTTCAAATTTTCTGTTTCTTCCTGATTTAGTTTTGGAAGATTTTTGGTTTCTAGTAGTTTATCCATTTCTTCTAGGTTGTCCAATTTGTTAGCATATAATTTTTCGTAGTGTTCTCTTTTAATTTTTTTTCTATGGTGTTGGTTCTTATTTTTATTCTTTCGTTTCTGATTTTATTTATTTAAGTCCTTTCTCTTTGTTTCTTGGTGAGTATGGATAAAGTTTTATCAGTTTTGTTTATCTTTCCAAAGAACCAGCTCTTGATTTCACTGATCTTTTCTATTGTTTTTTTTCTTCTATTTCATTTATTTCTGTTCTAATCTTGATTATTTCCTTCCTTCTTCTAGCTTTGGACTTTGTTCTAATTTTTCTAGTTCCTTTACGTATAAGATTAAGTTGTTTATTTCAGATTTTTCATATTTCTTGAGAAATAAGCCTATGTCACTATAAACTTACTTCTTAGAATTGCCTTTACTGTGTCCCAAGGATTTTGGACTGTTGTGTTTTTATTTTCATTTGTCTTCATGTATCTTTTGATTTCCCCATGGGTTGTTTAGTAGCACGTTTTTTTGGCCTCCATGTATTTGTGCAGTTTTTTTCAGGTTTTCTTCTTGTAACTGATTTCTAGTTTCATACTATTGTGGTTGGAAAAGATGCTTGATATAATTTCAGTCTTCTTGAAATTATTGACTCTTGTTCTAAAGCCTAGAAAATGTTCCATGTGCACTTGAAAAGAATATGGTTTCTGATGTTTTGGGATGGAATGTTCTATATATATGTTAGATCCATCTGCTTTAATATGTCATTCAAAGCCACCTTTTCCTTGTTGATTTTCTGTGTGGTCTATCCATTAATTTAAGTGATATGTTAAAGTCCCTTACTATTATTGTATTACTGTCATTTTTCTCCTTTATGTCTGTTAATAATTGCTTTTGGTACTTAGGTACTCCTATGTTGGATGCATAGATAATATACAATTGTTATATCCTCTTGTTGGATTGAACCCTTTATTTTTAAAAATATTTTATTATTTATTTTTGAGAGAGAGAGAGAGGGAGAGAGAGAGCACGAACAGGGGAGGAGCAGAGAGAGAGAGAGCGTGCAAGCAGGGGAGGGGTGGGGGTGGGGGGGACAGAGGAAGCGGGCTCCACACTGGCAGCAGTGAGCCCAGTGCAGGGCTCAAGCTCAAGAACCTGCTAGATCATGACCTGAGCCAAAGTCAGACACTCAACCGACTGAGCCACCCAGGTGCCCCAGATTGATCCCTTTATCGTTATGTGGTGCTTTTCTTTGTCTCTTACTACAGTCTTTGTTTTAAAGTCTATTTTGTCTGATAGAAGTATTTACCTTGGCCTTTTTTTTCTCTTCCATCTGCATGGAAAATCTTTTTTCACCACTTCACTTTCAGTCTGTATGTATCTTTAGATTTAACTGTGAATGTGAGGATTTATTTATATACTCTAAGTTCTGTTCCATGGACCTGTATGTCTGTTCTGATACCAGTATCACATGGTCCTGATTACTGTAACTTTGTTGTACACTTTGAAATTGAGAAGGAATTGTTATTTTTTGAGACTCTTTTAGCTACTCTGGATCCCTTGGATTTTCATGTGATTTTTAGAATCAGCTTGTCAATTTCTGCAAAGAAGCTGGGATTTTGACAGGGAGCATACTGAATCTATAGATTAATTTGGGGAGTATTGTCACCTTAACAATATTGTCCTCCAGTCTGTGAACATAGGATGTCTTTCTCTTTATTTAGGTCTTTAGTTTCTTTCAATAATATTCTGTAGTATGCAGATAAAAGTTTTACACTTCTTTTGTTAAATTTATTTCTGAGTATTTTGTTCTTTTTGATGCTATAGTAAATGGATTTTTTTTCTTAATTTCATTTGTGTTTTACTCTTTGCTGTAAAAATAAAATTGATTTTTTTTCACTTTGACCTTTATTCTGTAACTATGTTGAACTCATTTATTAGTTCTAATAGTTTTTAGTGGGTTCTTTTTCTAGGTACAAGATCATGTCATCAGCATGAAACAATTTCATCTTGGTGTTAGCAGTGTCTATCAGTAGTAGTCAAGGATAGCTTTATCCCTTAAACCCTTCTCCTTTGTGTTTTCCAATTCTTTTTTCTCCTTATAGTACTTTCTGCCTTCTTTCTTTGTAGCTCCTCGGTCCATCTCCTTTCTGCATATGAGCTCTTGTCTACCTACCTGAATCTGTGTTTACTTTCCTCCTTGGTGTTCTCTCTGCTGAGTCTCCCGCCTTATGGCTTTTCCTTTTTTTTTCTTTTTCTTGCACTTTCTTCTTCTCTACTGTCTATCATTGCCTGTCTGATGCACACTTTTCTGTCAGGAGAAGTGGCTGGAGTCATTTCCAAGTTGTAGACTGTGTTTGTCAGTTATCTTCTTACAGATGTGGTTGTAGCAACCATTTTAAACTTTGAGGTATAAGTTACTTGCAATAAAATGAACAGATTTGATGCATTTTGACAAATGTATGCATAAGGGTAACCACTACCCAAGAAAATTTCCTCATTTCTCTTTCCAGTCAATGTCCCTCTCCCCCAGCCCACAAGGTGAACACTTTCTAATTTTTATTACTATAGATTAGTGTTACCTGTTTTTAGACTTTATATAAATGGAAACAAAATATGTGCTCTTTTAAATCTCATACTTCTTCAGTCAACATAAGGTTTTTGGATTCTTTTACATTGACAAGCAAACAGTCGATTATTCTTTCCTTTTAATTATGAGGTGGTATTCTCTTGTATGAATATACCACAATTTGTATATCCATTCTTCTGTTGATGGACATTTCATTGTTTTCACTGGTTTTATTTTTACAAATAATAGTAATAATTTTAAAATCATTTTGAAAAAGACAAAGGGAAAAATGAAAAGTAAACTAATTCCCTCCCAATATAATATCCTCAATTATATTCCTTTTATTCATATGTATATGCAAGTATTTGTGTATGTCTTTGTTATTATTTTCATACAAATGGAATCACATATGTATAAAATCCTACAGATTTTTTTCCCACATGATATTTCTTGAACATCATTCTGTATTAGTACATGTGGATTACATCACCAATATTTTTAATTGTCAAAGAGTATCTGTGTACTATACTTCTGTTGTACACATGTACAGTAAATTATTTATCCAGTTTACTGGATAATCAAGGTGCTTCCTTTTTCTTTTATAAATATTTCTACAGTGAACATCCTTATAGTTATATATTTATATATTTGTGCTATTTGCTCAATACATAAATGCTGTAAGATGACTCTTATGTAAGAGGAATTGCTAGGTCAAAGAATATATACATTTAAAATTTTGATACTAATTGCCAATTGCTCTCCAAAAGTATTGTGCTAAATCAAACCATCTTTGCCTTTTCTATACCTGCTATAATATTTATGAGTTGTTTTCCTATATGCGATTAGGGAATTTTTCATCTATTTATAATTAATAATTTAATAATTATTGAAGACCACCAATAGTATCTGAGAGTTTTTGTTCATATACAGCTTGACAGATATTAGGTCATGTTCATCTCTGCCAATCTTAGAAGTAAAAAATGTTATCTCACTGATATTTCCAGAGAATTTCTGTAATAATGAATTTTTTCATGTATTTATTTTCCATGTGTCATGTGTAAACTACCTAGTTATATTCTTTGTCCATTTTTCTATCTGATTTTTGTCTTTCTTTTATACCAATTTACAAGAGCTCTTTGTCATTTGTCACTAGTTTTTCCTAGTTAGTTGTTTGTGTAATGACTTTGTTTACAGTCGTTTCTTAAAAAAAAAAAGTCCTCTTTTTCCTCAGTGGTTTTTACATTTATAAAATAAAGTGTTGTTTAACCCAAGAGAATAACTGTTTAAGGGAAGTTAAAGCCACCCTAACATTTGAGTAGGAAAACTGTTGTGGTTGATGGAAGAGATATCAAGACATCTTCTGGGATTTTAATCTCTCAAAATGAACTCTTCTTTCAAATTCCTGTCCCTACAAAAAAAAGGGATATGTGATATACCATCAGTTTTTGTGCTGTGAAGACAAAATTTGTCTTTACTTTAGTTCTAAATATATAACAATATGGTATATTATAAATTTAGTATATATACATTTTTCCTATAATGGTGCAGTTGGTTATTTTGTCATTCGTGGTTCTGTGGACCTGGCATTCCTCTCTGTGTACTTTATTCTTTGTATGGGTAATGACCTCAGAGAATTGTACTATCTTAGAGCCGTAGCATTTGAAAGGCTCTTGTCATGGATTTCAGGAGAACTAAGAAGTTATGTGTATTTAGTCATCAAAGCATGTAAGTTGAGACTTTTGCTTAATTGATAAGTAGAATACTTACTCGAGTATTGTGAATGTTTCATTTTCTTCTCTTGAATATTTCCTGAGACTCTGGCTAAGAGTTTATCTGAAGGAGTATGGAAATGAAAAACGTGGCAGACTTAACTAGGGACCTGCTTCATGGGTATTCCTTACATAATAGATATGACACTTGAGTTGCAAGTATCACCACGTCTTCTATTTAGTCTAGTTCTACATGGAAAGTGAGTACTTTCTATGAGTTAGATACAAAACTAGGTGCTTTACCTATGCATTTAGTCTCTGTAATGTAGGCTCTATCATCCTTATTTTAAAGATAAAGAATCTGAGGATCCAAGAAGTAAAATATCTTGCCCAAAGTCAGTACTACTAGCTAAAATTTCCTGTTAGTTCATCAGAAAATAAACTTGTTTATAGTTATTGTTATCATCATTGTTATCAAGTAAATCCCATGCTATCTCAGTCCATGGGAAACTGACCCCATTTCCTGGCCTCAGCAATGCAGACATGACATGGGCCTGGCCAATCAGATCTACTCTCCTGGCCACAATTACCGGTTTAATATGAGTATGTGAACTACTCCAAGTTCAGGTAAATGAAGTTTAAATTCTGAGACCTGTTGAAACTGTTTGGCTAAGGCAACTTTCTTTCCACCGAATTTGTAGCTGGCTAACTCAAAGTCTTGAGCTGTTAAGGGCTACAGTGTTCAGAAAGCCAGCTTGCGAGTGAATAAAAGGAGTGAAGAGAAACACTAAGAGATGGAGAGAGACCAGATCCTGATACTGTTTCTTTCACCTTCCGATCCAGTGATCCAACCATGCCTACAGGAAGATCTTAGCAATGGTTATTTCACATACTGAGCAAACACTCTCTCCACTCATGCTCCCTGCTGTAAAACAAAAGACCATGCTGAACTTGTATAAACAAATAGCTGCTAATGATTTGAAGTGACCCCCCCCCCCCCCACACACACACACACACCACTTAAGTCCAACATGGCCACCAATTCTAAAATAGGAAATGACAGTGAAGATGCCAGGAAGAAGGGTGTAGTTTTCTGACCTGTTGCCAAGCCTTTTTTTCCTTCTTCTTTACATCTACACTGTACCTATATTCTGTAATGGTCACTGCAACTCTTTTTTTGTGAACTGTTTACATGTCTGACTTCTTGTTTGGATTTTACTTGGTGATTTGATATGAATTTTTAATGTGAAAGCACTTAGCATTAGGAGTTTGACATTTTGTCTGACCTTAATCACCAGGAGGATCATGAGAGGTTTATTCAGTGGGAAGAGAACTGTTACAGCTCTGACAGAAATGATGGGAAATAAGTAAACAGCCTTTTAAATCTTCACCAGAAATCAATAGGGTTTAAAGATGATGGACGTTGGTGTTTTTTGCTGCTTAAGGACTTCAACCTTTTACGGGAAAATATCTTCTCAACGTGTCAGCAATTTTTTCCATGCACACAATGAATCACTGCTGCAAATAGAACATTCTGCATAGAACACTCTTCATCATTATTATAAGGAAGAAATTGTCTATGACTGCCCGTGGTAATATAGAGCCTTTTGGGGCATTTTTGTATGAAAAAAGACGGCCATTTCTCACCATTTTGTCTTTGTCTTATGTGCAGTTGAGATGCCAAACTTTTCCTCAACACAGTAATAGCAGTTGTTATTTATTGAGCACCTCCGTCTTCCTGGGCGTTGGCTGTTTGCTATGTTGAGGTAGCTCATATGACTCCATTTTATAGATGACGAAATTGAGGCCTAAGGTCATCTAACTCATGACATAACTGGTATTTAAAACCCTAGTCCATAGAGTCTGAAGCTTATGCTTTTTCCACTCTTCCAGCTGCATCTGGGAGGACAGGCACTCAATAGGTGTGCTCACCTTTGACTCTATTTCTTTAGTAGCGGAATCTCTTATTTTCTTTCCTCTTTTCCCTCCGTCAGTAAAACTGACTTAAGTGACAGATTTCCACATCATTTAATAAGAGGATAAGAGCTACACCATGGTCATTGAATAAAGGGATATGGGTTGAGAACTGCTTCCCAATATACTCTGCAGATTTGTTTTTCATGAATGATTTATAAGATATTAGATTGATATAGCATTTAGCAGTATATTCACAATAAGCTCAATCTGATGCAAGTGTTCAAATATTAACCAAGCATGTCGTGCGGTGTCCTTTGTTTCAAGGTATAGAATTGTGGATTTTATTGTAAAAACTACTTCTATTCTAAATACTACTTTAAAACATGGAACTGTTACCATTATGCAATAGCTGACTTTCCAGGTATGCAATTGATGTATACATATCATCGTGCAGCTGTTATCTTGGAGAAAGTAACATAATTTGGAAAAATTCTTCCTAATTCAAACTAAGAATACCAGCTTAATTTTTGTTTTTGTTTTTTCCA
This sequence comes from Panthera tigris, assembly GCF_018350195.1. Lineage (NCBI taxonomy): Eukaryota > Metazoa > Chordata > Mammalia > Carnivora > Felidae > Panthera > Panthera tigris. The sequence continues at coordinate 177,213,987 of NC_056660.1, read as the reverse complement.
AAACAGTAGTCATCATGAAACATACTGATAAATAAAAATTTTCACACAAAACCTCCTGATTTGTTATGAATTTGGATTTAAGGACACATTACTTCAGTTAATCAATTGGAATTTTTAAAAGAAAACAGATCTTTATCAGCTTATTGTAATACATATTAGATACATTGAATGCAAATACTATCAGATAAAGGGTGCGGTCCCTGGTTTTGGAAAACACTCACTGAGCTTATTTGTAGTCCTCCATGCCTTATTTAGAAACTGAAACAGGGACGCCTGAGCTGCTCGGTTGGGCGTCTGACTTTGGCCCAGGTCATGGTCTCACAGTCCTTGAGTTTGAGCCCTGCATGGGGCTCTGTGCTGACAGCTCACAGCCTGGAGCCTGCTTCGGATTCTGTGTCTCCCTCTCTCTCTGTCCCTCCCCCATTCGTGTTCTGCCTCTCTCTCTCAAAAATGAATAAACGCTAAAGAAAGAAAGAAAGAAAGAAAGAAAGAGAGAAAGAGAGAAAGAGAGAAAGAGAGAAAGAGAGAAAGAGAGAAAGAGAGAAAGAGAAAGAAAAGAAAAGAAAAGAAAAGAAAAGAAAAGAAAAGAAAAGAAAAGAAAAGAAAAAGAAATTGAAATAAACTAAATGTCCTGAGGTTCCTGCTAACCCCAAAGCTGTCTGCGGCTCCTTAGGCATAGAATTTGGACTTGAGGTAATTTTTTCTGTCATGTACTTTTAACTCACAAAACAATCTTTAAAGTAATTTTTGCTGTAGGATTTTTAAATGTTCCTTCCTCCAAAGCAAGTCTTTTTCTAGTATCTAGTGGTCTTGTCTGCATTGGTGGTACTTTCTGCTCACCTGACTTGTGCTCACCTCAAGTAGAGTGATGTAACCTTTGTTTCTCATATGAGAAAACATAAAACATTGTTACTCCAGGTATTCTAGAGGTGGGACTCAAGGAATGACCGATCAGCCATTTTTTTTGTGTTCTCTTTGAGCCTGACGTTTTCAGGCACATGGTGATTAATTCTGTATTTGATAAAGGAGTAAATCGATCAGTTTGATTGGGTAACCAGTTCCTGAGTTGGTAGGAAAGAGTTGAATGATGATGCAAGGCTGGTTCCCAAGCTCAGTATAGGAAAATTGTAAGAAACACCTGAACTTGAGGATCAAAAGTTGCAGTCTTCTTTCCCCCTTACTCAAATTTACACTGACTTGGGACCTCTAAAATGAGAGTGTAGTAGAACTCAGGACTCCTCTGAGGGGCTCCTGGGTAGCTTAGTCAGTTAAGCTTCCGACTTCCCCTCAGGTCATGATCTTGTGTTTCATGGGTTTGAACCCCATGAGCATCGGGCTCTGGGCTAACAGTTCAGAGCCTGGAACCTGCTTTGGATTCTGTGTCTCCCTCTTTCTCTGCCTCACTCACTCTCTCAAAAATAAATAGACATTAAAAAGGAAGGAAGGAAGGAAGGAAGGAAGGAAGGAAGGAAGGAAGGAAGGAAGGAAGGAAAAGAAAGAGAGAGAGAGAAAGAAAGAAAGAAAGAAAGAAAGAAAGAAAGAGAAAAAGAAAGAAAGAAAGAAAAAGAAAGAAAGAAAGAAAGAAAGAAAGAAAGAAAGAAAGAAAGAAAGAAAGAAAGAAAGAAAAATCAGGACTCCTTCACTCTAGTCTGATTCTTCCCCCTAATTTTCTGGTCATGTAAATCAGAAGGTCACATATCCTCTTGAGGCCCCAGGTTTCTCATCTGCAGATTGGGGATACTAGCACATACCACACAGGATTATTGTGAGAAATATTTGAGATAACATACGAAAGCCTTTGAACTCCTAAATAATTACTTTGGCAGACAGTAATTTATTTAGGTATCTTGCCAATACAAGTTTTTGTTACTTGAGTTGGATGTATAACCTCAAATCCTTACACTGTGACCTTTGGGGTATGCCCAGGTATATAACTTGTAAGGGAAATAAGTACTGCTGAGTTTATTTATTCAATCACTGTTTCACAGTTTTCATCCTTGCCCCTGTTATCAAACAAACATGTCCGTTTTCAAAGACACTAGCCTCCCCAGCATGACAGTGATCAATGAGTAAACAAGTGAAGAGAGGTCTTTTCAGTACATAGTGTTGTTTAGTCCAGTTCCTTTTCTTATGTATCTTTGAACTTTCAGTCCTCTTGTTCAATACAAAGTTATTTCCCAGTTACTTTGCTTTTATATTTTGCATTGGTTACTATAGGCTTTTATGTTTAAATATTTTATTTTGGTGAGGTGATCTTTAATGGTTCATTTTGTTAACATCTGTTTTGGGGACCAGAAATCTTGACCAAGAACATGTTTTAAACCTGTTGAAGTCAGTGGGAAAATATGACTTGGTACCCAAAAAATTACAGTAACCAACAAACACACACACACACACACACACACACACACACACACACACACACAAATTTTTTGCTGCAAAATTGTACTTAACGTTAAGTACTGGTAAATTGTGATTCTGTCTGTGTTGGTCTTACCAATATACATTTGTTCCTTTTAAAGAAAACATAAATTTACTCTTTTCTTGGCAAAGTCTAAATTTGAATATTTCATTGTTAAGTTATGTAAAATTATTTTCATGCCTTATGAAATGATTTAATAACAGCAATTTCTACCAAAACAGGAGTTATTTTCCCCCAAATTGGTATTGCTTTCTTCTTTTTTCATGGCTCCTTGTACATTCTTTTATTGCAGCAATTATATTACACACTTACAAGACTGGCCTGCACACCATCAGGAACTTCTTAAGTTCTGAGATTTCTCAGAGTAAATACTTTGATCTCTGGTCTGTAAGCTCTACATTTGGCATTTAGTGAACTCCCCAATAATATATTGAGTGAATCTTCAAATTATGTCGAAGGTCTAAAAATACTCAGCCAAATTGCTCTATGACTACATAGACAAATTCTACTGAAGTGACTCTTAAAACAAAAATGTTCCCAATTTGTGACTGATGGTCTATAATGTCGTATTTACTTCCATAATAAATAGTCACCTTTTATAATAGTGTCATCATCATAAACTAAGATAAAAGAGATTTGCCGAGACTTCTCTCCCAGCCATTAGGATTAACCAGGTATAAGGCTCTACCTCCAATTAGCTGCGGGACCGTACTCTGTTATTTATAAAATGAGGGTTTGTACTGGATTATTGCTAAGGTTCCTGTCTAGCTGGAAAAATTCTAGAGCTGCCACCTACATTTATTTTTGCAAAGAGACATTTTTGACATCATAACAGCATGATGATTTCGAAGTTCACTCAGCTTCTTAAAAAACCTAGGAAGCCCAGCTTGTTCTCCAGCCCCACAGTGGCAGTGGTTGAGGATTCTGAAGTGTACCCTACCAGGAGCTTCTTATGCCCTAAGAAGAATTGTTATTCACCTTTGACCTCTAGTCCTTAAACTCAGTGCTTGGCATTTAGTGAACACCTGCTGATACTTAGTTTGGTTTGGGTTTTGTGTAATGGAAAGTACTCATTTGTGTGTAATGTCTCTACTTGTGTCTTTGAATTTGTGGGAAGACAGGTATATTTTTTTTTAATTTTTTTTAACATTTATTTATTTTTGAGACAGAGAGAGAGCATGAACAGGGGAGGGTCAGAGAAAGAGGGAGACACAGAATCTGAAACAGGCTCCAGGCTCTGAGCTGTCAGCACAGAGCCAGACCGGTATATTGTAAAGTCAACTTCCTGCCACCCCTTTTTTCTGCCATCTTCTAAGTCCTTGCAGCTGTGATTTAGTCCTCCAAATAGGTTACATAACAGATAGAAATACATTATTCTGCATATCGTGGAAAGTCAAGATAGGTTTATATATGGCCTTGACCCTTGTGGACTATCAGCTGCTTAAGGTTATAAGCTCTACTTTATTAATTTGTTATCTCTTCCAGTATTTATTACAGTTTAGCACATATTAGACAGCTACTTATGTTTACTAAGTTGATAATTATACCAAATCACACACACGATGTCATAGCTGAATTGTTACTGGAAAAGAAATCACTGCCTTTGTAATGCCTTGGAATGATTCCTCCCTACAAAAATTAACACCAAGAACCCAGTTGTGTGGGATAGCTTATGTAAGAGGTGAACTTCTGGAGAAGCACCTGCTGATTGTCACTTTCTAATATATCATTTTGGTGTCAAAGGACAAATATAGTCACAATGGCTGCGTAATTTTCATGAACCCAAAACAGTTCTGTATTTTTTAAATGGCTATAGAAATTTATTAGTTATTTTCACTTTACTACTTATGCAGCCTAGCAATCTAATCAGATGAAATGTGTGTCATGCCCTGTTTCACTTGCAGCAATAATCCCTCTCTGCAGCAGTCTAATTTAGTGCTTTCAGCAGTAAAGTAGTACAGACTAAATCAAAGCTGAGCTTGAGCCAGGATGATAAGTTGGAAAAATCCCTGGTTTTATAATCATAGAGACGTGGATCTCTGCTATTAGAGGTAATATACATACTACACACAGTCCTGGGTCATGGTAAGTTGCTCCATAAATGGTAGCTGATGTTATTTTAGTTTAAAAAGTATATTGTGAAAAGTAGTCATTAGGTGTGAAAAACTGTTTTAAAGGTGTAAAGTCCATTGCCTTGAAAGAAAGTGCAGTTTACCAGCATATGAGATATCTTAGCATGTGTTAGCTATGCAGTAGGTTCCAAAACAGACCAAGGAATGAAAGAACCAACTAACTCTATTGCAAGGCCTTGTTCTTTTTTATTTAATGGAAGATAATAGTCATCAGATCCCAATCTAGATGGTGGCAGCCAGCACTCATATGGTTTTTAATTGTATGTTAGGTGATGAGAGATTTTGGCCTCAGGCAAGTCACTGAATGAACTAGATGAACTCAACTGTGTTACATTTTGTCTAGTGAAAATCAGGCCAGTAATGCCTGTGTTGCAAAGTTATCATGAGGACTGGTGATTATGCCTGAAAAATAACTGTCCAAGTGGCTAGCACTCTGTAATTGTTCTATAAATTGAATCTTTTGTTTTTAATGTTCTCATTATTATCATCATCGTCGTCATTGTCATGTTTATATAATGACCTCTGAGTTTAAGGTGGGTTTGTACCTTTGTGGATCCTCCCAATGTTTCTCTCTTCCTTAGAAACAGATCCTTTGAATGAATAACCATAGAACTTCTCTAGGCATCTGAAAGCAAAATGCTTCATCAGATTCTCTAGGCTGTTAACTTTATATTGATCTCATCTAAGCCTGACATCCAACACTAATTCTTCTGATCTTTCAGAACTATGCCCTCTTTACATAGAAGAATTTGTGGATGTTTGCTATCTTGCTGATCTTGGTATATGTTGCTATCTTCAATATACCCAAGAGGAGTATAGTCACTTCGTACACTATCAGATTGTTGATTCTACTTTACTCACATTGACAAATTTTCTGTATTCTGTCCCTACTTTTCTTTTCCTAGTGACCATTTCATTTTACTTTCCTTTATTTTTTCAGAATCTGTTAACTCCTCAGCTTTGTGAATTCCAAGTCCGTTCTTACTGAATAGTTCATAATGCCATGGAGGTTTGTTATTTTACTCCATTTTGTTTTCTTAACTCTCTATCCCCTTGATGTACTTGTTATGATGAGTTTAATCATGTTTAGAATGGTTCATGGAGAAAAGAAGGTTATGGTTGGAGCTGACATGGACCATATAGACTTTATTTATATGGTTGTGTGAGTCTTTCTGTTTTTATCATCTTAAAGTTGAACTTCTCTGAGACATTACTGGCTATAAATAAAAAGAAAGTCCAGTATCCTTTCCATGTGGTATTAGGTTTATAGCCCCTACCAAAGGAAATCCATTGTTGATGCTGATAAAGAAATGCATGGAAATTCAAAAAGGGTTTTGGTAGTCCAATTATCCTTTGTAGGTCATAAGCTTTCTGAGCCTTAGTTTTCTCCAGTCTAAAATAGGCATGTTAACTGCCTTTTCTATTTCAGTGGACTGAATGAAGATCAGATAAAATCATGTGAAATGCATGTAAAAGGAATTTGCCGATCATGAATGAAAAGTGTTATGTTCTTTATGATTATACAGTATTAGTGGCCTTTTATCCTTTGAGGAAAGAGACTGAAGTGTTGATATATCATATTTATTAACTTGTTTTTGCCTGTCTTCTACCAAAACTGATTTGAAGCAGAGGTCACTAATGAAGTCATTGAAGTCACTAATGAAGTCATTGAACTGAAGGTGTTATTTTTGGCAAGGGGTGTGAAGTAAGAAGAAACCTGAGGAGGAAAATATCTTGTAAGGATGCTGAATTATTTTGTTGTATAGGCAATAAGTATTTAGGAGGCCCAAACTTACAGGTAGAATAAAATGTGCAAATTAGATTGTTGTTGGCAGATAGGAGTATTTTTTTTTTACTATTTATTTATTTTGGGAGAGAGTGAGGCATGCACCCAAGCAGGGGAAGGACAGAGAGACAGGGAGAGAGAATCCCAAGCAGGCTCCGCACTTTCATCACAGAGCTCAGTGTGGGGCTGGATCTCATGAACCATGAGATCATAACTTGAGCTGAACGAAATCAAGAGCTAGACGCTTAATTGACTGAGTCACCCAGGCGCCCCTAAAGAGAAGTAATACACCACAGATGAGGAGAGAGATTTTCTATAAAAAGGTAAAATCTTAAAAAGAACAGGTACAGGTTTGATAGGATAAGAAATTACAAATTTCACTCTGAGTACTTGGAGGAAATGTTGCAATTTATAAAGAAAGAGTAATTTTAGGTAAATAATAATGACACCAGGATAGGGCCTAAATTTTGCATCTGAAAGGAGGGGCTAAATTCTTCACTGTCTTCCTTAAAGGCTAGCTTATCAACAAAAGAATGGTGGGTAGAAGAAGAGCGGTTGTGATAACTTATTTCTGAGACACTAGTGAAAATTCTCAGTATGTTTTAGAACTTTTAGAGATTCATATCCTAGTACAAAAGCAGTTATGATGGTTTTAGATTACATTATGCAATAGATTATATTACATAAATTGTGGCCATTCAATTAAAGTTTGTGATTCTTGACTTCATATCTCATTTTGCAAACTGATGTTATATCAAAGACTTTATTACCTTGTGCTTCAAGGAGCTTCTGAAGAAGTTTGTTTTAGAGATTTTCTGCATCCAGTGTTGAAATTGGTATAGCCAGTAACCAGTGTAGTAACCAGTGGAAAGAAATCTGAATCATGTTAGTTCCTTTTTTTGTTTCTCTCTCTCTACTGCTTTCCTCCCGAACTGTGTTAGACAAACCAAGTCCCTTTACTGCTAGTTACTAGTTCTTTTTCTTTAGGCAAGTTCCTTGGCTCTCTAAACTTCAGTTTCATCACAGAGTGTAGATAATACCTAGTTTATAGCGCTGCTATGAGGATTGAGATAATATGCTTAGCATGATAACTGACACACAGAAAGTGCTCCTTAAGAGTTAGTTGCTTCTATTATTGTTGATGTTGTTATTGCAATTATTATTACAACTGTTCTTATTATCATCTTTGAATACAGTCATTTCTTTTTCCCAGTGGTCCATTAAATCAAAGAAAAATCATTGGGGAATAATCCCAGGGGATGTGTTCATATAAGTGGTGGGCATGTATTATATATTATAGGTTAATAAGCTTTGCTTCTTAGCATGTTGTGAGTATCTTTAAAACTTTCAGAAAGGAAAGAAAGGTGTTCTTTACTTGAAAATGTTCCTCTGTTTTAGATCTTTGAGTAGCAAAAACCTGTATATTTTAGGATCATTCAGTCTAGGTATTAGTCTGATACAGAAACCAAGGTTCTCAGTAGCAGGCTATTCTGAGGTTGGGAGTGTTGTTGGGGAAAAAATGTATACACTCTTACATTTCTCTGTATTTTCTCTATTGAACAATCACCCCTTCTCCTTGGCCTTTAGGCAGTCAATTGAGGTGCAGCCGCCAGAGGCAAATTGTTTAGGAAGTTGAGTGACCAAACCCTTGAGCATATTTCGTTGGATTCCTAGATGAAGTAAGTGACGGACCCTCATTTTTGGAAACTCAAGCATTCGCATTTTGAATGCCTCTCATGGACCAGACGTGTTGTGAAATCATTACCCTTTAACAATCCTGGTTTTCATGATGAGACCGACAGGATAAAGCTGTGACTGAGGTAAACACAGGCTGCAACAGCCTGTAGGAGAGGCACCACCTCCTTTGGGCTTGAGGGGAGCAGGATAGACGACATTGAGAGACAGTGGGCTTCACCATGGTGGTATGTGTTCTGGGTTTTGAGGCCAAATGGGAGATGGCTGGGTAGGTATGGGGTGAGGGTCAAGAGGGGGTAAATTCTTCCAGGTTGAAGGAGCGACATTTAGGAAACTATTAAGATAGGAGAGTGAAGATAAAAATACTGGGCATGAAGGAAGAAATGAGCTTTTTTTATTGTGGCCTCGGATATCTGATGAGAGAATGAGTTGGTTCAAAGAAGAAAAATGATTGAAATGGTATTCATGAACTATTTTATTCTACTAGCTTTATCAGTCCATTTCAGTAAAAATACTTAAGCCTAATAATCCATTTGGGCATGGGTTTTTTTTATGTTGTTACTCTTTTGTAATTTGTAATATTTTCAAAATTCTCATGTGGTTCTCAATACTGGCTGTATAATATACTCACATAGGGAATTTTTTTTCTAATGCCAGTGTGGATATGCTGTAAAATACTCCAACAGAAATTGTTAAATGTTGGCAGATTGGGGAACAGATGATACAAGACTGACAAAATATTGATAATCATTGAAGCTTGGTAATGGGTATCTGGGGTTCATTAAAGTATTCCTATTATGTTTGTATGTTTTTGAACATTTCCATAGTAAACAGTTTAAAATGTAACGTTAGAAGTTTTTCTGAATGACAGTGCCCCACAAATATCCATGCCTGGGTCTCCCATCCTAAACCTGTTATATCAGAATTTCTTGGGGCAGGGTCCAGGTATCTTCTGTTGTTTTGTTTTGTGTTGTTTAAGTTCAGTGTGGTGCTGGTGTACAGCCATGGTTGAAAACCTGTGCTTCATGAGACAAACCAAGCAGGAATCATTGTTCTTATTTCACAGGTAGAGAGCTGAGACCAGAAAGGCTAAATGTTTTGTTAAAAGGCCACCCAGGTAGTAAAGAACACAGCCATTATTTTGTCAGCCTCCTATTCCAGTGCTCATTTTGTTACATCACTCTGCTTCTCTCTTGCCCAAATCAAAGGAACAATTTTCTTGCTAGTTACTATCACATGATCTGTTCAGAAATTATGCTGTATTGAAGATATCTTAGTCCTACAATTCTGTTTGAGAACACACCTGTTCCTCTTCTTGCTCTGACAGGCAGTGAGTTTGGGTGCAAGCCATGCAAGTCGCTAAATTGGTTTTATTTGTGAGTAGATGCTTATAATTCAGCTTGCCATTTCCTTTTCTTGGCCTATAAGTAAGGGAGCAGTGTAAATGCTGCTTGGAAGGAAAAGATACTGATATTTTGCTAATGCCCTGTGCACTGGGCAGTAAATCTCCATGCAAATTAAAGATTTTGGTGACAAATGATAACTCTCATCATCAGTCCAATCTCCTCTTAACTTTCCTGGGTATTGTTAATTCATAACATAGTTTGAATTGACTTACCATTATTGATTTTTGTATTCATTAGAATGAAGAGGGAAATCTTGCCTTTGCAAGGGCAATACAGTTATAAGACACTTTCTTTCTCATAAAATAAAAGGACCTGGCAGGATATAAACTGTGAGAATGACAGTGAAATTGACGCGGTGAAGGTTAATGCTTGCTTGTTACATTGATGTTGGAGGTTCCAATCACTTGTCAGTATGCCCCTATAATATGTGCAGTACATCTTCATCAGGAAGGCTTACTGCAATCAGTTTCAGGTTTCCGGATGAGCCTGTGGCCAGACCATAATTAACCTTTTGAACCTGGAATTGTAACAGAATGTACTATTGGCTTAGGTTATCAATTATGGTCAGAGTCAATTGATACTTTACTCAAAGAAGGCTTATTGGTGATGGATATTACAATTTACTCATCTTTCCATTATATGATTAAAAATAAAGTTGATGTGGCAAAGTATTCTATTTTTTATTTTTGGAGAGAGAAATTTTTGTAAGCCAGATTACTTGCCAAAGTAACTGGCGGGGGGTGGGGGGGTGGTGAAAGGGAGTTGTCTGATTTGGGGGGTGGTCCCAATTTTCAGTATTATTTTCAATTTCTTAAGTATGAAGTAGTGCAACTACCAAGGGTGCTTTGAGAATTACATAATATGTCAAATTGTAATAGAAAAGAGTCATACACAGCATATCAACATACTTTACACATAAGGTTAAAAGATGGAAGTTCAGGTGTATTGACATAGCTGTTAAATGTCTTGTATCTTATACTTCTTTCTCTAATATTTTACTCAAATAATATCAGAAAAATGGCTGGCAGAATTTCACTTACTTTGGAAAAAAATAACGGTATGTATGTTAATGAAATAAAAACGAAAATATTATCAGTCCAAATCAAAGGAACAGTATGATTTTAATACATTTCAAATTATCTATTACAATTTAAAGATAATGGCTCAAATTAAGAAGCTATTTGCTTTTTAGCTGTATTTTTTGTTTTTCATTGTATTAGATTTTAAAATAATTTTCTATTAAAGTTAAATGTGAATCTATGTTAGAAGTTGTTTCTACAAAAAAGTTGCACTTATGTGTTATTTATAATTTTTATCCACTGCTATCTGACTATGCATATTATTTTGAGATCATCAGAGATGTTTTTTGCAATATTTTTACAATAGTGAGAAATGGAGAACAACAGGAATGTCTGACACCAAGGCATTTGTTAGGTATATTAATGGTTTGAAGAAATACTATAGCCATTAAAGTAATGATGGGATAGAAATTTTAATACCCTGAGGAAATAGTTATGTTATCTTAAATTTCAAAAACTAGGCTAAAACCTTTCCTATTCAAGGGTAAAAGGAAGGTCATTGAAAAAAATGGAAGAAAATATACTAAGATATGAACAGTAGTTGCCTTAAGATATTATATGCCTTTTCTTATTTACATTTTATTACACAAAATGTTATAGCATTTATATAAATTATATTTAGAAGTAAATTATGTTTTTATAAACAGAATTGTTTCTGAATATTATTACTCTTATTATCAGAAAAATTAGTTTAAAAACTAATTACATGTCTCTAAAAATCATGTTTTTCCTATCTGTTCATCAGTAGCACAACATGGTCTATAAGGCCTAATGACTGCCTGGTTCAAATTCCAGTTTTGTTACTTCCCAGCTGTGTGACTTTGCACAGACAGATGTTTATTGTCTTTGTACTTCAATTTCCTCATCTGTAAAATGGGGGTAATTATGTATATATAGATACATAATAAGGTATATATGTATGGTGTTGGTAGGAAGCTTAAATTATATATTTGAAGCTGAAATAAGTGAACACGTAATTATGTAATGCCATGAGTGCTGTAATCTTGTCCTCCCACCTCAGGGCACAGACCCCGTAGTGCTCTGGCACAGCACACAGCCTGCTGCTGTATTATTGGCCATACGCTAGCCCTTTAACTTCATGTCTGTCTTCCATCTGTGGATCGCCGCTTGTACATCTCGTGGGTTCTTTCAGATGCATCATTTCTGAAATGTAAACGTTTACCTTCTCCCCAAACATCTCCTATTCCTGCTGTCATTATCACTTTCATCACAATGTGAATCATGTAGAAGTCATTTGGATGACTTTTCTATCTTCCTACTTTCTCTGGAATGTCTCTGCCTTTTAGACAAAGATGCTAGGGCAGTATCAGTCTCCAGGAACTCCCCATGCTTTCAAGGTGAAATCCAGACCCTTAGGGACCTAGCCCCTTCTGTCCTGTACTCTCCTCATTCTACCTGACACTGGCTTCACTGAGTTATTTGCCATTCTTTGAGCATGCTGTGTTCCTTCAGTACTTCTAGGCCCTTGTACTGTTCTCCTTTCTCTGGAATGCTGTCACCTTCTGTGACAACTGTGTGCATTAGATATTCCTCCAGATTGGCTTAGCTCAAGGCACAAAGCCATAAAAGCATTTATCATATGTTGTGGTAATTGTCCTTATCTGTGGCCTTCTTTAGGATGTGAGCCCCTTATATTTAGGGACCATGCCTTATTCATCTCTGTACATCTAGTCCCTAGAAAAATGACAGGCACCCAGCAAACACTGAATGAAAGAGTGAACTTGATGGAAACGTAACAGGTTATATAGGTGACGGATAATGTTTCTTATAAAATAATACCTATGACTGTCTGTTCTCCTGTTTTTTACTATATATAATTGAGCCATTGTCCCTTCCATCACAACCATCATTATTCTCCTAATAACTTGTCTTTAAAAAATAATCATTCTTGGGGCTCTTGGGTCAGCTCAGTCAGTTAAGCATCCAGCTTCGGCTCAGGTCATGATCTCATGGTTTGTGAGTTCAAGCCCTGTGTCAGGCTCTGTGCTGACAGCTCAGAGCCTGGAGCCTGCTTCAGATTCTGTCTCTGTCTTTTCTGGCCCTCCACCATTAGCACTCCGTCTCTCTCTCTCTCTCTCTCTCTCTCTCTCTCTCTCTCTCCCTCAAAACTAAAATAAAAACATTAAACAAATTTTAATTAAAAAAATCATTCTTGCCTCTTTGTTCATAATTGTGAGCCATGGTGGATACGCTGAGTCAGAAAGGTTACTAATGTAATACTTGCTGAGCAGGAATAACGATGGTCCTCAAAGAATCCCTCTTCTCTAAAACAAAGTTAAAGGCAAAATCATGTCTTATACTTCTTTCTGTTCCTTCACCAAATCTGTCATTCTGTGTTTTTTCATTAGTCTTGTGGCACTACATAAACCGCCTTCTAAAGAATTCTGAAAAACTATTGGCTCTCATTGGTGATGATGACCTGCTGTGCTGCATGACTTCCTATGTTTCCGTGATGTGGTTTTGCTTTTTTTTAATAAGCCATTTCCTTTGGATTAGATCCAATCTTTCATCTTCATTCTGTAGACATTCATTGAAGATACATAGTGTGCAAGGAATTAGAACTCTGGAGAGATGTTTGGAGACATTGCAAGAAATAGTAGGAAAAACATGTTAGCTGTATAACCACAAGTAAAGTTATATAACTTACTTGAATCTTAGTTTCCCCTTTGTGTCTTGGGAATAAAAATCCCTACTTCTAAAAATAGTGGCTAGTATAAAGTAGACACTTAATAAAAGTGGTTTTCCTTTCTTCCTTCCCACTTCCCCATATGGCATATGTAGTAAAGAGGCCCAACCAAACTGCAGGTTGCAAATAGATCTGTAGACATTATCACTAAACAATCCTGTCTTCACTTAAGCTATCACTACCACACTGTCTCCCCTTCATGTGATCACATATTTTTCCTAGGCTACTAAACTACCAATGGTTAATTGTTTAGATTTGGATGTTCTTGGCAGTCATTACGCATCCTGTTGCTATTTCAAAGTAGAGAGGGATTGTGTGACTGTTGAAATCTGAATACACTCATTGTATATATATGGATAGTTACTCATTAATTTATTCACTAATACTTGAGCACCTCATATGCTCCAGACATGTTTCAGATTGTGCTAGACATTAGCATTATGTTAGTAAAATGACTGGCCTCAGCAAATTTTAAATGACAAGATCCTCATACCTCTCATACCCAGGGAAGTTAAGTGATATCACCAAATTTGCATAGCTAATAAGAATAGGATCTGGTATTCAGACCCAGCAACACTGAATCTAGAACCTGTGGTTTTAACCTCCATGCTAACAGATCTCAAAGTATGGTTCAGGGACTCCTGGAGATCCTAAGACTTTTCAGGAAGTCACTGAGGTCAAAACTGTTTTCAAAATGATCCTGGGAAAATATTAACCTTTTTATTTTCATACTCTAATAATGTACAGTAGAATTTTCTAGAGGGTATATGCCATGTGAAGTTACAACAGATTGAATGCACAAGCAGATATAAAAATTCAGCTGCTTCTGTTTCTATTAAGCCATATATTAAAGAGGTTTATAAAAATATAAAACAGTACCACTTTTCTTAGTATATTTTTTGTTTTACAAAATACAGCTTTTTCATAAAATTTGTTAATTATACAGGCATGTAATAGATCTATTTTTCTAATATATTAATATTTTAAATTATGTTTTATTTCTAATATGGTAAATATCAATAGATCTTCATGTAATAGATCTATATTTTAATAAATTAATATTTTAAATTATGTTTCTTAAATTATGTTTTATTTCTAATATGGTAAATGTCAATAGATCTAGCCCACATAAACAAAAAGTTTTTTGAGTTTCTTTCTTAATAGTTTTTAAAAGTGTAAAAGGGTCCAGAAACCAAAAAGTTTGAGAACCACTGCTCAAAACTGTTATCCCATATTTCAGAACCTTCTTTGTAGTACAATTGAGTCTTTTAAGTTGCCTTCTCAATTTCAAAGAATCCTACAATTCTGTTCAAGAACAATGCTTTCTTGGGGTGCCTGGGTGGCCCAGTCGGTTAAGTGTCCGACTTCAGCTCAGGTCATGATCTTGCAGTTCGTGGGTTCGAGCCCTGCTGACAGCTCAGAGCCTGGAGCCTGCTTCAGATTCTGTCTCCTTCTCTCTCTGCCCCTCCCCCGTTCACACTCTGTCTCTATTTCTCCAATATAAACAAACATTTAAAAAAATATTTAAAAAAAATACAAGTTGGCAAAATTGTCAGCAGTGATACATGAGAAAAATAAAACATAAAGTAAGAAACAGAATCAGACTATAAATACAGAGAATGGACTGATGATTACCGGAGGGAAGGAAGCAGGGGAGATGGGCCAAATGGGTGACTAGGAGAGGGAGATACAGGCTCCCAGTTACAGAATGAATAAGTCATGGGAATAAAAGGTACAGCATAGGGAATATAGTCAATGATATTGTAATAGCCTTATGTGGTGACAGATTGTAGCTATACTTGTGGTGAGCAGAGCATAACATATAGAGATGTTAAAGCACTACATTGTACACCTGAAACTAATGTAAGACTATGTATCAGCTATATTCAAATTAAAAAAAATTTTTAAATACTTGAGACTCATATATTCTTTGATCCAATTTGTCTTTTCAAATTGCTCATGGTACAAAACATCAGGATGTCATGATTCTAGTGTACTTGAGTCACATTTACAAAATTAATTTACAAAGTTAATTTTATGAAATACATGAAAAGAATTATATCATAATTAAGGCAGATTGTGTTTAAACATTATATTTTAGTAAATGACTGATACTGTGAGAAGTATATCACCACCTCCAAAAGTTTATCCAGTCACAAGAAGAGAATATTCTGTTTTCCTTCTTATATAATGAAATGAATGGCTGAATGTTCTAAATAGGATTTATCTATTGTATGTTTTTCAGCATTTCAGAAGCATAGTATAATACAGACACACTAATGGTTTCGAAAGGAACTGTGTATTTCTTTCATTTAACAGTTATTAAGCATATACCAGATTCTGTGTTTAAGTACTAACTAGTAACCAGTACTAACTAGTACTAACCAACTAGTCTTGGTTACATTAGATGAGGGAGATAGAAAAGAAAGTGGGGGTGCCTGGGTGTCTCACTTGGTTGAGCATTTGACTTTGGCTCTGGTCATGATCTCATAGTGCCTGAGTTTGAGCCCTACATTGGGCTCTGTGCTGACAGCTTGGAGCCTAGAGCCTGTTTCGGATTCTGTGTCTTCCTTTCTCTCTACCCCTCCCTGGCTCATGCTCTGTCTCTCCCTCTCTCTCAAAAACAAACAAACATTAAATAAATTTTTTATATAATAAAATGGAAGGTGTTTTTGCCAAACTAGTATAAAATTTCTCAGAAATAACATCTTTTTTTAATTTTTTATGAATGATTTTGCCATTGATTTTATGTGAATAAAACGTCATAGCCTATTTTATGAGTATAATTTAATTAGTAATAACGTCTTATTTCCACTATGAAATAGAGTTTAGTGAGATCTAATTAATGCTAAAGTATTTTTTAAAATAATGACTACATGTTCTTTATCTAATCTCCCTCAACATAAAATGAGATGATATTGTCTGCTTTATGTAAATAATAGACCCAGGAAAATGTTCACTGTAAGACAAAATTGATTTCCAAGTTGACTTGTACATTTGATCATCAAAAGAGAACAATGTTCTAAATTTATCAGAAGGTTGAAGAACATACAGGTGTAGATTTTACATATCCATATATTACAGTGACTTACCCCATTTATGCTGGGAGAAGAGGTTTTAGTTTTAATTTTTTGCAGCTAAGAGTGTTTTATAGGTCTACCTTACTTATATACTTGTGCTCAACCTAATACTATTCCAACAAGCATCACTAGCATTTCATGGTCGAAGGGCTTTGGGACTCCTGTATGGTGAATACCATTAGCCTGGACATAGGTGACTGCCCAGGAACAAAACTTAAAATCTTTTAAGACCTTCTAGTTGTTACTGCTATAAATTTTATTCTAATGAAATAAGAGCTTGTAGGACCTAAGACTAACTAACATCTTTTGGGGTGCATAGTATGAAGCTAACAACTAGGACAGCATTTGAACCCTAGTGTTATCATTCAGGTTATATAGAGTTTGGGGGCACAGTAAAAATGGACATGAACAAAAGAGGTATATTTTGATGAAATCATGACTTTAATATGAATTTTTAAATGCCATGTGGATTGATAGTTTTACTAACTTCTTATAGAGAGAATTAAGGACAAATAAAGTTAACATTCATGGCTTTGTGTTACTGTTAAGGGAGGAAGGAGATATATAGTTAGAAAAGTATTCAATATCATATTGCTAATTTGGCTCCCATACTGTTAAGGGAGGAAGGAGATACATAGTTAGAAAAGTATTCTATATCATATTGCTAATTTAAAAAAAAAATTGTTTTCCATAACACCACTTACTACTGAAAGAAAGCTCCATACAATACTGGCTAATGAAGATACTGTGACTTTTTTTCCCCCTCTATAGGAAGAGCAAGACCCTCCCTCTTATTCCTATGAAGACAGATTTAGTGAGTGTCTGGGGTGACTAGAGAACTTTATGTTTATCAAAATGGTGTTGGAGGGTAGAAGGAGAGGGAGGAGTGTGACAAGCATGAGAATGATAATGTTGATAACATTGGAATCTACACAGAGTACATTTCAGTCATGAACACTATCACTAAGTAGCCTGTGAATTTCAAGAAGAAAAGTTTGAACATGAATTTCAGTGTTGAAAATTCTGCCCTCTAAATTCATAAAACACAATGAATATCATATTTGCTAATTTATTATTTCCACAGATAATGTTATAGTCTTTAATTAATTAATTTGGCCCTCCCTTAAGAGATTTTATAACCTAGTTTGAAGAGATTAGATTCCTACACTAGTGGATGAAGTCCTCAAGAACAGGTGTCTCTGTCTGTCTGTCTCTATCCCTTTTCTCCAGCACAGCCTGTCTGTCCTGTGTCCTAGAGGTTTGTGGATTGTTTGTTTGTTTTTTTAAGTCATTGACCACATGATAATGGAAAAGTGGGAAGAGGGGGTATTAGGTAGTAAAATGTAAAGCTACAAGCCTAGCACTCCTTGTTTCTGAAAATCAGTCAAAACAAGAATGAAATTTTATCCATCTCACCTTTGAAATTATAATGTATGTCCATAGGAATCAATTACAGCATTCTATTGCCACACATTTTGCTACAAAAAAATAAACAAAGCTCTGCCTGTGCCTGGATCAGATGGTGTTTCAGGTAGCCGGCTCAAAGTTAAGGAAAGCTATGTGGGCTTTAACTTTAGAAGAGAGTTTTTTCTTCCTTCAACTCCACCTCCCTGTGCCCCATACCTTCCCTCAACCTCTGAGTTACTGCAGTCCGGTGCTGGAGTCTAGCCCATAGCGCTATCTCTATCTCGGAGTCAGGAGAGGTGAGAGAGCACTCCCCAGAGCTCACTGCTTCAGTGTCTCCAGACCTCTTCTTCCCACTTCCAAAGATGTCTTATAGTGGTGAGTTAGCCAGTAACCACCAGAGCTGCTTTTTTTCAGGTAACAGTTCTGTAAAATTATATCAGAGAAACAAATGAGTGTGATAGAGAGTTTTCTTTCCATGGCGATCTAAGAAAGCAAGTGCATACACACAACAGAAAATGGTATTATACAATGAATAGTATCACACAAGCTTTGTCCCAGACTGACCTGGGTTCAAAGCCACCCTTTTGGGCTTGTAGGTTTTTTTCTTATTATAATATGTAAAGTGCTTAGGACACACTAGAAATGAGTTATATTATTCTGTTTCAGAATCATATGGGTAAAATTAGATGGAACCAGAAAAAAGATCAAATTCTACAAAAATAATGAAACTGTTTTATGCAGCATAAGAAAATGAATACTAAGCAGATCTATTTGGGATAGGACTCTGCTTTTTAAAAGAGGAATCATAGGCTAGGTTGTATACCTAAATCAGGAAAGGGCTTAAATTCACATTTATAAGTTATTCAGGTCACAACCTAGTAGATAGAACTATGTAATCATCAAAGTAAAACTGACTGAGGTTTAAACATGTAATTAAGTTGTACTTTGCACAAGAGCATTAAAACAGTTCTTGTAATGTTCTCCTCCTCCATCACTTACCTCCCACTAAGACACAAGAAGCCAGTGAGAAATATGATTCCTTTCCTGGAATAAGCACAGGAGAACCTTTAAACAGATTATAAGAAAATATCATTCATCATTTTCATTTTCTTTGGAAATTGTGCTTTTCTTACTGAATATACCACAGTATTTTTTCTTGTCCTTGAATTTTTTATAGTCAATCAAAATACTTTAAAAATACTTTTTGTCTTTATGTAAAAACACTATTTTACTTCTTAAATATATCTTGTGCTTTTTAGTAAGAGCCAGTTTGGGAATAATAGATACATCATACGCATCTGTTACCTTGGCACAATTGTATTACAAAGTGTGTTGTGACAATGAAAAGCTAGTTTCTCTTCTAGCTGTTTCTTTTGGTGAATGGAAATTGGCAGTTCGATTCCATTTTATTTACACTGGACTTACAGTATACATGTTTTTATTCATATAGTTTTTTTGAGAAATCTGTCATGTTTTATATGTTCCTAGACTTTAATATCCAAAGTCGTTTTGCTGACTCTACCAGTGATAAAGGGCATG
Organism: Panthera tigris; assembly: GCF_018350195.1. NCBI lineage: Eukaryota > Metazoa > Chordata > Mammalia > Carnivora > Felidae > Panthera > Panthera tigris. The sequence goes on along the minus strand of NC_056660.1, from coordinate 177,194,734 downwards.
CAGGTTGCAAGAAACTTGGGTTCAGACATGGTTTGGACTTGGGTTCAGATATGGTTGTACCACCAGGTGGCCTTTGGGCAAGTTTCTCAAACTCAGAGATCGATCCTCAGGTTTCTTGTCTCTAAAGCTAGAATAACAATAATTAACTCACAAGACTATTGTAAGGATTAAAAGAGATTATATATAATAAACTCTCAAAATATAAGATCTTTGTGCCTATAAAATAAAAAATGTCCCTAAAACATGTTAAGATTAGATCTTTTTTTTATCTTGACCATCTTCGTGCACTTTGCCCACCCTCCACTTCTCCCCACCCTACAAGCTCCTATTTATTCTCTGTATCTAGGAGTTAAAGTGGTTTTTTTAAATTTTAGATTCCACATATGTGAAATCATACAGTATTTGTCTTTTTTCTGTCTGACTTATTCGCTTAGCATAATGCCTTCAAGGTCCATCCATCATGTTGTAGAAAATGTCAGGATTTCCTTCTTTTTTGTGGCTGAATAATATTCCATTATCTATCTATCTATCTATCTATCTATATCACATTATGTACATACCACATTTTATTTTTACATATAAATGTATACGTATGTACACCACATTATACACGCACACACACTACATTTTCTTGGCCATTCGTTTGTCAATGGACAAAATCAGGTTGTTTCCATGGTTTAGCTATTGTAAATAATACTGCTATGAACACAGGGGTGCAGATATCTTTTCAAGATAATGATTTTGTTTTCTTCAGATAAATACCTAGAGATCGAATTCTTGGATTATGTGGTAGTGCTATTTTTAATTTTTTGAGGAGCCTCCATATTATTTTCCGTAGTGGCTGCACCAGTTTACTTTTACACCAACAGTGCACAACAATGGACCTTTTTTCCACATCCTTGCTAACACTTTTTATTTTCTTATCTTTTTGACAATAGCCATTCTAAGAGATGTGAGGTGATATCTCATTGTGGTTTTCACTTGCATTTCCCCAATGATTAGTGATATCGAGCACCTTTTTTATGAACCTGTTGGACATTTGTGTGTTGTCTTTAGAAAAATGTCTAATCAGATCCTCTGCCCATTTTTAAGTCAGATTGTTGTTGTTGTTGTTGTTGTTTCTGTTGAGTTGTATGGGTTCTTTATATATTTTGGATATTAATGTCTTATCAGATATATGATTTGCATGTATTTTCTCCCATTCCGTAGGGTGCCTTTTCTTTTTGTTGGTGGTTTTCTTAAATGTTCCTAGGCATTGCGAGTAGTTATAATTTGTATCTGCTACTATTGTTTTCCAGATCCAGGAATAGCTTCCAAATAATGATACTTCTTTCAATGAAATGATGCTAATTTATCTAGCTCACTGCTACTATATTATAGCTTGGGAAAATGTGCTGTTTTTGCAGTCTGTTGGTTCAAATGGTTTATGAATTAAAAGCAGAGCCCTATCATGTTCTAAGATCCTGTAGTTCATTATTGCAAAATAAAGTATCCATTTATTAGGCAAGGATTGTCTACAGTGTCTGCGAGAGTAAACAGACCCACTCATAAGAATAAGTGTTGCCTTCAAATTTGTACTGGAGTATGCTGAAAAACATGTATACTATAGCTGTGATAATGAGCAGTACAGTAGAGAGAGGTGATTTATGATACCTGTTTCTGACAGCTATAGTGCTGAGATTCCCAGGGTATCTGATCATGGCATTAGCATGCTGACAGCTCAGCATTTAGAACATTATGGTAATTTATCCTGCCTATGCTGTCACCTGCACTGTCAGAGTTTCTTTTTAATGATGGTATAACTATTTTGTTTGTTTGTACTGCATTCTTTTCATTTGGCTAATGCTTTCTCATTAGATTGAACCTAGTAAATGAGAGTAATTAAGTGCTTCCTATAGCTCAGATGCAATGATTAAGTTGCAGAGCTGCTACTGATTATGTTTTGTCATTTATCTCTATTAATCTGAGAATAATCCAGATGATAAACACATGTAATTTTTTGCTAATGTTCAATCGATTAAATTTATAGTTCCTCAATGGAGCCAAGCAGTAAATGTATATTCATATATGTGTGTGTGTGTGTGTGTGTGTGTGTGTGTGTATATATATATATATATATATGTGTATGTGTATATGTGTGTGTGTGTATATACACACACACATATACACATACACATATATATATATATATATATATATATATATATATATATACACACATATATATAGTAAGTTGTTATCTGTGAACTTGCTTTAAATAAGCATGCAAGTTACTACCGGTGTTAATAAAAAGTGAAAGAGACTTTTGTCCTAATGAATTTACTCCTTCTTGAAATGTCCTTTATACCAAAAAAGAAACAAGGCTTAAAACCTTGTTACAGAGCAGTTTCTCTCAGTTTACCTTTCTTTGAGTTCTGTGCAGGGACAAGATTAAAATTTGTTATTGTATGTATATTTGATGTTCTTTTGATCACTTGATTCTGATAGCTTTTCTGATTTTCTAAACTGTAGTAATTCATAATGATTCTAGAAGAAAATGTTTCAACAAAATTATTTATTAAATAACTCATGGAATTAATTAGTTTTTGCCTATTAATAACCTAAGTTAAAATGTGGAACTAATATATATATAATAATACATGTATTGAAAGAGAATATAGAATTACACATGTATTTTCTTTAAAACTGGCAATATTTGCTATAAAAAGATACACAGTTTTCCTAGCTCTGATTGCTATCAATATTATAGTTAATTATTCCTGCCAGCTTTTTTAAGTTAGCCAAACCAATTGATACATTTTATTTGCAATTAGAGACAGTCCACAAATTCAAGCATTTCAGTGTAGTCATTTTGTAAAGATTTATGTCTAACTCTTTACAGTATATTTAGAGAATGATAGTTCCAACAAACTTTCAAATGCACTAAGAGAAAATAAAGGACTGTTTTTAGGAATTTACATTTTGTGATGCTATTTTAATAAATGCTTCAAAAGATCACAATATTGCTCAGTCTGTGAATATCTGTGTATATAGGCTACTCCAGGTTTTCAGTTCACATACAGATGGTAGGAAAATGGACAGAAACCCAGTTATTGCATTAATAGTTTGTGCTTCAGTGTATGACCAGGAGCCTGGTTAGTGTGGCTCATCAAACATTGGAATAAGAACATTAACAGTTACTTTGTTTAAAAAAAAAAAAAAAAAAGCATTGTTGCACTTGAGCTTTTAGCTGTTTTCTGTGCATTTCAGTCCTTTAAGAATTGCTCTTCTGTTTCATTTAAGAAAAGGATCTTTTAAGCATCTACACATGTAATGCCTTTATTTGCACATTTAGACCATTTGGAAGATTTTGTTCTCTAAACAGGTGGTATCGCCTAAAATTAAATGCTGGAAACACTGATGTTAGGCCTACATCAGTCCATTAATTTTAAGGGAATATTGTTTTTTGAAAATGAAGATCTTGCATAAATTTTAAATGGGATTTGATATTTTAAATGATTATTCATTTTCTTTGGATTCCTTTCTAAAAGAATAAATGATTTTTAAAAGGGTGGATTTAGGCTACACAGAGAACTCTTCCTCTCCTTTAAGTACACGGATGTCTTCCATGCAGACTAATTGGAAATTGAGGCTCTCATAAATATTGGGGGGTTATCAAGTTCTCTGGCATTCTCTTCAAATGGTTTTTGCTGTAATTTTAGAAGATTTAGTATTTAGCCTAATAGAGGTGGTCACTTTTCTTAGTGATCAACTTTTTCAGTCCTATACTTAAGGCTAGATTGAAGAAATGTGTTGTTGAGTTGATCAGATTATATGTGAAGTGATGGTTTGTTAACGGTAGCATAACAGAAGAATCTGGGTTTTTGAAATTGTGGAAAATGTCTCTGATAGGCAATTATCAGCTAAGTAAGGGACCAGAAGCTTTTGAAAACCCTAAGTTCTAACTTGGATATTCTTCCATAGTAGTTATTTCATTAGATCATCTTTCTCTTTCTTCGGCACACTAAGGTATTAGAATGAGTAATGGTGAGCATTAAGCCAATTTAATGCTCTTTTAATGTTAAATTCTAAAATAGGAAACCCAGAAAGGAATAGATTTTAACAGTCATGGCAATTTTCCTATCATTGTGTACTGTTTAAAAAAAAAAAAAAAGGAAAAAAAATTGGGTAATATTTTAGGATGGAATGTTTACTAATCTAGAAGATATTTCCAGTAAAAGAAAGGAACAATGGTTTTGTGGAAGAATCTCTTCAATTTTGAGTATCTATTTCCTGTTTCTGTATTCCTGCATAGTTGATTCCTCAATGTCCTTTCTTTCTTAAGATTCTGGTTTCAAAAACTAGTTTTTAATTTCCCCCCACCTCCACCACTTGTCCTAAAAACAAAGAAGCAAGTTTATTTGAGTTGTTAATGTTGAAACTACAAGTTGTAACTGTTCCTTTGTCCTTGGTTAAAAAATAATTATAAAAATAGGGTAAGGAGAAAATTCTTTTTTCCCTCGTTGGTCAGTTCTATAGAAGTAATTTAAAATACCGTATATTGAATTCTTTGATCATTTCTCCTGGGTGGATTGGGAAAGAAGTCAAAGCTGAGGCAATCGCTTCTGGGCTCTCTTTCTGTGTGCCTGGTAAATGAAACACAAGGAACCTCACCAAACTACATGACTAATGGCAACCTCCAGTGCCGCCTGCAATCAAAGATTAATTTGCTTTATCAAGTTTAAAGAATACCGGGTGATAAATCATGTCAAAAAGAAATAATCAGTCAAAGGCTGATGTTCTTTTCTACATGTGAGGACAGGTGCTATGAGGCATGTGTTTGCCATATAGAGTTAATTTTGTTTTTATGCATTTATGTTTATCTTAATTTCTATTTGGCTGATTCTTGAATCAAATAATTTCTCTCATTAAGATCAACTAGCATTTCAACTGAAAGGCTGCAGGATTATGGATCCAAAGTAACATTCTTTCCCTTTAACTTATATAAGTGTTTTCTCATATGAGCATTATTATAAATGTTTACTTTTTCAAACATGAGTTAGCTAATGGGAAATGAAATTCTTTTCTCCCTGTCAAGATGCCCAAGAATATTAACCGGGTGTTCATACTTGTACGTAGCTCTCTGTGTATAATAGACCTACATATTTATATAAAATTTTCATTTTACTCAAGTCTCCCCACCTGGTTGTTTTTTTTTTTTTTTCATTTTTTAAAGAGAGAGAGAGAGAGAGCACATAAGCTGGAGTCTCTCTCTAATTCTGTCCCCTGGGTCCATAATGCAGGATCCATTTGAGGTAAGATTGTATTATAAAGAGGTGGTCTTTCCAGCACTTTCAGCAGACACACTTTGAACAGTATCCAAAACCAATCTTGTATTTTTTCAGACTGTCAGGACTCTTCTTAAAGTGAGACTAGGAGTGTCTTTTTATTTCTAGTCATAGTCACGTTCAAATGGAGTTTCTTTCAATTTTTTTCTTACATATAGATATGTATGACTTCCTATGTAGGTCTTTTCTAGGTCATTCTCCTTCAGTGGTTAATTACAAATTTGGAAATTATTAATTTTCCATTTGATGTATAAATTAAAGAAAAAGTCAGCATAGACTTGAAACTCGGAGCTGTTAAGATGTATAGTTTGAGCAGTTGTAGAGCGAGCGACTCTTTGTTTCCTTTTGCGTCATGTTTTCTCCTGGTTTTCTGTCTAGATTTGGACCTTTTCACTCCAGCAAATTGTTGGCAGTACAGAGGGCTTATGGCCGCCTTTTGTTTTCCTTTTCATGTTTCTGATTGCCATGAATTATTTAAAAATATTTATAAAGTTCTATTATTGACATCACTATCATCCTAAAGACAAAATATCTTGTCAGCTCAACTGGATTTTCAAAGACTTCCTTTTGAACTGAGTAGAAGTTTAATTTGCCTGTACTTAACATTTTTCACAAATTATCTATGATGATCAATTTTATATCTAAAATTAGATGATAGGACAAACTGATGAGAATCTTTCCAATTTGAAAGAATTGTAACCTAGGCTATACCTGTTTTGACATTAACTGAGTCACTAGTGATCATTAGTAGTTTGCTATACTATAAACTGCATAGTGGAGTAAAAATAGTTCTAAATATGAAGACTGAACACATGTATCCATGCTGTAATTCCAATATTTGTATATGATAATTGTATTTGCTTCAGGAGTGCTGTTGGGAGAGTATGATCCCATCATATTTCTTAGTGGTCCCTAGATGAAACCTAAAAGGAGAGAATACTTTTAAAATTTAGCGCTAGGATATGCTTTTGTTTGCTCAAGAAATGCATATATATTCCTCTAATTAGATAGCAAAAACTATAAAATAGCCTTTTCTTTTTCACTTTGGACATCTGAAAATTTGGCATCAACTTATGGCTCACCTGTTCCATTGTGTGAAACCTTATAATCTTCTTTTACAAATTTTGATAATTCTCCCCTTTTCCTTTCTTATCTACACTCTTATTCAACTTTATATTTTACCTGGTCCTCATGATCCATTTTAATTACTCTTTTAGTTTTTTAATGTCTGGATTTCCTATATGTCACTCCAACTACTATATATAAGGAGTCACTGTGTAAATATGTAAAATTGCCCAGGCTCTGTCACTAAGTATCCAAAGAAGTCCTTTCTTTTCTTTTAGAATTTTGGTATTCTCATTTGTAAAATAAATTAATGAACTAGGTTGCTTCAGAGACCTTTTCAACTCAAATTCTAGGACTGAAAAACAACAGAAGCCTTCCAGTTTCTGTTTGGAACTATAGAAAGCTAGAAGGAGCTACACTTGCATTTTTAAAACAACAAAAAAGCTGGACAAACTTCAAGTTTATGACATTTCATGAGCCCGTCAAAAAGCTGCGATTGCAGGGGCGCCTGGGTGGCTCAGACGGTTAAATGTCTGACTTCAGCTCAGGTCATGGTCTTGAGGTTCATGAGTTCAAGCCCCACATCAGGCTCTGTGCTGACAGCGCAGAGCCTGGAGCCTGCTTAGGATTCTGTGTCTCCCTCTCTCTCGCCCCTCCCCAGGTTCCACTCTGTCTCTCTCAAAAATAAATAAACATTAAAAAAAAAAATTAAAAAGCTGAGATTGCAAAGTAACCATATAATCTGAAATTTAAGAAGAGGGAGGTACCTACCAGGAGAGAAGGAACACAAGCACTTTTTTACCTGAGGCAGACACAGCAAACACCATTAAGAATGATGGGGCTGTATGGTGTAGGAAAGGGGTCCAGTTTCATTCTTCTTCATGTTGCTGTCCAGTTTTCCCAACACCCTTTGTTGAAGAGACTTTTTCCCATTTGGTATTCTTTTCTGTTTTGTTGAAAATTAATCATCTCAAAATGGATGAAAGATCTAAACATGAGACAGGAAACCATCACAGTCCTAGAGGAGAAAATAGGCAACAACCTCTTTGACTTCTGCCATGGCAACTTCTTACTAGACACGTCTCTGGAAGCAAGGGAAACAAGCAAAAATGAACTATTGGGACTTTCATCAATATAAAAACCTTCTGCACAGAGAAGGAAACAATCAACAAAACTAAAAGGCAGTCTATGGAATGGGAGAAGATATTTGCAAATGACATATCAAATAAAGGGTCAGTATCCAAAATCTATAAAGAACTTATCAAGCTCAACACCAAAAAAATAAATAATCCAGTTAAAAAATGGGCAGAAGACATGAACAGACATTTTTTTCCAAAGAAGATATACAGATGGCCAGTAGACACATGAAAAGATGCTTCAACATCACTCATCATCAGGGAAATACAAATCAAAACCACAATGAGATACTACCTCACACCTTTCATTCAGAATGGCTAAAATTAACAACACAGGAAACAATAGATGTTGGCGAGGACACAGAGGGGAACGCTTTTACAGTGTCAGTGGGAATGGAAACTGGTGCAGCCAGTTTTTTCAACTCTAGAAAACAGTTTGGATGTTCCTCAAAAAGTTAAAAATAGAACCACCCGACAGCCCAGCAATTGCACTACTAGGTATTTACCCAAAAGACACAAGAATATAGATTCAAAGGGGCACATGCACCCCAATTTTTTTAGCAGCATTATCAACAATAGCCAAGCTATAGAGAGAGCCCAAATGTCTATTGACTGCTGAATGGATAAAGGAGATGTGGTGTATATACAATGGAATATTTCTCGGCCATCAAAAAGAATGAAATCTTCCCATGTGCAACAACGTGCATGGAGCTAGAGTGTATTATGCTAAGCGAAATAAGTCAGAGAAAGACAAGTACCAATATGATTTCACACATATGTGGAATTTAAGAAACAAAACAGATGCATATATGGGAAGGAAACAAAAAAGATAAGGAAGCAAATCACAAGAGATTGTTAACTGTAGAAAATAAACTGAGGGTTGATGGAGGGAGGAGGGTGGGCTTAAATGGGTGGTGAGTATTAAGGAGGGCACTTGTTGTGATGAGCACTGGGTGTTAAATGTAAGTGATGAATCATGAAATTCTACATCTGAAACCAATTTTACCATATACGTTAACTAGAATTTTAATAAAAACTTGAAAAACAACAAAGTAGGCATAAACCTGAAGAAAAAAAAAAAAGAATGATGGGTCTACAATAGTTGAGTTGATGGAGGCTGAGGGTGGGCTAGCCAGAGAAAGTGGAGGTCCTGTTGGCCTCATATACATGAAGATTTTGTACGTCCTTGCAGACTCTTCTCCACATACCCCACTGTACTGTCCCTTCTACCCCAAAAAAATATTGGAAGGAGTCCAGAGAAAGCATCCTTCAAGGTTCAGGCCTGGATGAGGAGAACAGCAGTGAAAGGGACACAAAACTCCACCTAAACCCCTCTCTCCTGTCTCCCCTACTGAAAAATAGGTATTAATTTACATATTTAAAAAAAAAAAAACAATGAACCTATTGCAGCCCAGGTAAGGGAACAAGGTGGGGATTGGAGGTGGAACAGGGGGAACAGGGGCAGGAATTTATGCTGTGCCCAGAACAACGGCTACTGAAGAGGCAGGAACACTGAGAAGGCCATACCCTCAAGACCAAAGACACAATGCCTGCCTAAGGCTGAGACCTAATCAGAACTACAGAGAACATTCTCGCTCATTTCCTATCACCAGACTAACCAATATCAAGTGACAAGTAATAATGGATTACTGCTGGAGAATTGAAGGAACATTAGGACAGATCCTGTCTAAGGCACAGCACAAAGGGAAGACTTCATGCTAAGGGTAGATCGATACTGAGACAATCCCTCTTGAGAATCAACCCCCACTCTAAATAAAAGATATCACTAGAATAATTTGAAGCCTATGGTATACTGTGGGTAACCATACAACAGAAAATCTCAGACTTGACCCAACTCCTAACTATTCATTTAAACCCTCATATGAAAGACATGCCCATTACTAGGAGCAAAAACCACAAAAAGTCTGGCTTTCAACAAAAAATTTATAAGGAGACAAAAGAAGCAGCCAGCTGCCAAGAGACTAACAAAACCAAACTCAACTATGACAAGATGTTAGAAGTGTATGACAAGAAAATTAAGATACGTATGATTGATATGTTAAAGATTCTAATAGTGAAGATGGACAACATGCAAGATCAGATGGATGTTTTCATCAGAGTTGAAGATTATAAGAATTAAATAGAAATGCTAAAAATGGAAAACTCTTTAACAGAGGTAATGAATGCTTTTGAAGGCCTTATTAGTATGCTTGACACAGTTGAGGAAATAATCCCTGAACTCTAAGGTAGGTCAAGAGAGATTACCCAAACTGAAACTGAAACAAATAGAAAAAGAATGAAAAAAAAAGAAAAGAAAAGAACAGGCCATCCAAATGCCATGGGACAGTATAATATATGCATAAGAAATGGAAATGCATACGGAAAACTTCAGTAACTCCATCAAACAACTTGACCTAACTGGTATTTAAAGAACACTTCATCTAACATATATATGCACATGATATATTCACCAAGATAGACCATCTTTGGGGCCATAGAACAAATGTTAGCAAATTTAAAAGAATAGAAATCTTATAAAGTAAGTTTTCATATCATAAAAAAATTAAACTTGAAATTAATAGTGGGAAGATATTTGGAAAATCACCAAATGTTTAGTAATGACACAACCATTTCTAAGTAGTTCATGGATAAAAGAGGAAGTCTTCAGGTAAATAAATACTTTGAGCTGAATGAAAATGAAAATATAATCTAAAATTTCATAATTTGTGGAATGCTTCTAAAAAATTGCTTGGAGTGTATTTATAGCATTAAATGATCATATTCGAAAAAGAAAAAGGGGCTCAAATCAGTATCTAGAATAGGGCTTGGCACTTTTTCTTCAAGGTCCAGATAGTAAATATTTTAGGCTTTGCAGGTCACATATGGCCTCTGATATATGTTGTTCTTTTCTGGTCTTGTTTTGTTTTTACAACTTTTTAAAAATGTGAGAACCACTCTCAGTTCACGGGTCATCAAAAAAAGATCATGGGCCAGATTTTGGCCCGTGAACCCATAGGTTGCCGACCCGTGAATTAAAAAAAGCAAAATTAAGTTCAAAGCAAAAGGAAGGGAGGAAATAATAAAGATAAGGGCATAAGTTAATGAAAGTGAAAACAAAAACAGTAGAGAAAATCCTTGAAACCAAAATCTAGAAGAAAAGATAGATAAAATTATTAAATACCTAGCTTAACAGGCCAAGAAAAAAATAACACAAATTAATACCAAGAATGAAAAGTATGGATACCAATACAGATCCCACAGATATTTAAGGAATAATAAAGTAATACAATTTGACAACTTGGATTAAGTGGATCATTTCTGTGAAAGACATAATCTACCGAAATTTATTCAAGAAGAAATAGATAACCGGAACAGTCCTATATCCATTAAAGAAACTGAATTCATAGTTAAAAACTTCCCAATAAGGGAAACTCTAGACCTAGATTGTTTCACCAAAGAATTTACCAAACATGTAAAGAAGAAATAATCTTAATTCTACCCAGTCTCTTCCAGAAAATAAGAGAAGGAAACACTTCCCAACTCATCTTACGAAGCCATCAGTACCCCAATTCCAAAATTGGACAAAGATATTACAAAAAGAAACTTAAAGGTCAAAATCCCTCATCATAGACTCAAAAATTCTCAACAAAATATTTGTAAATCAAATCCAACAATATCTAAAAAGGTTAATACAGCACAATGGAATAGAATCATCCCAGTAGTGCATAGCTAGTTCAACATTTAAAAATCAGTCATTGTAACTTCACTTTATTAACAAGCTAAAGAAGAAAAAAACATTATGATCATCTTAATAGATGCAGAAAAAGTTTTTAGCACTATTACTTAGTAAAAATTCAATAAACCAGGAATAGAAGGAACCTTCCTTAACCTGGTGAACACTGCCTGTGAAAACCTAACACCATACTTAATACTGAAAGACTGAATGCTTTCCCTCTAAAATCAGTAATAATGCAATGATGTGCTTTCTCACCACTCCTATTTGGCATCATACCAGAATCCTATCTGGTTCAGTGAGACAGAAATTCTTTAATGTCTGAATTAGAAAGGAAGAAGTAAAACTGTATTACCAGATGACATGAGTATTTAGAAAATGCCAAGAAATTTACAAAAAAGATTCTGGGTCTAATAAATGAATTTAGCAAGGTTTTAGGATACAAGGTCTATGAACAAAACTCATTGCATTTCTATGTACTAGCAATGAAAAATTACAATTTGATTGTTTTAAGTACCATGTAAATTAATACCCCCCCCCAAATACTTTGGTGCAAAATTAACAAAATACATGTAGGATCCATATGCTAAAACTGTAAAACACTGATGAAAGAAGTCAAAGACCTAAGTAAAGGGAGACTTACAGGGTTCATAAGATTCAGTGTAGTTAAGATGTTAATTCTCCAGACACATGAAAAGATGCTCAGTCGCCAATCATCAGGGAAATACAAATCAAAATCACAAGTAGCTATCACTTTACACAAGTCAGAATGGTTAATATCAAAAAGAAAAGAAATAACAAGTGTTGGCAAGGACATGGAAAAAAAGGAACTGTTGTGCACTGTTGGTGTGTATGTAAATTGGTGCAGCCACAGTGGAAAACAGCATAGGGATTCCTCAAAAAAATTAAAAACAGACATACCGTACGTGATCCAGGAATTCCACTTCTGGGTATTTACCCAAAGAAAACAAAAACACTAATTCAAAAAGCTATATACAGGGGCACCTGAGTGGCTCAGTCGGTTGAGCGTCCGACTTCGGCTCAGGTCATGATCTCGTGGTCTGTGAGTTCGAGCCCCGCGTCGGGCTCTGTGCTGACAGCTCAGAGCCTGGAGCCTATTTGGGAATCTGTGTCTCCCTCTCTCTCTGCCCCTCCCCCGCTCATGCTCTGTCTCTCTCTCTCTCTCTCTCTCTCTCTGTCAAAAATAAATAAACATTAAAAAAAAATTTAAAAAAAAAGATATATATATCCCTATGTTTATTGCAGCATTATTTACAATGCCTAAGATATAGAAACAAACGATGGATAAAGGAGACTTGGTAAATATGTATACAATAGGCTATTACTCAGCTGTGAAAAGAATGACATTTTGCCATTTGCAACAACGGGGATGAACCTAGAGGAATTCTGCAAAGTAAAATAAGTCATGCAGAGAAAGACAAATACCATATGATTTCACCTATATGTGGAATCTAAAAAAAACAAATTAACAAAAAAAGCAGAAACAGACCCATAAATCCGAAGAACAAACTGGCGGTTGCCAGAGCGGGGGAGAGTGGGAGATACAGATTTCCAGTTATGGAATGAGAAAGCCATGGGGATGAAAGGTACATACAGCACAGGGAATATAGTCAATGGTATTGTAATAGCGTATGGTGACAGATGGTGGCTACACTTGTGGTGAGCATAGCGTAACACATAGAGGTGCCAAATCGCTATATTGTACACCTGAAGCTAATGTAGCATTGTGTTTCAACTGTACTTCAATAAAAAAATAAAATATAAACTATTGGTTTCTCATGAAAAAAGAACAGTCAAAACAACAAGTAGAAGGGAAAAAACACACGTAGAAGACGCACACATCCAGTTTCAAGACTTACCATAGAGCTACAGTAACCAGGAGGTTAGATTATGGTACTGGCAAAAATTTAGACATACAGATTAATGGAGCATAATAGAAAATAAAAAATAGACTCATACAAATACACTTTCTGATTTTTACAAAGATGTAAAGGAAATTCGTGGAGAATGGGTAGCCTTTCTGAACAAATGGTTCTAGGTCATTTGAATATCCATATGCAAAAATATGAATTTCTCTCCATCTCTCACAGCTTATGCAAAAATTGTTCCAAAATGGACTTAAAGGCAGGTAACATATTGGGAAAAATATTTGGAAATTACATTTCTGAAAAAGAATTTATATCTAAAATATGTAAAGAAGTCTTTCATTGAAACTCAGCTGTAAGAAACACCACATCAAGTAAGTGGACAAAAGAGTCAGACATCTCAGTGAAGAAGGTATACAAATGGTAAATAAGCATAGGAAAAGCTCAAAAGCATTATCATTAGTAAAATGCAAATTAAAATCATAATGAGATACTACAATTCCACTAGGATAGCTTATATTTGAAAAAACTTATAATACCAAATCTTATAAGTAATAAGAGGTTTCTCACTATTGAGAAAAAAGTTACTAAAAAAGTTACTGATAAGGAAAGGGGAAGGCTAGAATGAATTCAGGTACTGAATCAGAATTAGAGACATCAGTATTTCTTACACATACAGATAGATACAAAAATATAGATGTATGGATAGATGTCTGTGGATAGATTAGTGTATACATACACAAATGCGCACACACACACACACACACACACACACGTTACCATATTTAATATTTCCTTTGGCAGTGAAAGAGCTGAGAATCAGTGAAACCCTGATAGCAATGAATATACTTAGATCTCAAATCTTGATTTCCAAATATCATTTTCTATTTTAAAAAATCACTTCTTGGAGAAAAGGTTGACAAGACTGAGTCTGGGAAAATACCAGATGAGTCTGGAGCACCTTGTAGTAAAGAGATGCTTTAAAAGGTACAGGAATAAAAAGGATGTGGACATGCCAAAAGGAGCCACCAGGAAAGAATTCCTAATCCTCAAAACTGAAATAATTTTGAGCAACAGGATGAATGATAGTATTGGGTTATAACTGTCAGAACAAGGGGTGTCTGGGTGGTTCAGTTGGTTGAGCGTCCAACTTTGGCTCAGGTCGTGATCTCACGGTTCTTGAGTTCTAGCCCGTGTTGGGCTCTGTGCTGACAGCTCGGAGCCTGGAGCCTGCTTTGGATTCTGTGTCTCCCTCTCTCTCTGCCCCTCCCCCACTCATGCTCTGTCTCTCTCTGTCTCTCAAAAATGAATAAAAGTTAAAAAAAAAATTTTAAAATAATTTGCAGAACAAGATGAATGAATATCCATGAGTTAATACTGATATGCATATATAATTGAACAAATGAGAGAAATAGGAAATTCTTCCTTTTGGGTGATTTCCAATTAGTAAATCAGAAGGAATAAAGGAAATATAAAATCACTATTAGCATACCCCAGTAGTAATTGTTGCAGGCAAGAGCCACCAATGGATGCTAAAATTAGTGGGCGTTAAGTTTAAGGATGAACAGATTCTTTTCCTGGTCTTTCACAAGGAAATTAGTATCTCCCACAAAATAATTATTAATTACAAGAGGAAAAGTAGTCACTGTACAGTGGAAAAACCTGGCAGGAGTTCAAGGTTGACATTACAAGTAATAAGATCTGTTGACATGCATTCCCCTCTGGTATTCTTGCAAAAAAAAAAATGTATAACCTCAATCTATTCATGAGGAAACATCAGACAATTCCAAATAGAAATAATTGCCCAGTATTTTTCAGATTTACCTCAAAGTCCTGAAAGTCAAGGAAAGACTGAGGAACTTTCACATGACAACTAAATGCGATGTAGAATCCTAGGGTGGATCCTGGGACAGAGAAAAAAGGACCTTAGTGGAAACACGGGTGAAATCCAAATAAAGTGTGTAGCTTAGTTAATAATATTATACCAAGATTTATTTCTGATAAATATGCCATGGTAATATAAGGTGTTAATATTAGGGGAAAGTGGGTAAAGGGTATACAAAAATGTGCTTAGTTGGCAACTTTGCTGTGATTCTAAAATTATTTTGAAATAGAAAATTTTTTAAATAGACAGCAACCACTTCCCCCTTTTTGAGAGGCAGCATTTCTTAGAAGTAGACATAGTCACCTCTTTTTGAAGATTAAGACACGAAAAGTTAAATTCTTATGAAAAGAATTTTGTGTAGTTACCAACTCGAGAAAGTCTTCTGTAGCTATCTCTTCCCCCCTCTCCCCTACCTTTGGCTTGGGCATCCTTTCTGTCTGTGCTTACTCTTGTCATGGTTCTCCTCCCTTTGTATGAGACCTCGTATGCTTATCTTGAATGGGAATTCTCAGTGCCCTGTCCACGAGAGACACCCAATAATATTTCTTGAAATAAACCTAATCTTCTTCCACTGCTACTCCCCTTGGTGAATGGCACCATTCTGGCATAAGCCAGAAACTTGGGAATCATTTGTATTTCATTTCTTCCTCACTCACCCTCACCAAATTCTAGTATTTTCTACCTCATAAGTCTCTCACCAGTCTATCCATTCCTCAACAGCCCTAGTCCAAGTTACCATCTTTTTTACTTGAGATATTACATTACCCTCCCAACTTGAATCTTCACTCTGTTCTTGTGCTCCCACCCCATGCTTTCAGCTTATTTTATACCTTGTAGCCAAAGTAATTTTTTCAGAAATATAAATCTAACCCTTTCTACCCAGTGCTTCCCATTGTTTTTAGGATGTTGCTACACTGCCCTTACTCATCTAACACCTACCTACTCTTCAACTTCACATAGCCCCCACTTTCCTAGCCAGACCCCGGGCCTTCTTTAAGACCCTCAGAATCACCATACTCTCATATAACTCTAAGCCTTCATACATGTCAGTTTTTTTGTCTGGAATCCTCTTTTCCATCTCTCCCAACCCTCCCTTTTCACCCAGTTAATGTCTACTCACCCCTCAGCTCTCAGCTTAATTATCACTTCATCATAGTAGCCCTCCTTCATCTTCCAGACCAAGTTATATTACCTTTTTGTATACTGTCAGAACATCTTATATTTCCATTATGCCATCTCTCACAGCTTGTAATGTTTACCTTGTGTGATTGTTTGATTAACATCTGTCTCTCTCACTAGAACTGTAACCTCTATGAGGATGGGAGTCATGTTTGATTTTGTTCATACTAGTATCTGGCATGGCATGACACATTTTGGAGTATTTATCAAGTTCAAACTTACCAAATTCAATTGAACATTTATTAATGAATAAAAGAATAAGCTATACTATGGTAGGTAGAGGAACTGGAACTGCAGCTGAGTACATTTGCCTACTGTTAGATTAGCCATGTCTTCTGCGAGCAGAATGTGGGTTAGAAAGAGCAGATACCATATCATGCCCTAGTTTAAGAAACGTGAATCCAAACCCCTTTTGATGGTCAGTCTTCTGTTTCCCTGTTTGATACAAGTCCTGTTGGACTCGAGGATCTCTAAGTACAGGGATAGAGGTGAGGCTGACTACAAGGAAACTTTTTGGAGTGATAGTAATAATCAACATGGATATGTTGATATATATCTTGATTATGGTTACACAACCATGTGCATTCTTCAAAATTCATAGAACTGTATACTTTTGAAAAAGGGTGAATTTTATTCTATGTAAATTATACCCAGCTTAAACTCTTGAGTACTTTGAGGTAGGCATCTGCTCTGTACCCAAGAATATTATCCTTACCTTACTGTGGAAATGCACTCATGTGTCATGAAGATATGAAAAACTATTCAGGTCTAGAGTATTCCTAACTACCTAGGTCTTCTCCCTGCCCTCTAGCCCAATTGAACCAAGGAATGAAAAACAGTAATTATTGTAGGCTATTTGATCATATTAGGACAGCTCTGGGGCCATTCTGTTCTCATGATAGGCTGCCTTTACTCATTTCCACCTCATTCTTCCCTGTACCATTCATTTAAGAAACATTTGCAAAGATCTCAAAAGTGTTTCTTT
Organism: Panthera tigris; assembly: GCF_018350195.1. Classification (NCBI taxonomy): domain Eukaryota; kingdom Metazoa; phylum Chordata; class Mammalia; order Carnivora; family Felidae; genus Panthera; species Panthera tigris. The sequence continues at coordinate 177,177,538 of NC_056660.1, read as the reverse complement.
TCTTTCCCTCATCTTTTCTCTGCTGGCATAGCTGCTTACTGGAAATGAATGTGTCAAAGAAGACCTTTCACTATAATGTGCTCCCCTAAGTGACAAGAAGTATCTTTCCCATTGAAAAGAAAATATATTCTGACACAGGAATTCAACTAAGGAAGGCTATGTTTAATGTTGACTTATCAAGGATGAAGCCAAAAAATGCAAAATACATACTTTAATCTAACAAAAAAAACCTAAATTGGAGAATTAGTTAGTTTAGAGAAGACTAAAATCAAAATGATTATTTTGCAAAACTAACTTACGAGAGTATCTATCCTAACTTTTGCTACTGCCAGCCCTGAGTCCAGTCACTGTTTTGTTTTTTTTTTAAGGTTGTATGCTTATTGAAGAATTCATTTTTAAAATGATGGCCTAATAATGCAGGGCACCTGAGTGACTCAGTCGGTTGAGCGTCTCACCCTTGATTTTGGCTCAGGTCATGATCCCAGGGTGTTAGGATCAAGCCCCACATTGAGCTTCACACTGAGTATGGAGCCTGCTTGGGATTCTCTCTCTCTCTCTCTGTCTCTCTGTCTCTCTGTCCCTCCCTCTCTTCCTCTCCCTCTCTCATCCCTCTGTCCCCCCCTCCCTCTCTCACCCCTCTGTCCCTCTTTCCCACTCATGCTGTCTCTCTAGCAAATAAATTTTTTTTTAAAGTTTAAAAAAAAAATGATTACCTACTGCTGAATACTACCTGTGTCATAGAATTGTTGGCATATTCATTACGGGCTTTGTATACTTCTATTTTTATCTGTTTGGTTGCTTTTCTGCCTATTTAGTATATATCTTGTAAAAATATATGATATACATCGCTTCAGAGTAAAATCAAAGCTAGGAAAGTCAAATATACCAATAGATGTAAATTGTTTGAAATATACAAGATCCTATCGTTAGTTCAGTGTTCTTCCTATATATTAATATTGGAAATACAGGTGTTAAATTACCTGCTATGCTCATCTGTTTGCTTCTGGTTTGTAATGATAAGAAAGCTTCTATTTTTGGTTTCTGTGCTCTGTATCTGTATTAGAATGATTCTTGAAAGCAAGTCTGGTCTCTTGTCATGTAATTTTTTTGTTGAAAAGTAGTTTCAGTTCAAGTTGTAATTGAGAAAAAAAAAATTGTTAGTGCCCAGATGTACAGTACCATGTCACTAACTGGATATCTACTAAATACATGCTCCTGCTGTGTGGTGAGGCCTTGGAGCCCTACCTGTGATCATTGGTGGTGATGGAATCTGAACCAAATATTCTACCTCCGCTTTATAGATAAAGATAATATTTTATACTTATTATTTATATATGGAATTATTCCAGATTTGCTTTTTCAGTTAATGTAAATACTGGGAATAGTCAAACATAGTATTTTAATAGCAATAAGTTACCAGTGGTAAGATGAGTGGTTGGGTTATCTATGACCAAACAAATTACCTTTTTTCTTAGCTTGTCTCTTTTAGTTCATTAGTATTCATTAGGGAATAAAATACAGACTGTTTCAGAGGCCTACCATGTGCCAGTCAGTCTTGTAGAGAATTAATTCACTTTAGTTCTTCTAGCAATGATGTAAAGCAAGTATTGTATCAGTTTTAGAAATGAGGAAATTAAGGCTCAAAATAAATGATCATCACTGATAACTAATGACTCAAAGAGCAGTATTTCAGACCTAGAGCTCATAACTAACTAAAAGGCACAAGAAGACTGAATTTTTTATAGGTGTATAAAGGCCCAATCTCTTAAAAGATTATTAAACAGTTTATTTTCTATTTAAAAATGTTTTGATCATTTTCAACATTTTGTTTTTAAAATTAAGATTGTCCCAAACAACATGATTTTGCCTGGTAAGCTAGTAGGATAAATGGCTCCATAATTACTCAGTTGTGTAGCACAGTTAGTAAATCCAGATTTGATATATCTACAGAATAATCCACGGTGGGAGAATATGGTTTCAAATTGAGCGTTTTGTTCCTAAAACACAATAGAACAGTGGAATTCTTCCACTTAACAGTCCTTGTACATGCTTCTTTGAAACACTGAATAACATCATAGAATTATAGAATATTAGAAGTGGAAGAGATCATGAAATATGCAGCCCCGTAGTTTTCCAGCTTGCCCTGTGGTTTGGGGCAATGGGAGGAGCTTGGCAGGTCGTACTCCACCTCCATGAAACACAGCACTTGACTTTTATCTGTCTTAGTAGGCTTCCAAGTTAACTCTTATTTGAAAGAATGGTTTCACATCTTTAAAACATTTTTTCACCATTTCCTAATTTTATAGATGGCAATTTAAGGCCCAGAGAAGCAAATTACCTTTCTAAAGTAATCTCAGTTGCTGGACTAGGATTTTCAATGCAGTAGTCCTTATTCATTCCTTAAATAAATAAATAAATGCATACATACTTACATACATACATACACACATACATACATACATAATATCTGTTGTGTCCCAGTTATAATGCTTAGAGCTCACAGACTAGTGGAAGAGACAGATGGATGAGTAAATAATTGACAGATGAGTACGACAAAAGGAAGTTTATAAGTGTCATATGAAGAAGTCAAGAGAAGCATCCCATGAGTAATTACATTTGAACTAAACCTTAAAGGTGGAGATGATTTTGCCAGGTTGTAAAAGGGAGGATAACTGTTCCCAACAGAGGCAACAGAGGGTACAAGCAATGGAGATGTGAAAGCATGACACAGGCATCCCATGTGTCAGGATAAAATTTAGGGCAATAGAGTGGGAGTTAGGGGAAAGATTATCACTGCAGTTGGGAAAGGGCCAGATCAAGAGGGGCTCTGCACAGCAAGTTCAGGAGCAACGTTTTTATCCTGTGGGAAATAGAGTGCCACTGAAGACTTTTAATTAATTAAGAAGAGTTATTGATAATGTACATATTTCAGAAAAGTTATTCTGGTGGCAGTGTCTTAATTTTAGAGGGAAAAAAATACAAATTACACATTGCCCTTTAGCCATTTGAGTCCCTTCCACTTGCTGGCTTCCCTGGTACATGCCCCCAGCCTCTTGCCCAAAGGCAACAAGTGTCTATTACATGTTGTGTTAAAGGTGTTTTGTCCTTGAGAGTATCTGTCTGCAACAGCACAGCATAGATCAGGTTTGGAGGACCTGTTAAAACTGAGTGTTTGACTCTCTGTGAAATCCCTTTTCGTGTTTTGCTTCACTTGAAATGACATTATGACTTACTGTGAGACAGGATAATTTGTAGTTTCTTTTGTCATCATCTTCTTTGGATGTCACAGACCATGGAGTGCTCTGCATTGGTTCTAAGGAACTGAGAATGGGAAGGACACATGATTTTTATATTATTATTTCTCTTGAGTGTTCTTGCTTGTGATAGATTTTGGCTCCGGGCGTAAAGAGGTATGGAGAAGCAGCCTGTTGGGAGAGTATTTTATGTTTCACTTGGCTTTTTTGTGACTAAATACAGTATTAAATGATTTGTATGATACTTGCATGATATTAAATTGAAAGAGCTATTGTTTTATCAAGAGATGCTTTAGCATATACTATGAAGGCTAGACATTAAATACCAAGGTTTCTATGTGTAAAGAAGAGTCAACCCAGATTTTTTAGCTTGAATGATTTTAGTTAGTAACCTTAGCAATGGCTCTTAAGAAACATAAGGCTTTCTTTTATCATTAGAAGCCCCAAACAGTTTGTCTTTGCGGGCCATTTTTCTTGGCATTATACTCTGGAGTCGGCCAACATTTTAGGTAAGCTTTCGTCTTACCATCCTCTGTCTCCAAGCCTGTATTTATCTCTTTGACCACCTATGTTTTAAAATAAAAATCTGTGTTTCACCCAGTGCTAAGCCAGAGTCCTTTGTCTTTCTCTAATAAAACACAGAAGTGGAGCAGAAACTTTTCTTTGGTGTGAATTCCTAGGGACAATTCATATCCTAAAAGCTCCCAGAGTTGACTTGCCCTATTTCTGTCTCAGATTCCTTTGTTCCCTGGCCCTTTAAACTTCTCAGCAACTTTTTGGGAATTTCTAAATGCTGTTTTTATTTTTTATTATTATTTTTTAATGTTTATTTATTTTGACAGAGACAGAGAGAGACACAGCATGAGTGGGGGGAGGGGGAGAGAGCAAGAGGGAGACTTAGACTCCAAAGGGGGACCCAGGATCTGAGCTGTCAGCACAGAGCCCGACTTGGGGCTCAAACTCACGAACTGTGAGATCGTGACTTGAGCCGAAGTCAGTCACTCAACCAACTGAAGACACCCAGGCGCCCCCTAAATGTTTTGATACTATCAAAAATAAAGAGATGCCTTTTTTTTATCAGAGTTACAGAGAAAGAATGGGTAAAATAACAAGCAAAAACCAATTACATAGCTTCAGGAAATCTCACCAAAAATTACCCATGACAGTAATGAAGCTGCAAATGGGAACAGGCCCAAAGTACATGTCATGTTGATTCTCTTGAAAGTCACATGGTGGCCTCTATACTTTTATTCCCTAAAAATAGTGTTTCCATGAGGTTGTGTAATGCTTTACTTCTCCTTTAAAAACTGACCTCCCCCCTCCCCCAAAAAAAGGCAGGGAAAAGCATTACTTTAGTTATTAAGGTTTGATTTTAGGTACTTAAAGGACAACGTTTCGGAAGAAATCCCATATTGTGTCTAATAGACCCCAGAAGGAAGAATGAACACTTATTAATCACCTAAAATGTACAATGCCAAACATTTTGCACAAATTTTCTCTGTTCCTTGCAACAATCTCATGCGATTTTATCTCTAATATTGGTAAGGAGGTACATCCAAGGAGATCTCCTTTCATCCTGGGCATTGTGGTGAAGTGAGCACATAGTCATAACAAGGCTAAAGACCAAATTTGTATGACATGCATGGAAGAAATGAAGAGAAACATAGATGATGAGCAGTAGAAATCTGGAGCATATTGGAAAGTGGATGAGGCTTTCTTTTGTAGAAAGAGCAGAGCAAGAAAATAGAATTATCAAAAAGAGGATTGCCATTTATTGTATAGCTTCTAGGTGCCAGTGCTAGGTGAAGTACTCGACACCTATAATAATTTAAGCCTCACAACAATCATGTAGGGCAAGTACAATTATGCAAAATATTGTACATGTACGTTTTTCTGAGAGATGGTCATTATCTTTAAAGAAGTTCATGACCCCTGAAAAGTTAAGAATTTCTATATCATGCCACCTTAAGATAAGAGGAACAAGTCAAGGAAATTGGAGCTGTGTGAACCTTGTTTTATATTCCTTTTTAAAACTTTCCTCCAGGTAATAGTAGTAAGTTAAACCAGGAAAAAAAAAATATCTTTCACAATCCTTTAGGGCTGGGAAACCTAATTTATTTTATTAGAGAAGTAGTATAGTATACTCAGGAAGAGAATAGGTTCTGAAGTCAAATTGCTTCAACTTAAACCCAAACTTGACCACATATTTGTTCTCCTGCCTCAGAGAATACACCTAATTGCTTCATCTCAATTTCTTCATTGTAAAACTAGAATAGTAACAGCACCTACCTCATGGTAAATGTGAGCAGTAAATGAGGAAATATGCATAAAGTGCTTAACACAGTGGTTCTCTCCAGGGGTGATTTTTACCTCCCAGAGAACATTTGACAATATTTAAAGACATTTTTGGTTGTCACAATTTGGGGGAGGGGTGCTACTGGCATCTAGTGGATAGAAGCCCGGGATGCTGCTAAACATCCTGGGCTAAACTGCCCCCACCCCCGCCCCCCACCAACAAAAAAGTATCCAACTCAAAATATCAGTAGTGCTAAGACTGAGAAACCCTACTTCAGCACCGCGATGGGCATATACAGCAGTAAATATTGGCAATTACTGCATGTCAATGTCTAAGGAAAATGGAAGAACAAGCAAAATTATGATTCACTTACCTTTTCTGAACAAAGTAAAAAAATTAAATACCAGATAATAAACTACTTAATGTAATTGATGGAACTTCATTGTCATATGGAAAAGCCCATTTAATGAATGTGATTTTTTCATAGTATAACTGATTATGAACCCATGTCTGAGGCTATTATATGTGCTTTATAAAAAGTTTTATAGCTTAATCCTGTTTGGTATTGTTGTAACTATTATGTTTTCTTAGAACATTTCATGATCATATATAAAAGGCAGTTGGTTAAGAGTGTGGTCTTTGGAATTATTCTTAATTGGGTTCAAATCCTAGTTCTGTCACTACCAACCATGCGACTCAATAGACACATCATATAACTTCTCTGAACCTCAGTTTCTTTAATGGTAAAACTGTGATATTCAGGCCCACCTGCTTCATAGAGTTATATTGATTAGATGAGATAAGGCATGTAAAGTATCTAGCATAGTACCCTGCACATAATAAACACTCAGTAAATGATGGCTGTTTATATTATCTTCATTATCGTTTCATCATCCCTGTTCCTGGAACTCCAGTACCCCACAGGTGGTGAGGTGAAAGCCAGAGAGGGGCCAACTAGCAGGCTGTTAGCAAAGTAAACTTAACTGTGGATTCTGCAGTTAGCATATATGAGTCTTCTCACTTGTTATGCTACCTTTACCAATTTCATAAAATCATTTCAACTTCCTCTACGAGCTTTCTTTCCTAGTTTGGTATCTACCAACATCCACTCTCAGCCTCCCTGACCCCTTTTGGTGATATTCTGGACCTTTTCCACTATTCCTATTTATTGTCTGAGTTACGTTTATTTTTCACGAGTGTCCCATTATGAGATTTTCCAAAATCCCTTTTTACACCAATAAGGGAATCTGAGAGGGAAGACTGTTCCTATCCATGTCGCCTCACTATGGAACTGTTAATTTTATTCTCTTAATTTACTGTGTTTTCAGCCTTCTTCTAAGTTATATCATAGTCTCCTTCGAAGTTCCTAGCTTAGTTTGTTCAAAGACAAAGAGAGTGTGATATTTTATGCGAAGTAATGTGTAGTTTGGTTAACTGTGACTGCTGTGACTGCTTTCTATTTCTAGATGCTTATTTATGGCAATTTCTTCTTTTATTATATTTGGGATGTAGAAGGTATAATCTGCAAACATGGTTTAAGATTTGAGTTAGTTTGCATCTATCTCTATTAATGTGTTCCATAAACGAGGCATTAATATCCCTTTATTGTGTTATTGTTAAAATAATTATCTTAAATGTAAAGACTCTGCCTTAATTTTGAAGAAAGATCATTCTTCCACCTAAGATTAAAATTGTGAGAGAAACCTGCAAAGAAAAGGGAGTTCCATTTTTAAATAACAGATCTCAGTAGGCTCTTGATTTGCAAGTTGTTCCTCTTCATCCTCTGCGTCAGTTGAATGTGTCACATGAGCACCAGTGAGCAGATGTGGGGGGGACACAAGCGGGATGTGGAAGCAGGAACCAGCAGCGTTGGCAAACTGGCAAATGCTTCTGTTTTGCTAAGACCTGCTTTTTTGTATTCAGGCTGTCCGAACCATCTGCTTTTATATCCTCTTTACCTACTGTCAGCCATTTTGGAGTTTTTAAAAAAGCTTTAAAAATGATTGGGAATTTTTCACAGTAAGCCAGGAATCCTTACCGCTGTTTAAAAACCTTGTGCTTTTAGCATATTGCCATTTAATGCTCCAGAGAATGGTTACTTTTTAATTTGGGTGCCGTGTGTTATATGTTACATAGTGAAAATTGTCTTTCTTCCTTTCACTCACTCTCAGACATCAAAATTTAAATTTAAATAGATACCTGGCCATGGTGTATACATTAACAACAGATGCATAGTAATTGAATGTAAATGATGGTTTACTTATCCCTTCTTATTGAAAAAAAAAAAGAAAGAAAAGCATTGCACAATTTAATGAAAATTCCTAATTCTTTGTAAGCTTAGTTATTTTCTAGATATGCAACTGACGTTCTCAATAAAAATAGTAATTATAAAATACCGTTTGTGCACCAAGTACTGTGCTAGGCATTGTGTCCAAATTATTGCTAATCCTCTCTACAACCTTACAAGGTAGGTATTATCTTCATTTCATGGATGAAGAAATTGATTCTTAGAGAAGTGGAGAAAATTGTTCAGGTCACACTTGAGACTAGGGATCTGAACTCCAGTTTCTCTGGCTCTTCTCCACTGCTTTTCCAAAATGTTGCAGTAAGGAGATGATTCGCTAGTGATAGAAGGTTTCCGGATAAGGAGTCAGGGATGGCACATTTTATTTAGTTGCAGGTAAGCACACTTCATTTGGTTTGTGAGGTTCCTCTCTCTAGGCTTTGGTCATATATAGGCATTTTATTTTCTTCTCTAGTCATTGAGAAATACTGTTGGCATTTGGTCCTCTGCTTCTGCTTTTTCCAAGTTAAGAATGCTTTCACTTGAAAAGAACAATTGTGGCCTGTTTCTAATAATTTACAGTAGCTGGTTTGTTTTTTCCTCAAACTTTTGTCTGTCAACATTAAGACCTCTAGTAGCCTTTCAAGATTATAGTCAGAATTAAATGGTTATGTTGTTACATGTTTTTGGACCTTTGTCACTACCCAAAAATGTGGTCTATACAAAACAGACTCCAAAGATTCAGTGGCTCGAATGATTTAAAAGCACAATGTTAATAGATAGAATCTATTTTCACTTTTTTTTTTTTTTTATAGCACAGCTCACTTATACACTATAAATTCAATAGTATGAAAGTCTTAGGTCTCTTCCTTAACACTTAAGAGGGAAGGTCAAGTTGTGGGTTTTTTTTTTTAAATCAGGGTCTTGGTAGGACTTGAAAATTTCTTAAGTATTTAAATTCAGGAGTCGCCTTAGAAAAAATAAGAGGAAGTTTGACTTTCTATGATTGATGATAAAATTTATAGAACTTACTTTTAAGTGCCACAAACTGAAAATACATTGAATATCCATGAGTGAAAGATTATGAACTAGTTACTAAGGAAAAATAGAAATATCTGGACTACATCTCCAACCTTTTGGGTTAATGGTCATAGTTGGAGGGTAGGTCATTGGAATTATAATCAGAAACTTACTGTTACTGGACCCAAATGAGCCTTTGAGCTGATATGTTGTATTATTATATAATTAACATAGGCAGGAGTAATCTCTTTTGAGACCTACCTTAGACCTTCCTCTTATTCAAAGAAATGGAGCCAAATTGTCATAATTTGGCCATGTTGGCATTTCTTTTCAATTCCCAACCCTTCTGCTTTTCTTCAGTAATACAGTAGAGGCAGAGAGGGATTTCTTTTCCACATTCAGTACTTTTAGAGCTATGGATTTAGAGTTATTTTGGAACATATTTAAAAAAAAATTTTTTTTTAATGTTTATTTTTGAGAGATAGGGAGAGAGAGAGAGCGTGAACAGGGGAAGGGCAGAGAAGGAGAGAGACACAGAATCTGAAGCAAGTTCCAGGCTCTGAGCTGTCAGCACAGAGCTCTATGTGGGGCTCGACATGGGGCTCGAACTCATGAACTGCGAGCTCATGACCTGAGCTGAAACCAAGAGTCGGACGCTTAATCGACTGAGCCACCCAGGCGCCCCATATTTTGGTACATATTTAATTAAAATCTTATATAAACAGATAAGCCTCCCCCGAGAAACTGGGTGTATGAGGATGGAGGGAGAACAGTCAGTTGAAGGATATGGAGAACAGAAATTTCTAACTGAAAATAAAGAATTAGGAAAATGAAAAACTAAAGAGTAGTGTATAAATAAAAGCTGGAATATCAAAGAGAGGGAACGCATGGTATTAGAGACAACAAAGGGTCCAAGAAGGGTACCCAAGAAGGGTAAAGCCTTGACCTGTCTGGCTGTGGTCCATCATACTTACTGTAGTTGGACAAATCTTAAACACCACTTTCATCAGAGGCCTCCTCCCACTCAAAAGACTCTTTGCCCACATCAAGCCATCACTCCTTGGCTTCTAAGGTCCTCCATCATCTAGCCCCATCTACTAGCCAATTTTAGCTCCAATAGCTCCACTCTATCAGGCTGACTCTCACCATCTTTATCTTAAATTGTTTTGTTCTCTTTTTTCTTCTTCCCCACCCCTCCCCCTCCCCCACCCCATCACCATTCTTCAGTGTTCTTGCCTCCCCCCACCCCATTCTTCAATGTTCTATTCAAGTATCATTCTTGCAGTTCTTAATACCTGGGTCTTATTCATTAAAACTTAAATAATGATAATGACAATGTTAACAGTCATTTATTGTTTGTTATCTGCCAGGCGCTGTGATGATAAGCTTTTACATGCAATACATCTTATAAACCTCAAACTAATCTTATGATGAACTAGGGTTCTTAACCCTAGTTCTACCATGAAATAACTTGGCTAAGAATACAGTGGTAGGAAGTTACATGTACAAGATTTGACCTTTAGGTCTGATTAACTCTAAATCTATTAAATGATGAACTGTAATTCCCAATCTTGCTTCTTTGTTTTGTGCTTTATGTTTAAAATCTTGAAGACAGAGTCAATGTCCTGTATATATCTTATATTTGTCAATACAATTAAGACAGTGCTAGATCATCAACTGTTTTCTTATTGATTGATTGACTGTGGATTAGATAAGGTGAGATCGTCAAATTTCATTGCAACAAAAGCAGAGAAATTTTATTCTGATCCTAGTTATTTTTCTGAAGTAAATGTTGTTAATGAGAGCAGTGTTTTATTTAGGAGATAGTGGACTGAAACCAGACAATGTTCAGTTTTTAAGGATTGTAAATCAGAAAAGGATTTTTCTAGTAGCTGTAACAATGTTATTTGGGGCTGAATCAGTGCCACTCTTGTATTCTTTCATTCATTAATCAAATATTTATAATTACTGTGATAATTGTGATTTATAATAAGAAATATATGTTTGGTCTTTGTCCCCTTTTCAGGCACAGAGCTCCTCAAACCGTTGGAATTTCCTAAGTGATAAGAGCCAGTAAAGGTGTCTCGATATCCTTAACAAACCCCTTTTACCAACATGTGAGTTTATGTTAAAGAGGTGACTTTAGAAAAGCATCTAAGGATGGGGGCTGCTTGCCAGGGGGACTCAACCATGTGATTAGAGTGTTGGTACTTTCAGTCCCACTCCCAGGACTCTGGGAAAAGGAGAAAGGGTGGAGTTTGAGTTCAGTCACCAAGGGCCGGTGACTTAATCAGCCATGCCTAGGTAAGGAAGCCTCCGTAAAAAGCCAAAGGGATGTGGTTCAGAAAGCTTCTGAGTTGGTGAACATAGAGATTTGAGGATAGTGGCTCAGAGAACATGGAAACTCCGCACCCCTTCCCACGTACCTTGCCCCAAGCATCTCTTCCATCTGGATGTTCCTGAGGTACATCCTTTTATAATAAACCAATAAGCAAGTAAAATGTTTCTCTGAGTTCTATGGGCTACTCTAGCAAATTAATCAAACCCGAAGAGGGGGTCATTAGAACCTTCAATCTGTAGCTACCCAGTCAGAAGCACAGATGACAATCTGGACTTTCAGTTGGTGTCTGAGTTAGGGGCAGTTTTGTGGGACTGAGTCCTTAACCTGTGAGATCTGATACTATTTGAAGGTAGATAGTGTCAGAATGGAGTTAAATTTTGGAGACATCCAATCAGTTCCCACTGAGAATTGGAGAACTGCTTGGTGTTGGAAAAAAACACACTGGAATTACAAATACAGTTAACCCTTGAACAACAGGAGTATTAAGGGTGCCAACCCCTTTACACTGTCAAAAACTCAAGTTTAACTTTCAAGTCCCCCATAATTTTACTGCTAATAACCTACTTTTGACCAGAAGCCTTACCGGTAACATAAACAGTAGATTCACACATATTTTGAATTTTATATGTATTGTAAGTAAATCTAGAGAAAAGAAAATATTCTTAAGAAAATCGTAATTAGAGAAAATATATTTATAGTACCATACTGTAAAAAATCTGCTTGTAAGTGGACCTGTGCAGTTCAAACCCTTGTTGTTGGAGGGTCAACTGTATGTGTAATTGCCTACTACGTGCTAAACATCAGAACACAATATGACTAGGGACAGATAGCCCTGCCCTCACAGGCTGGCGGAGGACACAGACAAAGCTGACAGGCAATCATTGTTCGGTATGATGAGGCCCATGACTGATATGCCCAAGAACAGTGGGAACATAAAGGAAGTCACCTAATGTCATCTTGGACAAGTCCTGGAAGGATTTCTGGGCAATACTCAGGGCTTCTTTTAGCATCATTCAGTTCTGTATATGACATAAACAGGTAAGTAAAATACAACTGGTTACATATTGGTGCAAAGAGATGCCAGAAAAGTCCAGCTTCATGTTTCCCACTTTCCCACTCAAGATTGCAAAACAAGACCAAGAAATGTAAATATCAATACACTTCAGATTGTTTGCCAAATCAAGGAGGTTGATGTCAAAGTAAATGCTGCATGCTTCTAAGAAGGTGATAGTAAAATAAATGAATTCCCTTCCCCTCTCCATCGGCACCAAGAACTACCCACTAGTTCTACTCTGTCATATCGGTGCCAGAGGTAAGTCAGGATTATCTTACATACGTTGAAATAGCACTCGATAGAAAGTTGAATTTGGATTTACCAGAATAAATGTCCGTGAATACATATTTTTCCCAATAGCTAGGAAGCAGTGTTGTCAAATAGTGAGACCTGTGAATAAGAGGTCATTTTACTGTGTAATCTTGAGCTGTCTCCTGACACTATTTGATTTTCCCCATGTAAAAAAATGGGGTTCATGATACCTGTCCTTTGAATGCACGTTCTTAATGATCCAAGAGAGACAATACAATGAATGAGCCTTCTCTTGGCCAAAAAGAAGATAATCCAAGTAATTAAATATTTAAAATAAATTCTGTTAATGAGATAAGGGAAGCAGATGAGGGCCATAGAGAAAGTAGTTGTTTTGTCACCTATTTTTCTTGGTTGCTAATTGAGAATTTTACCATTTTAAATCAGCTACAGTATGGAGAAAGGTCATGATTTCAAAACAGGAGTATTTACTATGAAAAAGGAGCGAAAGATAAATTGGGAAATATACTAGGATTCTCTGCATGTATAGATACATGGTTTGCAGAATATCATCACGATGGTAATAATTCCCCTTTAAAAAAAATCTGTGAAGGTGAAAAAAAATTATTTCATTGAACTCTTCAAAAACGGTATACCTCCCACATATTCCTGATTGTTTATCATCATAATCAAGCTAATTTCCAAAGCAAGGTGGGGGAAGTAGATCTGAATGGAGTGCTACAGAATACAGAATTTTTATTCATTTGTACAGTAGACTTTATCTCAAAGTAAATATGAAAAGGAACAAAGTTGTTTGTGCTTTGGAAATTGAAGCATTGTTCATCATGCATAATTGAACAAAGTTGAAATTTGTAGGTATGAAACCAAAAAAAGCCACAGCTATGATAGCTATTACAGGAAATGGAGGAAATTAATAATAAAAGACAGTACACTACCTCATAAATACATGTTCATCATGAGAGTGGAGGATGAGAGCATTAAGCAAATACCCTGATTAATTTAACAATTTAATCCTAGAATTGGAGTACAGATATTTCAGGATTCATTTGTTCATAGATAAGACAGAAAGACAAAATAAACAGCTTACTTTGATAAAGTAAGGCTTTTAGTTAGTGCTTGTGGATATGTGAAGATAATACTGTTTTAAAAGAAAAGTTATAACTAAGCAAGACATCTTTGATATGAACATTTATTAAATAAATAAATAACCAAGTTTTGTGTCTTAAAATTACAAAATATGTCAAGGAATAGATTTGGGGCATTTTTGCCTTACATCCTATGATCTTGCTTTTTATAATTTATTCTAACAATGATCTTGCTTTTTATAATTTATTCTAAGTAACTGCTAGGAGCTATGATTTTTAAAAGACTGCATGATACTAGGAAAATAAATTAGGGGGAAGAAAGTACTTTAGGTCTCACTGTTCACTGAGTAAAGTTTAAATTAACCCTGATTAGAACACCTTTGAATACTTTTTTGATGCATAAAATGATTTATCAAAACATGTGTTTCAGTAAATTTTGGAAGATTTTTAGGAAGTGCAGGTAGTGTAAGAGTAGTTTACTAGAAAGGCTTTTTATTTTATATCGTGTCGGCATATGTGAATCACTTTGCCTTTTTCTCTACCAGCTATTTGGTAAAAGTCCGCAATTTGCCAAAATGGTTAATAGGACACAAATATAGACATTTCATGTGGTGTACCATGTAAATGTAAACCTTTGTAGTTACATGTTTCTGTAGCAAGAGAATTGTTTTAAAAGGCATGTAATTTATTAGCTATCGGTAGCTTCTTTATTGCCTTGCCGCGCTGCAGTAATAAATAAAAGAAAGTGAACTGATTTTACAAATGGCACACAAGGTGCACATTTTGTGGAAAAAAAGTCTTTTTTTAAAGAATTGGCATTAAATCCTTTTTTTGTGATGACAAAGAGGCTAAGAGTGCAAACTGTATTTTCTGTTTATCGAAAACAGTCTTTTTTTCTCGGGGGCATTTTTTCCTATGATCATCAAGGGATTTCAAAAGCAATAAAGTGTGGAATCATTGTTCGACTTGAACAGTATTAAAACTTAGGTTTTAATTTCAGTGAAGTAATAAGATTTGAACCTGTCTCACATTACAGCACTGTAAGGCATTTAGCAATTGTATTTTAAAAGAGGTTTTTAAGATGCAGCTCACTTGTAAGCTAACTGTCTGTCAGTAATTAATAGTTTTTCTTCAGCATAGGCTGTTGTGATCAGACCAAGAAATATCTGTGTTTTTAGGAACACATTATGATAATTGTGAGTGCTTATTCCTAATTAGTCTAAATGTCTAAAATTTTCAGCTTGCTTCTCTGGCTGCTTAATAGAAAAAAAGAGTAGCATGTAAAACTACAGTGTGTCTTTGGGCTTTTAAAAATATGAATGTACATGCACATGTATATTTCAGTAAGCTTAACACCTAGCAAGATTGTATGTCAGTTGACTCATTCATTAACCAAGTGTTTTATCCTGCAGTATCATTTCCTGCTTTTCAGATATCACATCATTTGTATATGTAAAAACTGTTGGCAGATACGGTACTATATGTACAGCTAAACCCAGACTGGCAATCTGTGTTCTTCAATACCCAACGTTGAACCTATCTTTACTTTTTCAAAAAAAGCTTTAAAATATGAGCGTTTCCATTAGACTGGGGTGGCAACATACTTGCTGATGAAAGATTGTATTTACCATTTTGAATTGCTATTGAAAATAATTGCCTCTACAAAAGGAAACATCTGTATGATAGCACATGGTTAAAGCTGCCATCAATTTTTAACATTTGAGGGTTGAGCTATGACCTTTTATGATGACTGTGAACAGTAACTGCCTCCATTAGCCATAAGTTTTGTTTCTTTATTTTAGTAGATGGCCCAGACTGTAAATATTAGAGAATCTAAAATAAATCAACATATTATCCTAAGGATACAAAATGTAAGAGCTATTTGTGGTTGGGAACCTTTGACAGATAGTGTGGATGAAGCAGATGATTGCCTGCCTAGCGTATCTGGTCTCCATTGCTATGCCTGCAGGCAGTTTAGTGCTATGGTTGTATATTGATGTCAGGGTTAGTACTGAGTGGCTAGCAGTGACAGATGTCTATAATTACAGGCAATGCTTCCAGTATTTCTGAAAAGCCAGCCTATGTTGAACAATTATCTTATTTCTCTGCCTTGCCAAAGAGCATGTTCCAATTGCTAGTATTAGCAATGGTGAATATAGTGCTTCATCTGCTGCCTTGGGACAAATGTGGGAAAAGCACTTGGTTATAAAACATAAATGCAAAATATTTTCTCAACATTTTGAATTAGTTAAGTTCAGTGTTTTCCTAATTTTTATCTCCCCATAATGTCTCTGTTGAAGGAATCTTGAAATATAAAACACATTTGGCATACTTATTGAGATTTTGTTTTCCCCTAGGCCTGCATGGCTCCCCAGCGCCACTATCCTTTGCTTTACTGAATAGATGTGTTTAAGCAAAGTTGGCTTTGAAACAACTTTCTTCAGTGTGAATTACATTTTCTGATCAACTTCCGTTACAAAATTGGAAATGCGTTTCTGTGGACAATCTCTCCCACACCATTTGATGAGGAAAATTGAAAAACGATAGACAATGCTGAAATGTGCAGAACACCTTAGTACACTAGTGTCTTTACATTTGCTGAGAATTGCAATTCTCAACTTTTATTTTAACCCTTTCTTTTCAGCCTTCAACCACTTACCGTCCTTTCCTGTCTCTAAGTGTTCCCGACCACTTCTTTCCACACTCCCTTTTGGCCCGCTTTCCTGAGTCATTAGAAATCTTTTCTTGCTTGATGGTCTGAGTTCTCAACTGTACTTTTTTTTCTGACCATTTGCATGTGTGAGACATGGGCTGTAATACCACACTCCCCAGCAGGTGTAGCTGCCTTAATACTTTCCAACCCTACCATTCTTAAAATTGCTGAAGTTCTAGGCACTGGGTATTAAAACATTGTCCATGCTATAGGTTACAAATTCTGTATTTTTAGGTAATGTAGAATGAGAAATGCCTAGGAAATACTATTTGAGAATGTGTTTTATCTTCAACCTTTCTCTAACCTGTGTTGGGTTTCTACTTCTGTGCTTAACCACTTTGTGGAGTTATTCATTACATTTTCTCATCTAGTCTTCTCAGCAATGTCCTATTTAGTAGGTATAATTATCTTCATTTTACAGAATATGAAAGAGACTTCAGGAAGGTTAAAAACTTGTTCAGTGAGATACCCTGGCTTTGACCAAATCATCCTACTCTAAACCCAAGTTTGCTTTCCACTGTATCACATTGCCTATGTATGTGTCTAGAGGCAGGTATCCAGGCATGATCAGTTTTAAGTGTAATGATGATTGACAAAACAAACATCACAAATTCCATCCCCATCTTTGCTGTTTTATTTCCCAAGGGAAAAAACTCATCTCTGCAACCACAGATTAGACCTTTGGTACTGGATAGCCATCAGTCACAAGAGAACTAAGCAAGTTCTAGATCCTAGATACTTGATATAATCCATCCTATTATATAAGAAGCAATTCACCCCATAGTCTAGTGTCAGAGACCAATATGATATTCATATATGAAAGCAGCCCCTTTCAGTTCTTACTGAGCCTGCCACACAAAGACTCTTGATAATTTAAAACTCTAACGATGGTGTTCTGGAACCTTTTCTCTCTGTGCATCAATTTATCAAGCAAAACTTGGAGAATTGGATGGACTCACTGATCTGAATTGGGAAAACTCTGATAATTTATTGGCCCCAGGGGTGTAAATCATCTCTACTTATCCAGTGAGTTGAGAATTTAGCCCAGAAATAGGAAACAAGAACTTGGGATGACTCAGAAAAGGAAGATGAGGGATTTGAAATCCAGAACTGAGGTGAACTCTGTTGCCACAGAGCATTCTGTTTTCCTCCTGTCTCCTTTCCCTCTGCTTTTCCTGTTCCTCCTCCCAGAAGATAGAAGATAGAAGTGTAGGAGTTAAGCTGCCTTCCATTAGGGCTCTCTCCCCTCTGATCACTCTGTAACCGTTACTAAGGCTACACACATACCAACTTGGAACGTGTATCTACTTTGCAGCATCTAATCCAGATAAAGCACAAAGAAAAGGGACTGTCCTCTTGTTGCATGCCTCATAGTCTTAATGTCAGACTAATATTTGTCTATATATTATTTAATAATAGTGAGCATTTACTGACCACCTGTTCTTTTTAAAAAATTTTTTCAATGTTTCTTTATTTGAGAGAGAGAGGGAGAGAGAGAGAGAGAGAGAGAGAGAGAGAGAGAGAGACAAAGCTTGAGCAGGGGACTGGCAGTGAGAGGGAGACACAGAATCCGAAGCAGGCTCCAGGCTCTGAGCTGTCAGCACAGAGCCCAAAGCGGGGCTCAAACCCACAAGCAGAGCAGGAAGATCATGACTCGAGCCAAAGTTGGACACTTATGAGCCACCCAGGGACCCCTCCTGACCACCTGTTCTAAGGGCTAATAGCTAGTGTTTATTTGGTGCTTACTATATGCTAAAAACTTTCCAAGTGTTTCTGACATTGTGCTGGCAGTGCTATATATATATCATATAGCATGATATGACAATAATAATAACAGTTAACACTCATGGAAATTTTATTCTGTGCCAGGACTGTTCAAAGTACTTTGCATGAATTAACTACTCAAATCCTCTAAAAATTTTCATAAATTAGACCTACTATCATCCTCATTTTATATTTGAGAAAATGGAAATTTGGAGGGTAAGGAATTTGATCAAAATCACCTAGTAAATGGCCAGCCCAATGGCTAACCTTGGGCTTCAGACTAGGTCCTAATCATTTCACTAGACTGCCTCTTAATTCATATTATTCGTTGTGTTATTATTTTTTCCACTTTACAGCTGAAGAAGCTGAGACTCTGAGAGGCTAAATAATTTAACTAGGATTATTGGGTTAATTCATTAAATGAAAATATTTATTGAATACCTGTTATCTCCCAGGTACTGTGCTAGGCTAGCAAGTAGCAGAACCTCACCCAGAACCCTGTGTGTATTACACTGCACAAATATTCTGTTTCCTCCAAGGTGACGTCACTGAAAATACGTACACAGTTAACTTGCCCATTTTCTGTCGTCTTACTGAGAAAAAGATATACTTCCTGGGCAACTGCCAATTGTCTTGGTCCACCAGTTGAGGTGTTGCATATGTTTTAGCTGATGGTCAACATGGAGAAGTGTTCAATAGGAAAACTAAAATGGGAGCAGGACTTATCCTATTGCCCCGGGCATTGCCTGCCCAGAGAAACCAGAAATTAGAGTTTGAAGGCATTAACAGGCCACCAGAAGGTGAACTCTGATTGCTTGCATTTGGGGTAGGTTCAAGTTTTCACTAACGAGGCTAGTATGAGGGACAGAAATTGAAAGGCAAAAAAGATTGTAGGAACGTTTTTGAGTAAAATTTGAGAATATAATGAAAAGTGAAAATAGCTGATTTGACAGAGCAATAAAAATATACATATGACACCCCCTTTTTCATTCCATGGGCCATTATTCCTCCACTCTTTATGTCAGGTCACTCTTCCCAGAGAGTTGAGTATCTCTTAGGAGGAAGGTACAGAAGTTGTTTTGGATGCAGAAAGTGGGACAGGTTTCAGAGAGGCAGTGTGGAGGCAGAAATGAAATATGAATAGGTAACACGTGTGAATGAAAATAAAGATGTTAGAAGTGGAGATGAGGACCTGGTAAAGTCTTACTTAATACCTACTATAACTATAATAAGTTGTGTTTTTAGAGGATTTGGGGAGAGTGTGTGCAAGAACTAGATTAAGTGGTAGAAGACTGTATGATTTACGTACCCTTTGAATGACCATAGAAATGAGTTCCATTTATTAAAAATATACTTTTACCCATGAAAAGGTGACTTGGCCTACTTAAATCATTAGCCCCAGTTGCCACACTTGCATAATGAGAGTGCCTCATGAGAAACAACACTACTAAGAGATTCTTAAAAATAGTTCAGTCAAGTATTATTTATAATTTGTTCTTTTCTAGGGCTATCCTTTAATAATTGGTTTTTTGAATTATTCCATGGAAGCAAACCCATGGTGTAATCCATACAACCACATCCAGACTCTGAACAGCACTTCACCATTGTCTTTGCTCAAGGCTTCCAGGATAAAATCAAAGTCCCAGGAATATTTTAAGTGACAGCCACAAAGATCCTGAACCACATTTTCTCTCTCTATCTGAAGTTGGGAGGGCCTCCTGCTCTTCCCTAATCCCTAACGTCAGGTGCCAGGTCCCTAAACTCTGTGCTTTTTAGGTTGTACGCCTGAGGAGTGATGTGTCCCCAGTTCCAGAGAAGGCTTGGAAATTAGTGAAGGTGAGTTGAGTTGCTGGTTGTTGTGGTGGATCACCAGTCTTTATGCTTGTCTCACCACAGCCTCAGGCTCTTATTCCTAAAACAGGTACATGCTCACAGTGATAAGTGTAGAGGTGCCTTCTTGGCTCCCTGTTTATGCACTATGTAACCCTGTAGTATGCATGGTCTCTAACCAAATGTTCAGTAGTCAGCCAGTAAGCAGGATCAACTGCAAAGACTCAGTTTAGTGTGATTGCACAGTGTGGAAGCAGCCTAGGTTTCTTGATTACAACATTTCTGAAGTGGCCAATTCTAACCAATCATTCATACCTGGAAGGAGAAAGTTTTCTTAGGGCTCCCTTGAATAGCATCTGTTACTGAACGGTATCTATAGTACATGTATCCCTTATGCCAGAATATGTTTCTGGTGGACATCTTTGAGAGATATAGGGGATTATGGTAAAAAAAAAAAATCTTTTCTTTCCCAGTTCCCCACTTCCACCATCACCCTTGCACAGACTACATCCAGCATCAACTTCTTTGCTCCAAGGTCTAATCATGGTACAAATTTGCTATTGCACAGAATTATAAACAAAATGCCTGAAATACATGGTCTCAAAACCTTCCACCAGAATCAATCAAGCTGCCTTCTAGTAGCCTTGTGCCCTAGCCATGGTTAGCTTCTTATTGTATGAGCTTGGGAAGATAATATATTTACCCCCGTGCTTTACCATGGTTTTAGCCACAGAAGACTAGTCTAACAGAAGCTTGGCCGCAGACATGGAGTGAGTTGGCAGCCAGCAGGAGCAAAGCTGTGTCAGGACAAATGTACACTCCCCATCTTCTCTAGTTGGCTTTCAGCTGGTTGCACCGCAGGAGTCTTTCTATGGGCTGTGTATCCTGTGACCAATAACTGGTGCACTCGACCCGGGTCCCTCTTGGCTAGTGAAGGCCTGTCGGGAGACATTAGGTTCATGCTGGTGGAGATCCTTAGTCAGTGGCTCCCTGAAGGAAAGTGAGGCAAACAGCCAGCTTCTGTTGAACAGGTGGTAGTTAGACCTTAGATCTGGTCGGGGAGGGGGAGGGAGAGAATCTCTCCAAAATTAACCAGTATTGCTGGTTTTCACACTGTACCTGTACTCCTCTTTCAAATAAATGATTGTTTAGAAACCAATCCAAAAATATCTCTGGCAGCATCTGGAGCCCTTCCTTAGCAGTCTGGATTTGGGCCCAAGTTAGGAATGGATACCCCACTGGGGTGCAAGCAAAAGAGGAAGCATGTTCTTAGCCATGCATCAGTGGAGGCCCCTACTGGGAGAGGGGATTATCACAAGGCAGCAGGCAGCCCAGCACCCCAGCCTGCTGAGTTCATGCTTTGTGCCACAGGATGTGGAGCGAAGGAAATGTGAGGCCAAAGTGGTCGCTCCAAGTTTTCTTATACAATAGCTTATTCAAGCAGATTGGGAATGCCTCTTAAGAGATTTGTTAGGTACGTGTCCCCTTAGCAAGATGGCCACCACAGATGGTGGGTTCAGATATTCTAATTGAAATAAACACTTAACATTTTGTATTTATTTTGTACTTCCATAGCCAGCTTTTATCAGTTGCCATTCTGTATTCCACTGAATGAGGCAAGCAGAATTCTAACCTTTTACCACTTGGTTTCCAACATAAGTTATGATTTTAAAATTAAATTCTGGCAAAAGATTTTTTTCACCTAATTTTGGTCCTTATTTTGTGGTGCAATTTTAAATGATATGAGGGAAAAATTAGTCCACCAAGATTAGCGTGGATCTATTCAGTAGCACTAAGTTTGTATGTTTAACATGAAGCAATGATATTTGTACCATTAAATCTCTTCATGTGTCATGTTAATTGTGATGATCATGGTTGGTTTTTTTTTTTTTTTTCTGCCTTAAGCATTCATGAAAGACCTCAGTATCTTTAGTTCCAAACGGTTTAGATCCAAGTCATTAAATCCTCTATTCCCTCTTACACCTCGCCTTCTCCTCCCTCTCCCACCTTGCACTCCAACGGGTCTGTTTTGTAGAAAGTACTGCATTGATGTCAGGGACACTTGAAGACTAAGACAAAAATACGAAAATCGGTTTCTCATGCACAATAAGTGAGTTCACATTAAGTTCCAGAACTCTTTTCCTAAGGGGTGTTAATGTTTTCACTATATTGGATCCTTTCTGGTGACAGATTTTGTCTTACTAAATGACAACTGGTTAAAAATCTTGATGAATCATTTCAGCACATTGAAACAATACTTTAGAATTTACAACAATTATCAGGGTTTTTAAAAATTTCATGGTATCAATTTTGTATTAGTAAATGAATTTGGGGGGAATAAATTGGTTCAGGAAAGTATATTATCTGATGGCAGAATACTTTATTGTTGATTTCCACAGCACTGCTAATTTTCTGCATTGAGCCTGCTTACAAAAGCTCTTTGAGAAGTTATAACATCTTAAACATTTATGGAAGGCCTAGGGGTATTAACTTACTGTAATTTTCTGAAGATTCATTATCCAAAATCTTAATTCATTATAACAACTGTTATGAAAACCTATAGAACCAGTGTTTTCTCTTATTTTCTTATTTGCACAGAATGAGAGATTCATTGTTCTTTTTAATTTGTTTCATGTGGTGCTTTTGAGTACATTTCATAGAGGGCTGTTATTGAATTTCTGTGACTGTCATTATATATCCATACAACCTTTAGGAACTAATATTCTGGGTTTCCCAGTTCTGTAATCTACTTCAAATTTAAGGATTGACATAATTAGTTTCTTCAAAGTTATAACCAGAATGTTAAGAGACAACACTGCACATACCCAAGACTAAGAATTAGGATTGGAAAAAGAAAGCAATTTAAAAAATTATCACAGCCCATGCTTTTATTCTTTATTAAATTAAATTTACAACTCAAAATCTTACTGTTATTTGTATGCTTATTCCTTGTCTGGTTTTCTTATCTTGTCTGGCTTCCCTTTTAAAAAGCCAGATATAAGATCACTTAAGCTACCTGCATGTGCACAGGCAGTATTTGTCATTTGGTTAGTTGAGGAGTTAGAGAATGTATGGATTGTCAAAGCGTTGTGTACATACCTAAATGCTCTTTTGTGAAGTTGAAAAGAACCTTCATAGTAAAATAAACAGAGATGAGAAAACAAACATATCAAAACAGTTTTTTAGGAGCATGTCTTCTCAAATCCATAATAGTGATAATTCCTTACATTTCTAACAACCTCCTGTATTTCAAGAGCTAGAGAGATGGATGAGTGGTTAAAATAGGTAATTTTTCTGACTTGTAAGATGACAACTATGTAGAAGTAGGGAAAAAAATCCGTTTTGTAGCATGAAATTTTGAAGCTTTATGCCTTTAATGAATGCCATTTCTGACCATGATGAGAGTGTGTTAATTGAATATAAAGATTTCAACGTTGATATAAATTTAAGGTTTTGTTTGCTTTAACTTTATCTGTGCAGTGTGAAAATCTTCAAGATAAACACCTTCTTACTTTCCTGTTGTTTTTTATGTAACGAGCCTTTTCTTGAACAGATATTAGCTGACAGTTTTTAGCACCTACTATGAGAAAAGGTCCATAAGAAGGGGTAGAAAGAAAAGCAGCATTTGATGAGTAACTACTAAATACCAAGCTCTGTATTAGGGATCATCTTTAATCTTCCCAAAAGCCATAAAGTAGGTTTTATTATTATTATTATTATTATTATTATTATTCCCGTTTTACAGATAGAAAATCAAGATCCAGAGACTTTAAGTTACACCTAGTTAGTGGCAAATCCAGAATTCAAATCCAGATATGTTTGGGACCAAAGCCCATATTTTTTCTACATTGCTAAGTTTGCCAAGGCAGTATCCTAATTACTTCTGGAGGGTATCTTCCCTGCCCTCAGGCAGCACGTGCTTGAAATAGTGGAGGAAACACATATGCACACGGAAAATTAATACTACACCAAGATCATATTCTATTGTGTCATCTGAGAAGTGCCACTAACAGGCTGGCAATGGTGGTTGCTCACAGTATCACAGGAGGAGAGCTCTTCTCACTGCAGGGAGAGCTTCTTCCAGAAACATTATTTAAGCATTAACACCACGCCTTTTTAAATAACGATATTTAACTAGGGTTACTTCTGGTGAGTGGAATTTGGGGTATATTATTTTTAAAGAGAAAAAGTTCTGTGCAAAGCCATGCCTCTTATGGGTTGTTTTGTTTTTGTTAAAAAAAAAAAATTGTGAATGAAATGGAGTCCGCCAATATGTGCACTTTATCATTATGCTCTTTTTATTCATTTAACAAACCTTTGTCAAACATTAAGCATGGGAGATAAAAGAACATCATTTCTGTCCTCAGGGAGCTTATCGTCTAATAGAGAAATACAGGCATATTAAAAAAGAAGGAGCAGAAGGAAGGCACAGGTGGCCAGGCAAAAACAAGGTTATAATGTGTGCATGTCTGGGTATGTGAAACCAGCATAACCAAAAGCATAGCCATTTTCAACTTCATTGTAACCCTCAGAGAAGGATGGACAACACACATGGGCTTCATCTCTTGTTTCTTAGATTTCTGCTTATTTTTCATTATGATCTAATTACCTTAATTGATCCTGAAATTTTAAAAAATTGGGAATCTGTGAACTTCAAGGGAGGACTTTTTCCCTTCCTGCACTCCTATGCCAGCTTCAGTATCCTTCCTTAAAATGAGTATTGTGACGTAGGTTCTTCTTGCTGTGAATGAAAGTTTTTTTGGCTAAGTGATAGAAGTTTTAGAAAATGTTGAAAATCCCTAAATATTGTGTTAGAATGTTTTCTGTAGAAAGCCTTCATTGATTTGTGCTTTGTGATGAACATTCTCAAAGAGGTTTCCTCACTGGACAGACTGTTTCCCACTCCCAAATTGTATATGTCTGTGGTATAATTGAATTCAAATGTTTAAAGACATTTTCATATTATCTGCATGCTCTCTGAATGGTAAGGTGCCTTGGAAAATGTGAGACAGTCTTTTAAAAGAAATTCAGTAATCATACATTGATTTTAAATGACCCTGTCACACGTGAAAACAAATCAGATTGTTGCTCTTAATGAGCTTTTCAATTTACTATTCAGTAGATCAGATAAGTGGATTTAAGAGGTAATGATCCTGTTTAGTACTCAAGCTTGACTGTCAGATCCTAGGAGTGGAGAGAAATCCCTAGGGACAGAAGCGTTGACACAGTTCTAGATGGGATAATGGGAATCAAAGCTAATGGATGATAAAAGGAATGGTGCAAGTTACAAGGATAATTGTGGATTAAAGCACTGCCATGTGTCAATGTTGACTGTTTTTTCTAGTATCTTATTGGGTCAAATCTGATACTCGGAGAAGCTGTTTTGACAGCAGAACACAACAGACCTGCCTGCCCAGCTTCCCCCTTCCTTGAATGCCAGGGACACCACAGAAAACTTCCCTGTAAGAAGGACCAATTGGAAAAAAAAAAAAAAAAAGATTTTTAAACAGTCTTAAAGGTTTAAAATCACATTTTAGTTATTATGTTTTTATTATTCAATGTTGCATGGATAAAATCAAAATTAGATTAATTTTGAGCTACGCCATAAAAAATATAGCACTTATAAAGTCTTGAAAATGTAAAACCTTGATTTTACAAAAATACAATACAATGTAGTGGGGGAAATGGACACCCGAACAATTACAGGTGTGAAAAACACCATGAGAGAGGAATGGACCAGACACTGTGGGAGCATAAAGGAGAGTGATCTCCCCGGGACAGCAGAGAAGAATGCAGAGGAGATGACTTTTGAATGGGAATCAAGGGGAGAGGAAAAAGAAAGCTAATTCAGGCAGAATGAGCAGCACACGAACAACTAGAAATCTGAAATTGCGTGAGAAGCCTCAGTGATCTATCAGTATTTCATTGTGGCTTCAGATGGAGGGAAATGGTAGAAGATGAGGTATGTTGGGGCCAAGTTGTGAAGGGCCTTGTGTGCCATTAACCATGTCAATACAGGTTTTCTAAGGGACCCAGTTTACTTCCATCCATAAAAGAGGGTTAGGATCATGCTGAGATAAGGGAAACTTCCCTTTCTACATACCATTCTTCCTTTGAGCCTTCTCTGTGCGTAAACATTTCTGATCTTTGAGGACTGGTGGCGACTAACTTCCCTGGGAGTTTTTCTCCCTAGCTCCCTCTTCCCCCTAAACATCTTACAAACACAGTGATAGCTTCAATCCTATAAGAGATGAAGGCCTCCTCTCATGAGCAAAATCATAGATACAGTAATTGAAATGCTTTTCTGTAGGGCTCAGAAATTAGCAGAAGGGGCAACAGGAATGTGAATCTCAGTTTTCCTTTTTCTCTCCCCCACCTTTTCCCCTCTACCCTTCTTTCCTTCTCTTGCCCTCTCCACTTGCCCCCCACCTTTTCCTCTCTCTCCCACTGGCCTGAGCAGCTTCTGGTTATAGGACTTAGGATGAAAGCCCAGAACACAAGCTTCTGCTTTGAATGGTGTTTAAAATCCAGATACGAGATCTCTGCAGTGAACAGCCTTCCTCCCTTGTATAATCCTGTAATTCACCTTCATGACCTGTGGTAGTGTATGAAGCTGGTGTTCACATGTGAAAAGCAAAAGGCATAGGGAGTGAAAGCTAAGTTGCCATGCCATACCATAAGAAATAGGCGGAGCGGGAGAAAGTGAGAGAACACAATCACAGGGGATCAAATCACAGAAGAGAAATCCCATACAGCTGGTGTCTGGCAGGGATAACCTGGAATCACACCAGAGCATCAGGGAGTATGGAGGTGTCAACCCACCTCTCAGCTTTGCCAGGCTATTAGGGAATATTCCATTGGCTGCTGGTGGCATTTTCCCACTTGAAGTAGGATATGTTTATAAGCTCAATGTGGCTTAGGTTGGGACTGAAATGTTGCACCCCAAACTCTGCCACCAACACTCCCTAATTGGGAGCTTAATGGATTCCCCAGGCCCTGATGTATTCAACAGAGAATCTCTGAGCCTGGGATTTCCGTTTCAGCATGGAAAGTAAGACCTATCTCTATATTGGGGGGAGCTTAATTGAAAGATTTTTGAGGAGAATGTTTATAAATTCTTTAACTTCCTCTTATTTTTGAAATCCTTATTTTTATAACTGCCTGACATAATCCTGAATTGTTTGATGGTTTGCTGATACCTGGCATAGATGGAAATTTTTTAAATGTTTTATTTATTGAGACACTCCACTTTTCAGCCCTTTGTATACATAACGCCCATCTTTGAGAAAGGGTTGGTTTACCAGTTTGAGAAAGAAAATTATGTGGTGTGCTGGGAATAAAATGAGTCTGTGAGTGTGGGTGTGTGTGGGTGGGTATGTATTTCAAAATGAGAGAGGTACTTCCTGGAAGAAAAAGAGAGTAAATTTTTAAAGTATAATTTTTTCTCTAAATCCTTCATTTGCTCTCCCTACCGACACCCTACTTCACTGTGGATGCAGCAATGCTTTAAATCTTCCATTTGTTCAGTTTGAATAGTCTTTTGAAAATCTATGTTAATGATAAAGCTTTTAACAATGAAATGTTTTCATCCAGGTATATGCCCGTATGTCAGAAGTTTTAGGAATAACAGATGACAACCATGTTCTAGAAACATTCATGACGAAAATGTGAGTTCTTGGATTTTTCTTTTGTTGTGGTTGCTTTGAATGTAATGGATACTTTTACTGTGTTTAAATCTCGTAATAAGTATTAATCTTTAATAAAAGACTTGAAAAATATGCGTTAATTCTTAGAATGGTAGCATTGTTCTTAATTGAAACTTAATTTCACATATTTAAAATTCACCACCCTAAAGACATTCTTCTTATTTGTCAAGGAATCCATACCACTGCAGTATGCCCCATCAAAACGTGGTTTTAAGATGTTTATAGACTTTGACTCTTCAAGACAATTGGGCAGCACTTTTGCTTTTAATTAGAAAGAAAATACCCAATTTCAAAGAGCATCTGAAGAGATTATTGCAAACTGGAATCATTGGGAGGGGTTTGATTGCCTTAAGACAGGGCATTCATTGATTCCAGCAGGAACTTAATGGCTATCAAAAACCTACTCATGGAAAATTCCCTTAAATCATCCTTATAATTTGTTAGCAGAATTAACGAGTTTCTAGTCATAGACAGAATTTTGTACATTTAGTCTCAACTTGTATGCCTCCAGTTGGCAACCCACTACATCTGTGTAACAGATAGACAGCACTGTGTTGCTTGCAGAGAACAAAGCTACACAAACAATCATGATCATAAGAAGTGAGCTTTGGAGCCACAAGTTTGATGGTTCATTTCTTGGCAGTAACTGTGAGCCCCTATTTGACTTCCTTTGTAACTCCTGCTGTCATTCGCTAATATGCTTGTTTTACATACAAACTTGATACTTCTTCTGTGAAACACTTAGACAGTTTTTTCAATGTACAAAACTAACTGTGTGGAATTATGTACCATTTGGGGAGCAGTGTTCATTGTATATTGATAGGATATAATTTTGATTATCCCATTAAAAAAAGTAGAATAGAAAATGTTCTAGTGGTATTTAAACCTGTTTTTCAACTTCGTGAGATATTTCGGGTTTAGGTCATGTAACTTAACGTACATATATGTGTATTTTCATGTTCTCCCTGTACAACCAAATACCTTACTTACAATTAAAAACTTGTTTTCATATTTAGCGTTACAAATCTTAAATACTGGGGAAGATGTGAGCCTGTGATTTCAAGGACTCTTCAGTTCCTAAATGATCTTTCTGTTGGATATCCTTTTTACTGTATATCTAGTAATGTATAGAAACACCCCAACAGGTACATTCTATTGGCCAGGTGTTTTCCTTGCTTATAATGTTGCAGGTTTGTTTTTTTTTTTTAAGAAAAAACCTTTCATTTAGCCTTATATTTATTTAAATGTGTGTTTTTGAAAGATTTATATTAGCTACCTACTGCCAAGTATTTATTCAGTCACAATTGAATTTATATGGATATATAGATTCCTAACTAGTTAAAGTTATGTTTATACCCATCCAGGTTAATAAGTGGATACATAAGAAAGTATACAACCTCATGTGTCTTAGTCTGTGATTTTTCATAATTTTCAGGGAGTTCTTATTTTAAAAGAAAGCATGTAACTAATTTTAAGAAGGTCGAAATGTTCTAAAAATATTACCTTATAAAAATTGAATTCCTGAGAGTAAATACTATAGCTTCAGTATTCTTCAATTGAAAAGAATATTATTTTGATTAGTTAAGAGGCACAAAGGAGGAATAGGAAGAAAATTATATAAGTGTTTTTACCACTTCTTGGATTATTGCCGCCAACAAATCAACATCTTATTTACTCCAAAATAAGATTTCCCATTATGCATTAAATGTTTGGGTTTCTATCTTTAGCAGATTTCTTAAATCTAACTAGAATCATCCTTTCTCATTAGATTATAGTTGATACTATTGTCCTGTTTCTACCAATGAGAGAGAAGCATGTAGATTGTCTTTTATATGTTAGCTATCAAACATACAGGACTTGTGAAAAATAAGTGTTGGTTTAGTTAACCACCGAGATTAGCTGAAATTTAAATATGAGGACAGCATTCTGAAAATCAGTGGCATTGGATAGAAATCTTTAATGTAGGCTCACTGCAGGAATATGTTTGTATTAGTTAAGTTTAAAATTGTGTTCCTTGGGAAACCATAAAAGATTTCCAAAGTATTAGACACCCACTTTTGTGCTGGAATTTAATATGCAACTTTTTATTGGAAAATAATCGTCCTTGTCTGGCAAAATCCACCATGCAATATTTCTGTTAGTAGGTATAATGCAATAAAGACAGGGAGGGCTATTTATCACTACAAATTTTGAGGATTTCAGGATTCTTTTTATTATTTTAATATATTTCTTTGATATTAAATCAGAAAAATGATAAATTACACCTGTCCAGGCTGTTTTTCCTTTTTACTGGAAAGTGATGTACAACCCAATTCCAGTGGTCATTTTGGCTTTTTAAGATATGTATTTTTTCTTATTAAAAAAAAAAAAAACTCAACCTGTATTTTTTTTTTTAATAATAATGCTGAAATACTCTTTATTTCTAACATATGAAGTGGTTTATAAGTACTTCCTAGTCTTGCAAACTCTGGCCTTTTCACAATGAATTACTTTGAGAGCACGTTATCTGAAAAGAAGCCTGTGTTATTTTACAGCACGTATCTATTGTTTAGATTTACCCTGTTTTTTAGGTTGGAATTGAAATCTAATATAAAATTAATTTGATTTGTATTCTTTTTGGTATAATGTGCATAATGCCTAATTTATTTCTATCCAATATTTAAGTAAGATGCTTTTCCTATGACCTTATATCTCTTATATATTCTTTAATTCTAAAATTATAACCTTTTGTTTCATAAGATGTTTATTGCTTTTGAACACTTCTCGAAGTTAATAAAAAATCATATTTTCAGAAAACTTATTAGATAAAACTTAAAAGCTATAACATTTAAACCAAGGGATGCAAATGATTTCAACTTGGGTACATTGATTTATATTTTTTAACAATTATTTCAGGTTTCCATATTTAGAAATATATATTAGTTCAATTTGATTTCAGTGCTCAGTTATTTGAATTATAAATCATTATGTCCCTTCTAGCTGATCAGTCATGAAATATCTTTGAATTCATTTACATAATGGAATATGTGAGTGCTATATCTATTTCAGTGCAGTTGCTGGTTACCTAATGCATGTTTTGTTGTTTCCAATCTGTTTCTTTATTATAATATGTTTTTAAGTCCTGATTTTAAAGCAGTACATTATATTTGTGTTAAAAATCAGCTGGCACTCTTCAGCACTAGAAACACTTATGCAAGATAAAAATCATCACCAACTGGCCTCTATTAATGGAAACCTATTTATATATTAATATTCAAAATATCTGTGTTTAAAATACTAGTACGGAATAACTGAAAAGCATCTTACTATGAAGTTTTTAAATGTTCCTGATTACTTTCTAATGCATGTCTTTAGATATTTTTTGTTTTGTTTTTTCTGTTTTTATCATCTTCAGAGTGAATGCTCCTCAGTGTTTGTTTATGGTTCACAAGGCCAGTCTATGAACTTTAGTGTTCTTGTATCTGACTGCTTGCTTGGAAATTGAAGTCACAAAAGATCCTCATTTTTAGGAAGTGTAAACAGGCTCATGTTTACTTGCCTCAAGGCAGTAGTCTCAAACTTTAGGGATGATCAGAATCGCTAGAGTTCTTGTTAGAATACAAATTGCTGGACCCCACCCCTAGAGTGTATGTTTTAGGAGGTGTTAGACAGGCCTGAGAATTTGCATTTTCAGCAAGTTTCCAGTGATGCTGGTGGCTTAGGGATCATGCTGTGAGAACTTGTGCTTTAAGATAATTGGACACTTGAAGTGGATGTCCCAAATAAGAAAGTCAGGTATTTCTCTACAGGACTCTGTCTTCACTAGGGAAAGTCAGACTTGACATTTTTAGAGATAGGCTAGTGCCTTAAATAATAATGTATATGAGGAGACAATTTCATTAAGTCCCCAGATTTTAACTGGAGAGTCTGTTGCATTTTACCCCAAAGTTTCTGTTTGCCAAATTTGAAGCTTTCCAAATTGGTAAGACTACTGTAATTTTAAAATCCAGTGGCCCTTTTGAGGGAAAGTTTATGTTTTCCTATCAGATTCGTTACATGAGGCATATATATTACACTCAGCAAATATATCTGAGTAACTTTTTAATATATTCTTTAACTTTCCAAGACTAAATTTCAAGAAATTCCAGATTCTAAATAGCTTTGTTTAACATGCACAGAGTTGAAATGGCTCTGTCCTAGGGCAGTCTTCCACATCCGGGTCTCATACTTACGGATCCTTTTTCCTCTTTAAAATACTTTCCAGTCATGGGGCACCTGGGTGGCTCAGTAGGTTAAGCATCCGGCTTCAGTTCAGGTCATGATCTCACAGTTCATGATCTTGTGGTTCATGAGTTCGAGCCCCGTGTAGGGCTCTGTGATGACAGCTCAGAGCCTGGAGCCTGCTTTGAATTCTGTGTCTCCCTCTCCCTGCCCCTCCTGTGCTCGCGCTCTGTCTCTCTCCCTCAAAAATAAATAAACATGAAAAAAATAAAAATAAAAAAATAAAATAAAATACCTTCCAGTCATAAATTCTAGTTTCCAACTGGGGAAGGGATAAGATTTTTCAAGTGATTAGGACAAGGAAGTGGCTGGGAAGACTGGGGAGAGAAGGGTCATACAAAGCCATGAAATAAACTTATTTTAAATGCTGAGAAAGACGGAGGAAAGTGTTAAATTTCATCTAAAATTCTGTTTATTAATCAGTATTTCAAGTTTTTCTTCCCTTGAAGAATAATTGATCAATATTTCTACTTCAATTCATTGTTCACTCAAATTTATAGCAGTGACATGTCTCACTTTGGGTTTCAGGTAGATAATAATGAGAAAGGAAATTTCATTTTCTATTAGGCCCTCTATTGGTAGTTGCCCTTACTACATCATCTTCAAAGAAAACCCAAAATATCTTTAGCTTTTGAAAAACAGGCACCATAACAGGGTCCTACATTAATTCATGAATTTATCCAAATTCATTTTACCCTGTTGATACTGTTAACTACAATTCTTAGGATGAATAACTTCTCTGTGCTATTGCAAAACCATCTTCATAATTCACAGGGCCCCACACAAAATGAAAATGTGGGGTGCCTTGTTCCTAAGCTGTTAAGAATTTCAGGGCACCTGGCTGCCTCGGTGCGTGGAGCACGTGACTCTTGATCTTAGGGTTGTAAATTCGAGCCCCGTGTTAGGTGTAGAGATTTTTTAAAAATAAAATCTTAAAAAAAACTTTTTTTTCAAGACCTCACCAACACAGCATTGAAGCAAACACTGGCCCTTCTAAGCATAGAACACTGTATAAATGCATAGCATGGACATCCGCGAAGCTGGCCTGCATTATTTGGTAAAGAAGTAATTCCCTCCATTTGGCTTCAGACTAACCCTCTAACACTTTGAGACTATCTCCTTAGTTCCTGTACACCAGGATTTGGTGAACATAATTCCTATCTACATGCATCCTACATGTGTTTATCTATCGGTAGCTTAGTTTATTTATTGGTAGCTTATCTCAATTGTTTTCGTGTTTACAAGCCAAAGAATCTCTTTCCTGTTCAGGCTACTTGATCCCTGTGATGATTTTCTTTTTCAGCCCCTCACCTCTTCTAGCTTCCTTTGTCTTTTCTTGTTTTTCATGGTGGTGGTGGTGGTGGTAGTTCTAGTGTAATACCCAGAACTGCATCCTTAATTTAGATTTAATGCTGAGTAAGAATAAAATAATGATTTTTAAACTTAATTCTATACTCATCCTAATGATTTATTTTATATTACTGGCCTCTTTTTTTTTTGGCGGGGGGGGGGGGGGAGAGAGAGAAAGAAAGAGCCCAAGTAGGGGAGGGGCAGAGAGAGGGGGAATCCCAAGCAGGCTCTACGCTAATGCTGCAGAGCCTGAGGCAGGGCTTGAACTCACAAACCATGAGGACATGACCTGAGATGAAATCAAGAGTTGGTCCCTTCCCCCCCCCCCCCCCCCCCCCCCCCCCGCCGCCGAGCCACCCAGGAGCCCCTTACTGGCCTCTCTCAGTTTAGCAAATATTAATTAAGCATTTGCTAAATACAGGGCAAAAGGACAAATGAGACACAGATCCTGCCCTCCCAGATTTTAAATTCTAATAGAATTGATCCTGATTCCAGACTGCCTTTCACATATTTTTCCTAAGAGCTCAAAGTCCATTGTTTTATCAACATAGTTTCTTTTTCCTTTTAAAATTTAACTCAAATAAATTACATACTAATTTTCTGAAAATTTATTCATCAAAAATAATATGGGCATGTGACATTTTGATATGGTGGCTTTGAGGGAGTGCTTTTTATTCAAGGTCATTTAGATATAGCTTATATACAAGCCATTAAATATACAACTAATGTGCAAACCATACATCCTTACCCTGTCACTGATCTTCCCTCCACCGGGGTATGAATCCTGAATGAGGTGGGGGTCAGGAAAGAGTAGAGGGTGAGAGATGAAACAAAGGTGTAGAACGAAATAAGGGTGAAGGATGGAAGTACAATTGGGTATGTCTGTTACAGGAAATATTTAGTAACAAACAGTAGTAATTCTGCTTTTGTGAAACAGTATTAAAATGTATTGCTTTATTTCAGTGAATACCACCATCTCCAGATGGTTTTGAGAATGTTAAATAAAACTAGTTTCGACATATATCCCTCAGGCGTATTTCTATTAACATTTCTCATCAAAAGAAATGTTGATTTATTTCTTTGTTTTCTGTCTCTATTATCCATGGAAAAGTCATCCCATAATTTATCTGCTCCATTTGTTTTTATACTAGAATCAAGTGTGAGAATCCTCTCTACTCCTTTTCTGTAACCCACTTATTCAGACCTTCACACAATTCTTTAGATTCCTGCTTCACAAGATTACCTTCCTCGAGTATTATTGTGATCTGATCATTTCTCTTCCCAAAAGCCCAGAATCACTTCCCCTTGCTTCTCGGGTCAAAGTGAAATTATTGATTAGAACATGAGTCCTTTAACAGTACTTGACTTACTGAGTTCTCATAACTAATTTTCTGATCCACCTCTCAACCACTATCTGTACTTTATGCTCGGGCAGAGGAAATTTATTTTACCTTCCCCTTGACACCCTTAATTATCTTTACTGAATCACCACATATGCTGTTCTTTTCATTTGACCCATTGCAACTCAATTAGGTCTCTCTTAAATTTTCAAGTCTTGCTGAAGACTTGTTGAAGCTGTATTGAAACAGTTATGAACCTTTGTCATTGTATTAACTGAAAGAACATGAGTCATTTAATTTCTCTGAGGCTCAGTTACTTCATCTGTAGAAAGGGAATATTATCTATCTCTTGGGATTTTGTAAGGATTAAATAAAGTAATAAATATGTAACAATGTATCTTTGCTCAAGGAGCCATGCTGATCTTCCTACCGGTTTTAGTACATGTGCTGCCAGAAGCGAGCACTGTAACAATATATCTGTGTTATCTAAGAAAATATGACACCTACTACTACTGATCCTGTCACACAGTAGGTGCTCACTGAATATTAATTCCTTTCATTTCCATTCCTATCGTCTTTATTTTTCTTGATGTTCCTGAACACCTAGTTCTTATCTGTATGTCCGAAGATGAGTATCACATAGCTTTGTATTGGCTAGTCCTCTCAGCTATCAGGCTGGAAGTTATTAGAGATTAGGAGTCTTTTTTTTTTCTTTCTCCTCTTCTATAGTTCACAATTTCACGTAGTGGGCATGTGAACCTAATGTTACCCTTTAGTTAATTGACAAAGCCTTAACTCCTGTTCCTTATAAGTAATTAATAGTATTCCTTAAGATGCTTCATTTTGGTTATACATATTTGGATTTTTTTTAGTTTAGTAGTTTATGAACATAATCTCACTTTTGAA
This sequence comes from Panthera tigris, assembly GCF_018350195.1. Classification (NCBI taxonomy): domain Eukaryota; kingdom Metazoa; phylum Chordata; class Mammalia; order Carnivora; family Felidae; genus Panthera; species Panthera tigris. Next base: position 177,142,065 of record NC_056660.1, on the reverse strand, counting down.
ATAACGAAACTGATATTTCAGTAATTATACTTTGTACCTGTCATCTACCGATAGCAATTTCCAACATGTCTTTTTCTTATCTGTGAACTTTCTTCTATCATTAGGATAATGTGTTTTTAATTCTGTCTGCAAAACCTATTTGTAAACATGTATGGCTTTTAAATAATTGCCTAGATCAATGTATCATCTACCCTCTAGTGCTCAGCGAATGTCTTACACCTAATACACCAACTGCTTCTTTGATTTTAAAACAGAAATTGCTTCACACATTAACACTTCTGTAATAAGATATATAAACACCACAATTGGTGACATTTTAAAACACTCTTTCTTTCTCAGCACATAAAATGATGATGTTTTTTCTAACCAGTGGCATTTTAGGTGTGATGAAATGTAGATACTCAGTGAAGTCTGGCTACCATGAATTGAAGTCCTACTTGGTGTTGCCGTGCCCATCAGCTACTATAGTGTGTAGTACTCCAGGAACTGAAAAAACTAATTCATTCTCAGCTTGGTTTTCCTCTTCTTCAGAGGTACAGATTTTCAAAATTTCCAACCATCTGTAGGATATACCATTTCTTTTGACTTTTTCCTTCCTTTCTTTGTCATCCTAGCTGTCAGTAAGACCTTGTTCCCCTTCCTCAGTGTTTTCATAAGTCTATATGGAAACAAACAGAAATTTTCTAGGAATTGTGTTTAGTGAGTTGATATCAGCCAGGCTGTGGAGTCTGCTCAGTCCTGGATGTGATGAAGGTTCTTTAATAAATTGGTCCCTCCTAAAAGAACAGTTCCCCTGTTTTTTCTGGGACCTACTTCCAGTTTCCTTTGTATCTCAAGAAGCTAGTGATCTCTCTCAAATCACTGGCCTCTTTAAAATCAAATGGATATGATGTAACCTGATGAAAGCTTATGGTTTAGAGTCACGCTCTTACAGTTAGAGTCACACGTGTTCCATGTGTGACCTTCACGAAATTCTCTGACCCGCTACTGTAGACTCCTACTATTGGTCCTGTTACTGTCAGCCACCATTACTATGTTCACGGTTACGAGCTGTGTCGAGCAAGCCTCAGAAATCTAACCTAGTACTGCCACGGCACTAAAATGCTCCCACCCGGCTAAAGAGGTACAACTTATAAGAACCCTAGTCTCGTAGAGAAGAACAAGATGAAAGTAAAAAGATCGTAAAGATGATGTATCCATTTGCCCTTTAAAAGAAAAAAAAACATTATAGACTCTCTTAAGGGGTATAACTAGCTTTGAGTTGAATTCCTATAGAGGAATATAAATATTCAGATGAATTCTCATTTTTTTCTTAATTGAAAAAAAGTAAAAATTTATTCTTAATCATTTTTTTTTTTTTGCTTTTGAATGTAATTAAGAGGCAGTGAGGCTGGCCTTGATGCAAAGTGCACAGATGCAATTCTGTAGAAAATGTGTCTTTGGCAGATGAGATACTTCCTGTGAGTGTTCTGTTTATTGCTACCATAAATATTCCATTGTCAAAACACGACTTGCTGTTTATTAGTAGCACTGACAGGAAGATTCCTATTAATGGCAGCATTCTTATTACCCATAGACCCTGTCACTTTTAACTTTGCAATTCCAAGAGAATTGTATTTGGTAATTACTTAAGATATTTCCTAGTTTATTGATCCCCACCCCTGTTTAACTGAGTAAAGTTTGAATGGCAGTTCTTCTGCTCACAGATTCACACAGGAAAAATCATCAAATCTCACCCTTTTTTTTTTTTTAAGTTTATTTAGAGAGAAAGCCAGCATGAGTGGGGGAGGGGCAGAGAGAGAGGGAGAAGAGAGAGAATCCCAAGCAGGCTGTGCACCATCAGCACAAAGTCCAACGTGGGGCTCGAACTCATGAAACTGTCAGATCATGACCTGAGCCGAAACTGCAGAGTCGAACATTTAACCAACTGAGCCACCCAGGCACCCCTCAAATTTCATTTTTATATGCAGAGAAAAGTCTTTCTAGTTGTATTCTGATCTTCTTCATCTAAAGCAGAATTTCCTTAGATTTCTACTAACTGGTCTCATCGTTTCATAGAATTCAATAATTTTCTCTTCCTGGTTAGTCTCTTATGGGTCAGTCCTGATCTTGTTCCCCTTCAGCCTGCCAGAAAAACAGTGCATTGAGCACCCACTTGACAGCAGTGCGCTGAGGAAAATGCATAGGCGCAGCCCCTGCCCTTAGAAAGTTTACCGTCTGACATGAAGGTGAACCAAATATACATGCTTACTATGCAGCTGGGATGGTTGCTGTAGAGTCAGAGGGACTTGAATCTAAATTATACTGTTTGTCTTTTGGAAAGTTCTGTTTAATCTTTTCGAATCTGTTTCCTCATCAGAAAAATAGAAGTGATGCTACCTACCTCATGGGATTGTGAGAGTCAGCCCTGCAGGTAGCAAACATTCTGTACACGTTCGTTCTCTGCATCTTTGTGTCTTCCTCCCTGATTTATAATTGCCAAAGACATTTGCATCATATGATCCTCACGACAGGCCTGTGGGATAGCTTGGGTGATAGGTTTCACCCTTGCTTGTTGGAGAGGGAAACTAAGGCTCAGAGTGGCCGAGTACAGTACTCAGACTCAGAACCAGCTGGTTGGATGGGGTAGTCAAGCCAGAAGCCCAGCCTTCCTGACTCATGTTCAATGTCTTCTCTACTCTTACACCCACACCTGAGGGACTAAGTAAGAGAAGAGGGTGTTTGTATACTAAATAGACGTTCTTAGAACCACATCAGCCCTTCTTTGATGGCAGCATTAACCAGAATTATTTAGACCTTGTGATAATGTTTATGGTTTTTCCACTTTCTTCTCGTTCTGAGCTGAACTGTTCAGGTGAAAATGTGGTACAGTAGAAGGAACATGGCCTCTGTAGTCAAACCTCAGTTCAAATCTCAGCACTGTCAATCTATAGCTGTGTAATCTTGGGCAAGTAACTTAATTTCTCTGAACTTCTGTTTTCTTATCTATGAGTTAGAAATAAATAATATCGGACAGTGTAATTGTGAAGCTAGGTGAAATAACAAATATAAGGTGTCTTACACCTACTAGAAATGTCGGGCTTGTCCTTCAATACTTGGTGACATGCATCAGCTACATCTTTCTAAGCATTCTCATCTTCATCTAAAGCAGAATTTCCTTAGATTTCTACTAACTGGGCTCATTGTTTCTTAGAATTGAATAATTTTCTCTTTCTGGGTAGTCTATTATAGGTCTTTTATAATTATTTTTTATGAAATAATATTAAGTGAAGAGAAGTTCTCAAGTTATATCCAAAATGTAGAAAGGGTCAGTTTTAATTTTCTACTATCAAGGCTTTAATAGTAAAGAAGTTTTTGTCTTAATTATAAAATTCATTTTTCCTTTCCATAACTAGAATATGTATAAGATAGGAAAAGTAATTGCACTGGTTAATAATGGATTATCATTCTTAACAGAATGAAAGACATTTCTGTAGGAATGCTCTTTAGAAATAATATTGATTCTTCATAAATAGAAATTGATGCCATTATAGTCTTATTTTGTGATTGATTATCTATTGATAAAACAATTATATTTCCCCAGATTCCTTAACTCCTATTACCTATATCCTTTTAAAAAAACTTGTGAAGATAGATGCTGTGAAATTCATGCTAAAAAACCACACGGTAAGTCTTACTTCCTTTAATTAATGACTAGAAATTTCTGGGTAGTTTAGGTAAAGCATTAATAACTTTGGATACTCTTTTGCTTCCATTAGAGTGAACACTTCCCCTTCCTTGGCATCAGTGACAGTTACAGTCTCAGTGACTTCAGGTGCCGAACAACCTTCTACACGGCCCTCACTCGCCTTCTGATGGTAGACCTAGGTAAGGTCAAGAATTTAAGCCTGATTAATAAGGGCTCGATGACATACTTGGGCGAACAAAGGAGAATACTAGTGAGCACCACATTTAAGTTACTAGAATTTATCATCTTTGACAGTTTTCTACAACTCTCCATGATTTGAGCATCAAAAGACAAATCTTTGTATTTCAAGTGGTATTTTTCACTTCAAATAGGACCTGCATTAATTCTTTACTTCACAATGTATTTTCTGGGTATCCTTTGATCCATTACTTGTACTACTGTGAATCTAGGTAATAGTCTTAAATATGGAAGAGCTTTACACCAGTGATTTTCTTTGTAATGACACTTAATCTAGAAAAAAAATGGAAACAATGCAAATATCCAATAGTAGGGAATTGTACAATTATTGCACATCTACTTACTTGATGGAATAGTCTGTAGTCTTAAAATTGGGATTTGAAGATAATGCAATACATGAAATTTTGTAACATTAAGTGAAAAAACTAGGTGTTAAACTGTGTAAATGATATGAGCATGCCTAGGGTGGGTGGGGAATGCATCCAAAAAAGACTTAAATTCTTTTAAAATGTTAAATATTGTTTTGGGCTAACTATAGGTAGCTTTTTCTCATTCCAGATTATTTGACATTTTCTTTAAGGTATCACTTTTGTAATGGGAAAAAATATAACTTACTTAAAAATTTTTTTCATTGAAAAGCTGAAGTTAGCTAAATGTATCCACAGGTAGATAGTACCTTAGGATGGGCACTTAAGCCTCTATGGTGACCATGTTATTCTGGATTCCCATCCCCATCGCCCCCCAGCCGTGTTTGAATACTGCAGGTTAAATTAATCAGTTTATAGATACATGAAAGAGTTCAGTCAATGACAATATCATCCTTAAGATGATTACTGATCCTTAAGATCATCCTTAAGATATTACTGATGATATTTTTTTCATTCTTTCTCTTGCAGTATATTGATTGATCCATCAACTTAAATATGAATTTTTTTAAATATGATCTTACAAAAAGTGAAAGGATAAATAATTTTATTTTGCACATAAAAGACATTGCACCTTGTCGTATAAAGGTGACTAAATCCTTCTCTGTTCCACATCTGCATTATTTCCATGCATTTCAACAGAATAAATTACCAGAGAGACAAACAGCCAAAAGTTGAGAGAAATGCATCTAGGATGATTAAGGAGCTTGATGCGATTGATTTCTAAAGAAAGATTAAAAGAACCATGTATGTATAACTTGGCTAAGTGACAACTAGGGCTTGAGGCAAAGAGAACTGTCTATAAATATTTGAAGAGTGTAAACCAGGCATGCAAAACCCAATCATCTGCTACCTTAGGCAAGTGGGAGAGCTGAGTGACAGCTTTGCATACTGCACACTGGCCTGGGTTACCTCTTGGCTGCTGCATTGGAGCAAAGAGGAGCAGCCCAACTCTGTCATTGTTCTCAATGATCCTTTAGAGAGCACACTGTGCTGAGCTCTCAGGGCAAAACAGAGACCAGCCAGGTGTACAGGCCCCTGCCCTCAAGGAGCTTGCCCCCTTGCTTTCCTCCCAGTTGTCCCAGCATTAAAGAAGACTTTAAAACCCTTGTCTAGACTTAATCTATTTCCTAAAGACTTAAAAATGCTCCTTTACTGACCCTGTCCGACAGTGAAAGAGGTGGGGAGACAAAAGCTAAAGAGAACGAGGTAGAGGAGATTTCCTGGAAATAGGTTCATGTCACGCACATTTTCAAGACCTAGAAATGGAGTAGGTCAAGATCCTTTCTCACATAGTCAATGTAGACAAAAGAACCTTCCATAAATCCACAGTAGCTTAAACAGCAGGGTGGCACTGCCGACATTCACCGCCCCTCCCCCCACTTACCACTGCATTGATAATTGAGAGTCATGATGATGCCCAGAAAGACCCAGTGTTGCAGGCTGCCATCTTGAAGCCTACTTTTATTTAGTATCACTCAGTGTAAACTGTGAGGTATGAGAAGCTGAAGTAAAATATCTAAACTTGAATAACTAAAAGAGGATTTTATTAGGTTTCTCAGGATTAGATTCCTTTGCATTATCTAACTCATAACAATATAAAGTATAAATTGATATTTTCTTAGCTCGAAGTGTTTTTTAAAAGTAAATATCCTTTTAGATTGCAAGCACTTTTTAGACCTCAGGGGAAATAGAGACAGATTATGTGGAAGGGCCTGGTACGTGGTAGGTGTTGCGTACAAGTAAACTGAATCTGGCTATAGACAAAGTTAAAAACAATGGCAGCTACAGTCATGGAACTTTTACATTGTTTGAAAAGAAAGTCTTTATTAGTGGTTTTCACTTTTTAAAATAATTGAAGGTATATTATAAGCATCAAGGGATGATTTGTGGTATATATTACCCAGAGCTTCTGTTCCTTGTTAGGAATCAGAGTTGCTCTTCTTCCCAAAATACATATTGAGCTCCTTCAGGGCATGGACTTTGCCGTTTTCACGTTTTCTGGTACCAGTCTCCTATTGCTACATTGTAGGTGTTCAGTAAATATTTAGTGAATGAATGACACAAAAGTGTACCATAACCAAGATGCCATCATCATAGTTCCTGGAATCAGCAATTCCTGCCAGGTTCTGTCTGGGAGTAGCTTTGATCATTGGCCTCTCCACAACAAAACAATTCAAGTGGCTGATTACTTTCACAAGTGATCAACTACACTTGACCACTCTTGTGCTTGATTAGTCACTTGTTGCTCTCCTTTTTTTAAGTGTTACTACTTTATAGATGATCTTTTGATGAGTATTGCTGAGCACAGTTTTGTTATTTTTTATTTTTTTATTTTATTTTATAATTTATTATTTGAAGCCGTGTCTCACAAACTAGGTTGACTGGAACGTTGCTCCCAGACTTCCTATATATGTGGCTTCCTAGTTTTCTGTTGTATTCAGTGTCACGGAAACAAAGAAAACAGAGATGGTGCATTTGTCAAAAGAAGCACAGATCCATGTATTAAATGAAGTAAGTGAAAATATTAGGTAATGAGAATTCTTCTCAAATTAAAGAAAAAGTAGGGAAGGACTTTTTATACCACTGACTTTTTTTTTTTTTTTTTTTTGGTAAGAATCAAATTAACAAAAATAAAAAAAATTAAAAAACCAAAAAAAAAAACACACCTAACCAGCCTGCTTGCAAAGCAAGGGATGTAATTCTCAGACTGCAATGTAAAGCATATTCTTTCTAATTGAATCTTACAAACTAAGCTGAGTATGTTGTGTACGAGCCATGCACATTGGAGTGATTAGGAAAGGGGAAAGAAATTGGGTGTCACATTAATTGGTGTTTACTTTGAAATGCATTTTGGTTTCTCTTCAATAATTTGCACTTTGTATGAATTTAATTAGATGCTATGTGCCCCAGGTTGTATTTCAGATGAAAATGGGGGGGTTTTTTGGCAATAAACAGTTGTATCATTTTATCAAATTGCTCCTTGGCTACAGTAGACGAAATGTTCACTTGTATAAAGAACAGAACTGAAAGCATTTCATCATCAGAACGATGATCTTTCATGTTGGCAATGTATTTCTGTATTCTAAGAAATTATAAAAATTAATGCAAAACCTCCCTTCACAAGATAGCATACATACAGAAGAAAATGGGTGACCGGCCATATGTGCACACATGTTAGCCCTTCCAAGAATCACTTAAAGTTCCCTAGGTTATTTTTAAATTAACTTTGTCAATCTAATAAACTAAAGGAAAGATAATATTACCCAAGCCAGTAAATGGAGAACCTCCAGGGAGCTGTTCAGTATAAAATACTTGAATAAATAAAACCTTCTATTTTGTTTAATTTGAATAGAGGTGAATTCAGTTGACAAATATTGGCGAGGGGAAGTGTGGAAAAGAACTACAACAAGGCTCTTTGTTCTGTGGAGAACTAAATAGTATTCATTGCAAATTAAGTTTTTACCAACCACAAACTTAGAATTACTCAGTGCCACTAGAATCGTGTTTCCTTGGTGTCACTTACAGTTTCTTTTCCTCGGACGTTTTGTGATTGCACCTTATCTTGAACTACCCAAATGAGAAGCATGTTAATAGGATCCGAGTGAGAAATGCTTTCCTCAGACACTCAAACTCTAAGAAGCAGTCATATTTTGTAATGATCAAGGAATGCTAATATTAAAATGTTATTTATAGACATTACAAGATATTCTCCCTTTAGGGAGGAGCATGCCATACTATTCATCTACCTTTGTGGCCTTTAATAGATAATCAGCACCTGAAGATATTTCTAGCTTAAATTTGAGAAATCTTAAAAAGTAAATGACTTGAATAAAAAGGGAAGAGTACTCTAGAAATAACTACTAATGATAAAAGTAAAAATACATGGAGGAAGGAAACTTTCCTTTTCCTTATTAATAACTAACATTTGTTTACAAATTTATAGTCTGCAGACCACTCTCACATACATTATCCTACTTGATCCTCAAGAGCCCACGTGAAATAGGTATTATTGCACTGTTTATCTGTTAGAAAGTGGAGGTTCAGAAAGATTAAATGGCTTGCCCAAGGTCAGTCACAGTCCTATAACTTCTAGCCCTGTGACCACACATTCTCATTCAATTCGCTATTACTTCACCTTTCATATTCTCAATCAATTAGGAAAGGTAACTTTTTCTCTTTCCTTTTTATTTGAACTGTTTGGACTGAATGATTGATTTGAGGCTTGAGGGCAGTGAGAAGGGAGAAGGGATTACTTTCCGAGCTTCAATCAAATAAATAGATAAATTCACGTTTATTATTTGCCCTGTATAAGTATATTACAGTTCTCTGGTCAGTGAAAGTCAAATGTAGTTTTTAAGATTTGTTCTCATGTCTAATATTTGGCCAAAGCATGTTTATTCTCATGGATAAGAGAACATAGAGGTAGATGTCCCAGAAGGGTTTAGCAAGTGAGAAGCTTGATCAGAAATAACTAATGTTCTGATAGATAGGAAGAATACATCAATATATCACCTGTGTCCAGGACTTGGCAGAGACTATCTGGAAAACAGACTGGGGGGGGGGGGGGGCGGGACTGGGCAATAAGGGGTAAAGAAGCAGCTGGAAATACTTAGAATCTATAATGAGATAATTAAGACTAATTAGCCGGCCCTGTAGGCAGAAAGCAGCCCATTAAGTCCAGATCCAGTTTTAATAACTTACCTGGTTTTGAGGGTAGAGAGTCCAGAGCCCCCCCAGGGAATGAGATGCTTCAGGGATGCAACTTTTAGGTTAGGTTTCCTAGAAAAAGGAGTACAAGGGTCTGCATTGGGCAGTGTATTTTTCTTCTGAGAACTAAAATAAACATTCTGGTTCCCTAGGGAGAGGAATCAAAGGGAGCCTCAGTTTTCTCATCTATGAAATGGAGGTATCTATCTTAAAGAATTGTAATGTGCTTTAAATAAGACGAAGATGTGTGAAAAGGCCTGGAACAATTCCTGTCACAAAACAAGCACTCAGTATATATTAATTAAATAGAAATATTTATTGAATGTACAATTGGGGTCACTGACTGACACTGGAGCCTCAAAATGAGGTAAGTTCAGTCCCTCTAATACAGCTGCCTACTCCGCCTTCGGCACTTGGGCTGTTATCTTTCGACGGAAGCAAGAGCTGATGACACTTGCTGACAGATAGTCTAACAGCCCGCCCTACCTGAAGCCATAGTCCCAACAGAGACAGGTACAACTCCTAGGCTGTGTAGGGGGAAACTGAAATGAAAACTGAATTCTGGCCCAAGTTAGATCTAGCTAAGCACAATTCTCAAGGCTTATTCTAATAGAACTTGAGAGGTACTGTCCTAATGAAGCACTGGGGAACAGCACATGATGCAGGCCTAGGCCTGCAGAAGTCACTGGCTCTTTATATGCGACCTGTCAGTACTTGGTTTCAAATATATTGTTTTCTTCACCCGACTGCCTCTGCATCTCCTTGTTTGTCTCCCCTCTTAATTCTCTGTAGTTTGGAATAGAGCTTCATAACATTAGATCTGACCTTTACTAGCTATATTAGTTTCCGGTTACTCCTGTAACAAGTTACTGCAAATTTAACAGCATAAATATTACAGATTTATCATTTTACAACTCTGGAAGTCAGAAGTCCAAAATGGGTCTCAGTGGGCTAACATCAAGGTGTCAGCAGGGCAGTGTTCTTTTCTGGGGCTCTGGGGAAGAATCTGTTTCCTTGCCTTTTGCAGCTTAGAAGCCACCTGCTTTCCTTGGCTCATGACCCCCTTTCCCCAGCAACATCAGGTCAAGTCCTTCTCATGCTGCATCTCTCTGGTTTTCCTCGTTTGCTTTTCTCTAACACTTTCAAGGACCTTTGTGATTACCTTGGACTCCTGGATGATCTTCTATTTTAAAGGCAATTGATGAGCAACCTTAATTCCCCTTTGTTTATAACCTAACATATTCACAGATTCCAAGGATTAGGACATGGGCATCTTTGGAGTCCATTATTCCACTTACCATACTAAACTATCACTAATACGAAAGCATTTCACACAATAGTTATCATATGATAAATCCTTAGTAACTTAGTAACCACCATTTATTATTACCATAATTATTTTATTTGTACTATTTGCTTCTCCGTGGCTACTCTCCCAAGTCCCCAGTAATGCAGCTGCTATTTGCATTTGAATTTGAGGAAATGAGAAGATTCACTGTTCTGCATACATTTAATGGTGGGGGAAATTTTGTTGGTGGTGGTTTTTTTGTTGTTTTGGGATTTTTTCTTTTTTCTGAGACTCACCTACCATAAAATGCACCCTGTTAAAGTATACATACAGTTCAGTGGTATTTAGTATATTCATAATATTCACAAGGTTGTATAACCATCACCGTTAGCTAATTTTAGAATATTTTCATCACCCCAGAAAGAAGTCCTATATCTTAAAGTAGTCATCAGTTACTGCCCTTGGCCCCAGCCCCTGGTAACCACTAATCTACTTTCTGCCTCTATGGATTTGCCCATTCTAAAAATTTAATATAAATGGAATCACATAATATGTAGCCTTCTGTGTGTCTTCTTCCATGGAGCATAATGTTTTCAAGGCTCATTCATAGTTTAACATGTTTCCATACTCCATTCCTTTTTATGACTGACTGATATTCCATTATATGGCTAGGCCACAATTTGTTTATCCATTTATCAGTTGATTAACAGTTAGTTGGATTTTCACCTTTTGACTATTACAGTAATGCTAGTGTGAACATTTGTGTATAAGTTTTTGTGTGAGCGTATGCTTGGAATTTGCTTGAGTGTATACCCAGGAGTAAAATTGCGGAGTCAAATGGCAATTCTGTGTTTAACTTTTTTAGTAACTGCAGTGGCTGCATCATCTTATATTGGCTGTACCATTTTACATTCCCATCAAGCAAGGTCTTAAGTTATATAAAATAACAAATGAAGTGTCTTATAAATAAACTATCTGAGAGCCAACATACTGAAAAAGGTTACTATTTGTATTTTAATGTGACTTCTCTGAAAGAAAAAAAAAACTTGAAACTCATAAAATGCATAACTTTCTGAGGAATCAGATCCCCAGAAATCCAGTAGAGGGGATTAGCTTTGGGTTTTACCAGAAAGCTGAACAACTTATCATTTTTATCTATGCATGACTGAGAACTTAAACAGTGTTCTGTTACTATTGACTTTTCCCGATGCCAGTGAAAATATTAGTCTGCAAATTGGCACTTCACCTTCAAATCATACTGATTTCTGGGCCCCGGTCAGAAAGAAAGAGGAGCAACTTCAATTATTACTCATAAAACAATCACCTATACATTGGGCATGCTAAATATATGACTGCATACTTGAACATGAAGTTGTGTATGAGAGTGAACTCCTGTTTTTTCCTTTCATATCAGAAGCAGCAACTGATACCTCTAAGGGTAATACAAGTGAGGGAAAAAACCTCTAATGTTGTATGGAGTTGTTTGCATGACATAAAAATTCCAGCTTCAATGATACAGTATATCACCTTGTGTGTGGTAAGAGAGCAACAGTGCTATAACTGAAACAAATATTTCTGTAGAAGTCACGCACCAGTGTGTTCTAGTTGCCCACCTTAAGCTCAAAGGATTGCTGACGAATTCCTTTCTCCCCGCCAGAACCCAGATGATTGTTCTTCACCCTCTTCTAACCTTCTTGCAGCTCTAAACTCAAGATTCTGTGCCCCTGACTTCACTGCCCACCTCTGGTACCTTCCACCCCGCTAGAGACAGGGGGGAAGAACATGAGATTGGAAGTAAACCTGACCTAATTGTGGCTTGTAGCCCACTGACATTTAGGAGCCCACGATGTTGGGCAAGCCACTTAACTCCTTTGAGCCTCTCTGTTCACTTGCAAAATGAAGGAAATCATCTTACAGCTCCGTAGGATTGTTGGGACCATTCGTGACTTGCAGCAGTGCTTTGAACCTAGGGACAGCTCCATGGGTGTTCAGTAAATCAAGTATCAAACTCATTGCCTTCACATAGTAAGCACTCAGGAAATAACTATTGTTAGTCACTACACGACTATTTCTTGAATGCCAGACACTATTCTAGGCACTGGGATATAGTCATGATCAAAACAGATGAAGTTCCCTCACCAAGGAGCTTACATCGTCATAGGGAAGACCATGAATTAACATATGTGAATATACGGCCCAGTCACAGGAAGTCCCATAAGAACAATAAAGTAGGTTATGGGAGTGGAAAGTGGTTGGGGGTCTGGGGCAAGTTTTGCGGTAACGTTTTAGGCAGAGTGGTCAGGGAGGGTCTCTCTGAGGACATGACATTTAACTAGAATTTCTGTTCCCATCCCTGTCTTCAGTATTTGCTCTTTGACTTCTCCCTGCACATTTTGGTGGCTTGTCTTCTATGCTCTTGATTTCCCTATAGCCTCAAACTTGGATTGAGAAAAGAGAGGAGTCAGGAAGGTTTTTGATCTGTGGCTCCATGTATTAAGTGAAGGGCTGAATGGTAAAGTCCTGAATTTGTCTTTGTGCTGATTAAATATCTATACCTTGGGAAAGCTTTGCTCCCTAAAGAAGGGTATTGGGGGGACAACCTGGCGATCACACTTTATTTGATTACTGCAATTGCCTAAGTCCATATAAAACTCAGAACAGCAAAAATATTAACGTCTGTCATTTATCCAAAACCAGAGTGCTAACAAGTAGCAGAGCCAAGATTCGAGCTTAGAACCTTCAAACATCCACTCTTTCCTGTACCCTTCTCTGCCTGCAGTGATCATCATCACTGTTGTTATTAGTAATTCCACATTTAGAAAATACTTTATCTTAGAAGAGTAAGATTACATAGTTCAAATGTAAGGTGTATTTAAATAGACATCAATATATATTACACTATACATAAATAATAACATTATTAAATATAATGTATATTTAAATTCACCTTTATTGAGCAACTACTTTTCATTCAGATACAGCATTTCCCTCATATATGCCAGGCACTGTTCTAGGTGCTAATACTATAATCCTAGCGCTACCACTACTATTTATTGAGCATCTTCTATTTTTTTCTGTGTTAGAACTTGTGATATTCACAACGATATGTATTTTAGCCGTGTTTTGTAGATGGGAAACCTGAGACTCAGAGTGATTAGTGAATATCCAAAGTTCAACAGTAAGTGGTGGAGGCAGATGCTGGGTCTGTTTATTGCTGAGCCTTAATGCCTGCATTGTTCTCCTTCACCGAGAAATGCAAAGGTGCGCAGTCTCAGCTCTCCAGAAGCAAAGCCAAAGATGCTATCAGTGTAGGCTGACAGATCTAGTAATTCACATACACACGTTATAAGTTGTATTTCCTTTCATCCCCACAGTACCCCTCATCAAATGGCGGTAGTGGTGGCATGATGTCAGGTGGTAGTGTTACTAGCTAGATGCCAGAATACCTGCAGTCAGAGGCAGACTGATCACGGCTACTTGTTGTCAGGAGTCAGCCAAAATGCTGTGGGAACCCAGTGGGCGATGTGGGAATGCTTGAGGTGGGGCCTGAGAGAGTACTTGGAGGTGAGCTTCGCTCAGATTGGGAAAGCTTGTTTTTGAGCTGGGCTCTGAAAAGTAAGACTGCCTGGAAAGGTCTCTAATGTGATCACCAGTTACCAGAGGATGTAGTTAAGGGAAATAGCTTGGTCACATAGCCAGTTGACAGAGCAGGGATCATCATTTGGTCAGCCTGACCCTTCAGCTCGAAACCTAACCCTTGTTTAGAATAGCATACCAGGGGGGCGCCTGGGTGGCTCAGTCGGTTAAGCGGCCGACTTCGGCTCAGGTCATGATCTCGCGGTCCGTGAGTTCGAGCCCCGCGTCGGGCTCTGTGCTGACAGCTCAGAGCCCAGAGCCTGTTTCAGATTCTGTGTCTCCCTCTCTCCTTGCCCCTCCCCTGCTCATGCTCTGTCTCTCTCTGTCTCAAAAATAAATAAACGTTAAAAAAAAAAAAATTAGAATAGCATACCAGGAAAGTCTCATTGGCCTTTCAGTATCCCTTTGTGAACAAAGTTAAGTCTGTGATTCTTTTGGGTTCTGGAGACAAAGTGCATAAGGTTCATGGGGAAAAGAAGTAACAAAAGATCAGGGTCAGCCAGATCGGCCACTCCTTGAGAGTCAAAAGATCCTGGTTGTGCCATGGACCTTCTGTGTTATGTGGCCTTGGACCTCAGTTTCCTTATCTGTAGAATGATGTATATAGGCCAGTGTTTCTCAAATATCTGCATGCATCTGAATCACCTGGAAGACTTCTTAAAACCAATTGCTAGACCCCCCACCCCCAGAGTCCCTGATTCAGTAGATCTGGGGTGGGACCCAGGAATTTATAACTGATAAAGTCCCAAGTGGTTCTGATGCTGCTATGCCAGGGACCAAACTTGAGAACCACTGATCTCTGAGCTCTCATTGCCTCTGTGAGCCTCTGTTTAAAAAGTGATAGCATCAAAGTCAGCAGGTCTGGACCATAGAGTTCCACCTCCGACTAGGTAAACTACTTTGAGCAAGGCACTTAACCTTTCTCTGCCTGTGTCTGTATCAGTAAAGTGGGAGACTCGCAATTCTCAGTGGCATAGGAGAGAGGAGAGAATCAACTCTCTCATTTAAGAGCAACCCGTTATGAAAAGAATACTCTATAAATTGTCAGTTATGTAGCCAAGATACGGAAGCAACCTAAGTGTCCATCGATACCCAAATGGATAAGGAAGATGTGGTGCACGTACACACACACACACACACACACACACACACACACACACACACTGAAATATTATGTAGCCACAAAAGAGGATGAGATCTTGCCATTTGCAACAACATAGATGGACCTAGAAGGTGTTAAGCCAAGTGAAATAAGTCAGACAGAGAAAGACAAACACCATATGATTTTATTCATAGGTAGAATGTAAAAAAAAAAAAATGAATACACAAGCAAAAAGCAGAATCAGACTGTAAATACAGAGCAACAAACTAATGGTTACCAGAAGGAAGGGAGGTGAGGGAATGGCAAAACAGGTGAAGGGGAGAGGGAGATACAGGCTTCCAATTCTGGAATAAGTCGTGGGAATAAAAGGCACAGCATAGAGAATATAGTCAATGATATTGGAATAGGGCTGTATGGTGACAGATTGTAGCTACACTTGTGGTGAGCAGAGCATAACTAGAGGTTGAATCACTATGTTGTATACCTGAAACTAATGTAACATTGTGTCAACTACACTCACATATAAATGTTTTCAATAAAAAATAGTCATTTGTGCGTATCCCATGTTTAAGGTAAAGATTCTGCTCTGATAGAATATTTGAGGAAACTGGGTCTACCTTCCAAGTGAAAGAAACAACAGAAAATGTCTCCTTTCCATGAAGAAAAGGAACCTTAGTGCAAGAGGAAGTGTGCCCATGGAGAATGTACTTAAAATCCAAATGACCCATGAGGGACCCCATCTTATTTGGCAGATAAAAGTTTCCCTGCTATCTATTTAACAAATTAATAAAAAAAAGAACATAAATAAAAGGGAATAATAACTTAGAGCTATCTGGGCACCTGAGTCTATGAGCCCTTTAGGGCCTTGGCACCTAAAGAGGAGGGGAAAAAAAGATCCTTGTCTCTGAGGCTTTGAAAGTGCCTTTCCTTGAGGCATTGGGGAAGCTCTGGGGGCACTAAGAACTGAAGGGCTGAGTGCCTGGGGCATGAGTCTGTTTGATCCAATAAAGAGCCAGGAAAAAAAAAATGGCTGGTAAGTAATTTTGCTATTTCATTTTGCTGCAAAAGAGAAGGCAAAACACCAGAATATTCAATGAGCCAAACAAAGTACAAATGTGCCATGAGTATGAATGCAGGCTGCCCCCTTCCCAGGGAACATTTCTAAGCCCGAATGAAGCACTCACTCACCGCTGAGGCTAACGTACAATAGCATGCATTTTAAACCACGGTGACCCTTTTGTTTTTCTGATAGGCGAAGATGAAGACGAATTTGAGAATTTCATGCTGCCTCTTACAGTCTCTTTTGAAACGGTATTACAAATATTCAACAACAACTTTAAACAAGAAGATGTAAAGGTGGGTTTGTTCCCAAACATGGTGAGAGATGATTTTGCTCATTCTAAGATATCCAGATCCACAAAAAGGTTCTGCGTTATCTGTATGTGCTCTGTGCCTCATCGGTCTTGCTTTCTCAGTCGCCATGTGTCTTTGAGTTGTACTTTTCCTACCAGTACTTTTTTATTTTCTTCCACAAACTGACTTTGAGGCCAGTGAGTGATTTTGGACACTTGATGATTGGATGATTTCTCCCTCGTGGCAGTTAGTATCTTTAAAAGAACTCTTCTTGTGGGTACCCCACTTTAAACGCCCCTATTCCGGCACCCACCCTGCACTATATGTTTCAGCATATTTATATGGAGGAATGCGCAAACATGCACATGCTAAAACACTACATCTCTAAATATGTTTTTAAACAAGAATTTATATAAATCAAGACTTTATTAAATGGCTAGGCATATATGTATAAATAGGAGCTGGTCTTGAAGTATTGCGTTCTTAAACTGAGCAAAGTGATTAGGATAACTGATAGCTAAATAAGGTTTTTATGCGCCTGTGGGAGCCGTATTAGGATTGATTTGACAAGTCTGTTCAGCTGTGGCAGCAGTCACACTATCCAAGACAACATTATGTTTTATTAGTAAAATCCTTAAATGTAGCAAGCGATTTGTGACAAAACAGCCCCAGATTTTAATGCGGGGGGTGGGAAACACAAGATCTGCAAAACAGGAATAGCATCGTCTAAAACCATAATGCATCTGGGCTCTATTAAACAGATTGACACTGATTATTATTTTTAAAAGACTAATAAATGTACTCCAGAGAAGGTGGGCACCTCTGTTAGTGATGCTTGAGTCCTATTTTATTGTTATTTGAAATAAGTTGAAAACATTAACCATCATTTTGCTTGGTTTCTCTTCTCTCTACAAAAAAAAAAAAAAAAAAAAAAAAAAACTTAGCTCTGAGAAGCCAGATAGTAAAACAATAGCCTTTGATGGTTATTTTACTGTAATCCTTCTACCAAAAAAATAATTAGCCAAATGCTATACCTCTTAATTTGAAATAGACTTTTTTGAAATGAATGTTTATCAACATGCAATAGTCACAGAATTTTAAAACCAAAAAGGATCCTAGAGATTTTCTTTGTGTTCATAATCTTGCTAAAATTCTTCACCAGACTTTCTATTCAGGTTAGCTATGTTTTTGAGATGTCTTCCAAATGTGTTTAAGGGCCAACAAAATCTTTGCAGCTTTGAGGTGGCTCTGGGTGCCCTTTATATCAGACAGAAGCAGTGAGGTTGAAAAACACCATCTTTCTAAAAATTACATTTGTCTCATTTGAAGATTTCATTATACTCCAAGCCCATTTTGATGTAATCCCATCTAGTTTGATAGAAACCATCTTCCTAGAGTCATTTTTAATGGAGTTCCAGTGATATATCCCTAAACCAGCAAGTTCTTAACGACCCTGGAAAGTGACTGCTTGATTACACTTTAACGGTATTTGCAAATAAAATCACAAGTAATTAAGGGGAAATCTCCAGGCTTTTGAGCAAGTTTGATGCATGATAACTGCCTGATTCAGCTTCATCTAGAGTAATGCTGTGTAGGCAACAGCTACTGAGATCAATAGCAACGTAATGATAGTGGCAGAATTAAGTGAGTAACCTGAGAACTGTGCCTCAGAATGCATGCAGCTGCCACGAACCAGGGCCACACAGTGCACTCCGTGCTTCCGTCCTAAATGTTCATCAAAAGACGCCCTGCAGGAAAATGGAGTTAGATGCTCTTTATTGCTGATCGTGTCTCTTGCCACATTTATCAGGGAAATTGGATTAGCAGTTGGCAGCTGCAGGTAGACAAGATTCTGCAGTGATTAAATATGCAGCTTGGCTGCATTTGTTGTGACAGACCTTTAGTAAATTCTACTGTAAGCACCATCTGTCTAATTTGTATAAAGAAAACTTGGTGCTGTAAGCTACCGATAAAGAACTAAATCTGTTGCTTTATCATAAACAAAACTTTTGCACTAAATGCTTTTAAATGTAATTTATTAGGTTAAGGCTATTTTTCTATCACGATGAATAAATAATACATGCAAAAGTGCTTTCAGGTACTTCATTTTGCAAGTACTAGAGATAAAAACAGTTCTGTTTTGTTCTTCAATAAAGTATTTAGTATTCCAATCCACAGGAGGTGATGCTGTTAAAATATCTCTATGAAAATGCCGCAGGACTGCCAAATTCATTTAATTTGCAACCCTTACCAGGATTTTCTAACTCCCTATTTATAGATATTTTTCATATGCGGATTTCAGGATGAATGTAAACAGTGAGGACCTGTGTTGCCAAATTGAAAAATGGTTGCAAGGGGTAGAAATGCTGCAAAACTCTTAAATTTATAGCTTTGTGTTCTTACTTAGTCCTAATAAAATTGAAGAGAACATTGAATTTTTTGTCTTGGGTTTTTCTCTTCACAGCAAAGGGAGAAAAGAAAGAAAATGCTGTGACAAATCCTGGCTCCGAAGCATTAGTTCGAAATATATGTCCCCCCCCCCATAATTGTATCCATAGTAAAATATAGTCCAGTACTCCCTTGACTCATGCATCATTTTTGATTTGGCCATGACGTCATCGATTTTAAGGAAAATGAATGAAAACTTCTCAGAGGAAGAGGAGCAGTTAAATAGGAACCTGCTATCTTTAGTCCCTTCGTAAAAACTCCACAATGTTAAATTATTTAAAATCCTTGATTTTCAGCATGCGCACATTAAAAGTTTTCGCACTAAGTGCCAAATGTTGCAAACAGCACTTTAACAGAATGATTTTGCTTTGATCCCTGTAGCAGTTCCTGAATAATTTATCACAGGTTATTGCCTTAATTCTGGAGAGGGATAGAGCAATAAAGGCAGATGAAAACACTCCAGTTGAAACACCTTGGGGCCTGCTCATTCCTCTGACACGGCTCTTTTGTTGGAACTATTTAGAGGTTATTAAGATGTGTCTCCAGAATTAAGAGTATGCTGTAAGGATGAAGACAGCCATCTTAATTCTAAAGACAAAGCACAATGACCCTTCACCTTCTTTTTCTTTGTTGTTATTATATAGTAGAATTATGAGGATAATATTATAGCTGCCCCCAGTAGTGCCACTACAGTAAAGGGTCTGTCAGACTTTCCATTAGAAACCCTGTTTTGGGGGTCAGGGTGGAAGGAGCCGCGTTTCAGCCGTTTCCCAGCCCATTCGTCTCACGCTTGGTACACAGACAACTGTTCGCCATGCAGCCCGCTGAAGCACGGAGCGGCTTCTCCTGGAGCTACCCGCAGGGAATCCTTGGGATTACATACCCCAGACCTCCCCAGCTCCCCAAAACAGCCTCACTGAAAATATAGGGAGCTCTCACTTTTCAGATCAATCAAGTGTTGACCAACGGCAGCTGTCGTGTAGGACAAAGGCAACTTTTGAAATAAACCCCTTTGTACTCTTTTAAATGAGATGGTGAATTGTGGCTCCTCCTTCCCTAAATTTCAATCAGACCGCCACTTGTTCTCTGAGATCGTTCAGCAGTCTGGTTGAACTTCTGGGGAGCAGTTGTCCTGTCTAATACCAGAGCTGGCTATGTTTTGGCTACCAAGAAAGTACTCCTTTAGTGTTGTTTGAGTATCTGTGTAGGTTGTTTCAGTACTCTTGCTGCCTTAAGATAAAAGAGGTTGTTTGAGCCGAAGCATCTGTTTCTTACTCACATTAACACTGTATTTTCCTGTCCAGTTGCATCTACTGAAAAGATACATTTACTTGTTATGTTGTCATGTGCTTCCTCTGCTCTGTAGTAACATTTTCTAAAATTAAACCTTGATATAATTTCATAGATTCAGGTCACTTAGAGCACTTTTATTAACTTGGCATCTTTTAAGGAAGAAAAAGCTGTGATAGAATAGAATGTCAACCTTTTTGTGTAATGAAGATAGTCTAAGATATTTTAAGAGTCCCTCGCACTAAGCATGAAGAAAGTAAAACTCATGGTTCCTGTCGACTAATTTAGAGCTGAATGGTGGGTGCCTTACGTACATGTGGAAACTTAATATTATTTGAAGAGTAGCCCGTAACCTCTAAGTATATGTAAAAACATACCGAAAGCCCACTGTCATAGAAAGACTGCAGAGCTATAAATACTCAAAATAGAACTGTTCAAAGAAGCTGTCTTAGAAGACGTATTTTGTTCTTGAGGTTGTGAGAAACGTGGAAAGCTGCAAAAGAGGGGAACAAGTTCCAGGTGGTGAAAAAAAGGTTACATAAAAGGCAAAATGGCTTTTTTAGAAAAATAGCAGGTCACATGAGAGAACTATAAGGTGTGATCGGATTCTAAAATAAAAGGACTAGTGACATTACGAGAGGGAAAAGAATGAGTCATTTAAAGAAGCAGAAACAAATACAGGGTTTACCGATTCAGAAAATTCAGATTACCATCATTCTATAAACTGTTAGACAGTTAGAAACTAAATATTTTATGAACAACTTCCAGTTATATGGAGTCACCTTTTGGGTACAGGGGTCGGGAGACGATCAGAAATTACAGATACGTCTGACAGATAAACTCTTCTTTGCTACTTTGAGGTGTTATTTAGCCATTAAGATGAGGCTTAGGATTCACTTCCCAGTGCTTGATGATAATTTAAATGCCTTCCTATTACAAGATTTTTGCTTATTACCAAAGTGTGAGGAAAACAAAAATCAGGTAAAAGGGAAAGTTCAGAGCCCATTTCCTGGCAGAATATTTCTACTGAAACAGTACCTTCAGAAATCACAGTTGCATATCTCAATTATCCCACCCCCTTGTTTTGCAATTATGTTTATTTGTGCTCTTTGTTCTGACATTCTAGCATCTGTTCGTGGGTTTTCTTTTTCTCTTCCCAAGCATCATCCTAAGGACAGCTTAATTAAGAGTCCAGAGTACAAGTCAGATCTCTTTTATTTAAGAGTCAAGGTGTTTTGTTTTTTTTTCTCCTGTCTCTGAAACTATATATTTATGGAACATACAGTACATGTCAGGCTCGTGTTAGACATTTTTTATGTAAGTTTATTAAATTGATTCCTCACAATGCCCCTGTGAAAGAGGCAATATTAGCCCCTTTTATAGATGAGAAAGCTGAGACTGGTAAATTGCCTTGCCTGAAGTCTTACAGTAAAGCAGCAGAGCTGGGATTCAGATTCAAGTCTTCTGATAACCAATACAGATCTCTTTCCTTACATCTTTTCCTTGCTTGGGGAGCGCGAGTGCCATTCTCGGTATGTCATGGGAGCAATAGGTCACCTGGACAGTTTTACTTTGTCCTAAGTTACTAGAGATATTCTTTAGGGATCTTTAAATAAATGCCAGTGTGCTTCCAGGATAGACTCCAGATTGCATAGTGGGACTGATTCATGCAAGCCGATGTGGTTAAGATTTGCCATTATTAAATAATGTCTAGACCCTGTGCATTTCTATTCTGTGGAATTATCAATCCTCATCTCTTGGTTTGTTTGTTTTTTTTCTAATTTGGCATGATTTGGAAACAAAGTATATTAAGAATCTAAATGTTCCTAAACTACTGGAATTATGACTTAGCTCAATTTATAAGAAGCAGAGTAGAGTTGGTCAGCAGATTTGATGGTCTGTTTGTTTAAAAGGGTCTACGGTTTTCTATAGAAAGGGATCTGAGCGAGACATTTTAGCTAATGAATCAAAATCAGATATGTGGTCATTATTGCCTGATTATTACTCCATCTGCTCTGTGCTAACGTGAAAATCAATTACTGTGTCTCTTTCCCACTGACAGCGTATGTTGATCGGGCTGGCAAGAGATCTTCGAGGGATTGCCTTTGCACTGAACACAAAGACCAGCTACACCATGCTGTTTGACTGGATGTATCCTTATTACACTGTGACAATACCAGCTCTGTGCACAGAGGGATGCCAGGCCCCTCGCTTTCGTTTAATAGTATGGCACAGTAGGGAAGAGGAAACAAAGCTAAATGAACTAATGTGTAATCAGCTAAAAATTACAGCACAGTGGCAGCAGTGCAGATAACTGAGCACAGCATTTGGAGACCCAGCTCAGAGAGGTCACTTTTTGGTGCCATTAAATATTGACAACTTAAAAATCACGTTCCCAAATGATTGTTTATGTAGGGATTGCAGGGATAATCAGGCTAACGTCTTTAACTCAGGATCAATGAATCTTACCATTTGGCATTTTCGAGGAGATTTGAATTTCTGTTCCATCTCAATTAGCAGGGCTGAGCAGGCTACTGTGCCTCTTTGAGGCTCAATTCATCATGCTACAGCTTTTCACCATCATGAAAATATTAATGGAGATGAAAAAGGGGGAAGTAAATGGTCAGGAGTTTTCATTTAGTATAAATTCTGAATTTACCTTTGCCAAGGCTTAGTACGGATAGCAACATAAATAAACAAAGAAACAAACATCCCTGGCAGAATTGCCTCATCATGTAAGAGTGAGACAAACGTGGACTCTGGTATCAGAGTAGGATTGAAATCCAGCTCTCCACCTTGGCAAGTTATTTCTCTTCTCTGAGTCGTGGTTTTCTCATCTAAAAAAAGAGACATCCAGTATCAGGGCTCACTGGGACCATTAAAATAGGTAACACACTTTGTGTAATGTCTGGAACATATTTGGGAGTCCTAAGTGGTTGCTATTAATATTGTTTTAGTAGTATTGTATGTATCCTCTTTGATCCTAACAGGAAGTGACAATTTATAAAGTCATGTAAGTGTAATATGTTTTCATGCCTTTATACATAAAACTATCAGAGCACTTAAGAAAAATTCTGTAGCCTTAAAGCAATTGTATGTTTTAAGTTACGCTGTTTCTCAGTTGCTCTTTTCAAACCCTCCTTATCCAAGTTGCAAAAGAAACTTCTTTTTTTTTTTATTTATTATTTGAGAGAGAGAAAGGATCCCAAGCAGGCTCTGCATTATGAGTATGGAGCCTGACATAGGACTCGATCCCATGACCGCAAGTTCATGACCTGAGCCCAGATCGAGTCGGACACTTAACTGAGCCACCCAGTCACCCACACTACAAAAGAAACTTCTTGAAAGCAATCTTTCACCACGGATCCCCAGTTAGGCCAAAAATATAGCTAACAGGGGATCTGGGCATGGTTTAGGGAGAACTCTATGCATTAAAAAAAAAAACTTTTCTAACATTAATTGAATACCGACTTACATTTTTAGTTACTATTAAAACCTACTTCATCAGATATATGTGTTCATAGAAAGGTTAGAGGTAAGTGTTTTCCATGTCATTGAAGAACCATGTATGTCTTTATATCAGCATACCAAGTACATGTACAGAGGCTGTAGGTGTTAACACAGCAAGTCCTACAGTTGTTTTAACTGTGAAGAATAAACTGAGATTGCATATTACTTTTTTATTTATCTAAAAACAAACAGAAGCTTCTAACGTGAAAACTTTCATTTATTTGAAAAAAATCGTAGAAGCCTAGTTTTGGCACTCTGGAATGGATGGTGATCTTGACAGCAAGCTGCAACTCTAGGATGTCCATCAGTTAACGTTTCCTGTGTCCCTCCTTAGCGGTCCCAACCAAGAGTCAAGTCCAGAACCTCTCCCCTCAGTGTCAAAGAATATAAATATCTGCCATAATCGATACCGCCTAAAATTCATAGAACATATTTAAGTCTTTGGTTAAGTCTGTTTTCCATGTATTTCCTCACTAAGCTCCTTCTTTTTGGCACCTGTCTGAAGTGAAACTTTTGTCCAGCAGATGGCAGACAATAGCAAATGGAAGGCCTTGGGACTTCATGTTTTGTTTTGAACTGGAAACTATTGTCTCCTCCATGTGACCATAGATGTTGATGTTATTAGGGTCAGTGGCAGAGGGCGAAGTGTCAGTTATGCAGGGAGCTGTGTTAGATTGCCAAACAGGATGGCTTGGTACCGGCTTTGCTTATAATAATTGAGTTTCAGTAGCAAATCAGCTTCCTTGGGAAAAGGCCAAAGGCTTTTCATAATTGTATTGACAACAAAATGAATATGATAAATGGTGTTCATTCAGTTGAGACAAGATTTATAGTTTTCCTTTGGGCAAGGGATGAAGAGCAAATATTTATAATAATAGTAAAATTTGTTTAAAAGTTACATTATTTGATCATTCAAAAAGCTTTATTAAAATATTTTGAAATACTTTAAGCAGTTTCAGGTGATAAAGTACAGATTCTTTTCAAAGTATTCTAGTAATGTAAAAATGAATAAGGATATGATAAAAAAAAACATGGATATGAAAGTCATTTATTCTTCCTGAAATATTGATATGTCAAACCGTCAGTGATGATTCCTACATTACTGCCAGGGAAAGTTTATTTTTGCCTTTTATCCACATAAATGTGTGTTCTTTAATTTGTTATACAGTCCTTAGCATGCAGAAGAAATGTCCTACAAGAGCACATGTCATCTTAAAGTCAAAATGCATTTTATTTATGGTGATTATTTGATAAAGTGCTATTTTAGTGGTTAGGTCTTTAATTCAAAAACATTTCTGTAAACACTGACTACATTAACTGCTACACGAACTGCATTGCTTATCACTGTCCTTCCAAAACTAAATTGCCTGAAACTACATAGCAAACATGTTGATAAATTGTTCTACTCCTGGAGAATTGAAGAATCCCTAATACACTTCTTTGCCCATATAGTGAGAACACAATATAAAAGCACCTTACCTTGTAGCGCATTTAGTCACCTTGTTTAGAGTCTTCCCAGATCATGCTTAGACTGAAGTATCAAAAATCCAGGCAGCAATTGGGGGCAGGAAAAAAAGGAATGCGTATGATGCTATTTCCTTCTGCTCAGTCCTTTCACTTGTCATAATCTGATCTCTGAATCCACTGTTTTTCAGTCAGGTAATTGAAATACTGAATATGCATCAACACATTATACAAAGACAAGTCAAGACCATATGCAGATGTGTAGAAGAGCACAGACTTGAAAGCAAAACAGTCTCAGATTCCAGTCCTGGTTTCGCCACTTAACCCGAGGCTCAAAAAACAAACACAAAAACCTGTGGGCTCTTGGATAAGTTACTTAATGTATCAGAATCACAGTTTTCTCTTCCACAAAACAGAGCTAATCATACCTGTCTCATAGGTATAGCATAAGAAATGAGTGAATGGACGTATATAACGGCCTAATCCAATGTCTGGCACAAAGTGGATACTCCACTAACTGTTGTTAGTTCTTTTCTCTAATATGAAATGAGACAAAGGAATCCCATTTGCTCACTTATTCAGCAAATTTGGCTAAGGACTGTGCTAGGTTTCATGAGGGATGTAGATTACTTAGACTCAAATCTTACCCCAAAATGAGCTTCTAATTAAATAGAACCTGTTAGATATCTACAAAAATGACTGTAATAAAATATAGAAGGTGATAAGTGCCATAACAACAGATACAAATAGAGTGATTGCATTTAGCTGGGGAATCAGGAAGGTTTCTGTGAAAGTACAGATATTTCTCTGGATCTTACCAAATGCATAGGATTAGAGTATTGGAACTCTGAAATAAGAGGTTTTCGGTTGGCCTAAGCACAGGTTTTGGAAGCGGGTAGTGGAGAAGATGTTTTGTTGTAGATACCACTTATTTTGTGCTTGGAAATGCAGGTTGTCTGGGACCCTTGAATATCAGGCTAAGGAATTTAGACCCTATCCCATAGATAGCATGGAGCAGTTGTTGTGACTGCCTAACCAAATCAGAATTGTACCTCAAGAAGAAAGTAATTGGCATTATGTTGGACAGACTGAAATAGGGAAGAAAGTAAACCTGAAAAAAAATCACTGTTTGGCAAGCACACAGTGCTGTGTGCTAGGCCTGAGGAATGAGTAAAAGGGTTGCTTCTCACAAGAACAAATAAAATGGATCACTCTTTAGAAGGTCACCATCTCGTAGATATGACATACAACTAATGAACAGTCAATGGGTTGTCACAAAGATGGCATGCAAAAGACCATATGAACATGTAAGAGGAAGAGATTGGCATTTTGGGCAAAAAAAAAAAAAAAAAAAAAAAGTTGGCTTCCCAAGGAAGTGAAAGTTGGGCGAGGTGTTGAAAAATAGACATTTGCTAGACAGGAGAGAAAGACTTCCAACAGCATTTGCTTTTGTGAAAAAAAGTACACCTGTTTCACATTCATGGAGTACCTTTAAAATAATCTCTGAACTGGCCGGCTGTTTCTGTTCTGGAACCACATCCTCATACCCCTATCTCTGAACGGTTTTAACAAAAACTCTTCTGTTGCCTTCTAGGATGTTACTGTGCTTTCCCTACTGTGAGATCCCAGAGGGAAAGAATTATGTGTTTTCCCATTTCTGTTTCCTTGGGGTCCAGTCATACTGACTGCTGGTTGGGTGGATGGATGGGTGGTCATCGTCAAGAAGGAAACCTCATGCTTTTCATTTTTTTATATTTGGCATCTGATAAGGCTATGTCATATTATTAACACTTCTGATCTTCCATTCATCTGATGTAGACATTGGGAATTCATCGAGAAGGTTGGGTGAAAGCGGTTAGGTCTGTGCCTCTTCTACCTAAGGGCTCCCTCCCACTGTCTTCCTTCTTTCCATAAATAGGCAGTCTTCACAGGCCACTAGAAAATTAAACTCATAGAGTGGGTTCTGTTTCTCACCCTGTAATCTGAGTCTGGCACTCTCACTCTGAAGCCCTTTTAACCTCTCAGCTTGGTAGACCTCTACTCTGCTTTCCAGTAATCACTCATTTTCTCTGTGGCAGTCACCTCTGTCAGAAGCATATTAGAATTGGCACTACTCTCATTCCACACAGAAAAGGGAGCATCCCCTCATGTCCCGCGGCTTTCTCCCGTAGCGAATGCAGTGTGCTCTGAAAAATATGATGGTTCTAATGCCTTTAGAATGCCTTGCAAAGGAGCTTGTGTGTGCGTCTGATCCTCTTTGATTCTGAGATTTGGGTCTTGTCAGTTTCCTGGCTAGCCTTCCAGATGCTTTCCCACTAAAGATCACTGAGTCTGGGCTCAGGAGGTCTCTTGGTGGAATATTTTCTCACCTGTGCTTCTCTGTCATTGCTTTTGGTACTCAGAGAATCTCTGTTATGTGTCAGCCATGCAGACTTGAGAATGAATTCCCTAAGAATAAAAGTCTTGTCTTACTTATCTCTGGATCCCCGGCCCCTAGCACAGTAAATACCACATAGTGTCTATGATCTATCAAAAATAGCAGATTTTCTGCTACATAGAAAAAACAGTAAGTTATCTGACAATAGCCAAAACAGAGTTAATAATTAAGTTCATTGATTTCAGTTTTTTCATTTTTATCCAACTGAAACCTTATATATACACACACACTTAACTTCTTATCTCCCTTCTCCGCTTCATTTCCCTTTGTAGTACTCTCTAACATATTATGTATGTCTTTTATTTATTTTCTGTCTTTTCTTATTAGAATATAAAGTCCATGAGGACAGGAATTTTTTAATGTTTGGCTCACTGGTGGCTCCAGAGAGTCTAAAACAATGAATAGACAGTTACAGAATAGGACTTCAGTAAATACTTCTCAGGTAAATTCTTCATGTGTGTGTGTGTGTGTGTGTGTGTGTGTGTGTGTGTGCGCGCGCGTGTACACACACACACACACACACACACACACACACACACACACAAATGCAAAGCCTTAACAAAGGGAGACAAAAGTATTGCTTTGTGAAATTTTAGGGAGCTTGTGGTTCTTAAAGAATTGGAAGGCTTATTTTCGTTGAAAGTTACGTGAATTATTTCCTGAAGCTTCAAAGTGAAATGCACAGTTAAAAAGGAAGAAGTAGGTAGTTCTAATCAAATATGCTCTACCTGATTTTTAGGTTGACAGGTTGACAGCAACAAATATTTATCGAAATCTGCTTTGTGCCAGGTCCATGCATACAAGTGCCTAGGACCTGCCCTCAAAAAGTATTTAATAGGAGAGATCGAGTAGTTAGAAGGCACTGGCACACAGTACCACAGCTAGACAAAGGAAACACACCTAACCAAGTCTTGGGGGACGGGAAGGCCAGGGAGGCTTCTGGGACTAGTTGGCATCTATATTGAAATCTGAAGGACAGATAGCAATTGCAGGGGCACGATAGGGAAGCACAGTCTTTGCCCTTTAGAAACTCACTAATGGGGCAGGCAGATAACAAAAGCAATCAATCTTAATATAAGTTTGTTGTAAGAGATACGGGGTCAGAGTGCTCATTGAACATAGATGAGGAAGAGATGGATTCCTTTTGACAAAACAGAGAAAGTTTCACCATCCCAGGGGAAGCGCAACTTGAACTAGGTGTTGAAAGACAGGAATGAGTTAGGCAGAAGAAGCCACGTGTAGAGGAATGGAGACAAGAGAGTTGGCAACCATGGATTTGCAGGGAATTGAGAGTGGCTGAACAGTGGATGGGGCAGGAATACTGAAAGAGGAGTCTGAAGGTCCACAGGGACCATATCTTAAAGGGCCTTGTATGCCATCCTAAAGAATTTGAAATGTATTCTAAAGAGCAAGGAAGAAAATTGTGGTCTTTTCCACCATGGAGATCTCTACCCATACACACAGGAAAGGAACACCGCTAAGTAATTCAGTTCTTTCAGCACTTTCAAATCTGAAACAAAAAGACAAGTATACTGGAAAACATCAGAAAGAGAGAAACTTAGAAAATAGGAAAAGAAGAAATGAAGGAGTAGAATAACAAGGTGTTTTGTGTGTGTGTGTGTGTGTGTGTGTGTGTGTGTGTGCGCTGCAGCTTAAGCTTCAATTTTATATTTATGTGTCCATTTAGCAAGGAGGAGGCCCCAGTTAAGGGTTAAAGGACCAGTGGAGGTGAGTCAGAGTTTTCTAGGTTCTGGTGGTCTCAACGGTAAGTCAGCCGTTGACTTACCAGAGGCATACACTTCTTACTATTGAGGAAGATGTTTGAGAATTTCTCCTTGGGTATACATAGGACTATCTTTTAGCTGACCCTGAGTAGATTAAAAGTTACCCAAAGCTTTTCTTCAAGCTAACATCTGCAGTATTCCTTGGAGCTACGGTGGGACCAAGCAGAGCAAATCAGCAGCTTAAAAAAATGAAAAGAGATAATTTCTAAGCTGGAAGATAGGTAGATAGATAGATAGATAGATAGATAGATAGATAGATAGATAGATAGGGATTATTATTACTATTTCCCTCTCCTATGTATTTTTAAATTTTCACAAGAAATGACACTTTTTCTTAAGTTGTTTGATGCCCAAGAAACTGATATTAATAATTCAACTATGTTTTTATCCTCATTAAATTTATTTCCTTTCCTACAGTATGCAGCACATTTCTTTAAATGTGTTACTTATATGATACTTTAAAAGTGTCTTTTGTTTATAGAGTATACCAAGAACAAAAGAATATAATGTACGGGATATGTTACAAATCAGAGCACATCATTTTACAATCCCTAGCAAACATACAGCTGTGCAGGTTAGGGAGCAATTTATAAAATTTCCATTGTTTATTAAACATAGAAGAAATGTGGATTCTCCTTTTGCTTTTGAGGTGCCGCTAATTTTCAGGAACAATATTTCTTTTGACCCTTAAGTTCTTTAACAGGCTTTATAAAAGGTACCCAACGTATCTTCCCATTCTTCAGAGGACTATCGAACGGTGGTATGGAGAGCCAGCATGCACAACTCCCATTCTGAAACTTATGGCAGAACTGATGCAAAACAGGTAAGTGCAATGGGGGAGAAAAAAATCTGCTATCTGGCAGCAGTCTCTAGAGGTCAGATTTTCCTGTTTGGTATGTGTATAGTCAAGGCTTAGCAAGAACTCAGGACCCAGAATTTTTAAGATAACTGGTGAAAGCAGTAGAATTAGAGACATAAGGATGAGACCTTTTGGAAAAAGAATATAGTATATTTAGGTGTATAAGGGGACTATGGGAACTGGAAAAAAATTGGAAGGTGCCGCCACCATTATTTAAAATATTCAAAGGCAAATGGAGGAAGGGCTCCTGTTTTAACTATTTCACTGCTTAACTGCAATTCCATGTAATTTGAGAGCAGGGAAGTTTAGAGGTCTCTGAGTTGAGATGGTTCCTTCTTCAAGAAGAGAACTGAGTCCCAGAGCAGTTCATGGACACATAGTTTGTCTCAGGAGCCCCAGGGATTGTCCCTGCTTTGACTCCTAAGTTATCCTTTTCCTCTTTGCCAAGATGCATGTATGTGGATGATTCATGCATTCAAAATTTTCATTTAAATAGCAACTACAGTAAACAGGGGTGTATAGATCTTTTCAAATTAGTGTTTTCATTTGGGGGTGGAGGGGAAGTACCCAGTAGTGGAACTACTGGGTCATATGGTAGTTCCATTTTTAAGTTTTTAAGGACCCTCCATACTGCTTTCTACGGTGGCTGCACCGATTTGCATTCCCACCAACAGTGTGTTGGGGCTCCTTTTTCTCCACATTCATTAAAAAAATTTTAAGAGTGAAAAATAAACAGCAACTACAACTTCTTCTTAAAGATTGCCCAGTTGACCTTATAATTTGCACAGACCAGCAGAGATTGAAATACTCTGCGTGTAAATATTAACAAAGATGTAGCTAGAGGAGAAAAGCTGCAAGAAGGTAATTGGTTTTACCTCTTTAAAATATGTCATTGTGAATATGGCTTAGTACCAAATTACCTGTCACTTAGCCATCGTGTTTCCTCAGTTCCTCTTGTAAACTATGTGTTGGAAGGGAGATATCCATACAGGGAAGGAGGATGGACTGTAGCTGTAATTTTATCTCTGGTGCTAGGTTTTTCACAGTAATAATTTAAAATTTATTAAATAAGAAGTGGAAAAAGACCTAGCAAATGAAGAAATGTGAGTATTATTCTTTTAAAAGCCGTTTTTTAAAACCATTCTCCTATGTACCTTAGATACTATAAGAAGGGTGGCTGTTTGTGTTTGATTAAATTATGGTTTTTCAACCAGATAATTGATATTATATATTACTGATATAGCATTTAATACTAAGGGGGAAAGTTACTGCATTGTATATTGTAGAGTATTTTACGCCTGCCATAAGCAAATGATTCGTATCTATCTAACACAGTTGTCCTTAGGAGTACCTAGTGAAAATCTGTAATCTCAGAAAATATGTTATCTTGTGTGTATTTCTCTAGAATCTAATGTGAAGTATGTATGTACATTTCTCTTTAGTCAATAATTGTATGCCAACAATCAAAAGTTCACAATCTTTCTAGTAAGTTAGAACTGCACCTTATTCTGAAGCATTCTAAAAAAGCATGAAGACGCAACAATTCATCATTCCTGGCAAAAGGACTTTAGCAAGTGTCTTTGCTTTTTTGGTATTGCTTTGCTATGACCTATCTGCATATTTTTGGCTAGTCCTTTAAAAAGCATGCCATTATTTCTTGAAAGCACAGAGACAAGGCATATCAGAGCCAACTGAAACCAAACTGATGTTGAAAAGCAAGTATTATGTCAGGATGGCATATGTCAATCCTTTATCCTGTTCCTACTGTTCCCCTACCTGTCAGAAACCAGGGAAGCAGAATCATTCTTATTTAGAACTCCTAGGACTTGTTTCTCTTTATTTGAGCCATGTGCAATGGAAACTCTAGTCTGAATGTAATTTCATGTATTTGAAATATGCTTGAAGTATCAGATGATTAATTATACATATGAGCAGTATTAAAAAATACCTAGATCTCCTATCTGTCACTTTAGAATTTGTTTTAAAAATGTTTACCGGGCACGACAGGAGATCGCAAACGTAAACCTCTATACAGGTATTTATATAAACTTACAGATACACACCCTGGGGTATTTTATTAGTATCTATCAGCCACTTTGCATGAAAAGAGAAGAGAGTAAGAAGTCTACGATTTGGGATGTCAGGATATTTTTTTGACAGATACAACTGAAATCTTTGAATCAGTGAATGAAATTAACTCTTCCTAACTGTCCTAGTATCTTTATTGTGAGAAATCAGCATACATATTTTATCGACACCTGTTTAATGGAGTGGCATTTTTTAAAAGGGATCATTATACTGCTGCTACTTCTAATAAATGAAAAAGCTAGGCACTTTAAATCTACATTTGGTTTCTTTATCTACACGTATAGTCTGGTTTTTTGCTGTATTTCTTAGATCCCAGCGTTTGAATTTTGATGTATCATCTCCTAATGGAATTCTTCTCTTCAGAGAAGCTAGTAAAATGATTTGCACTTATGGTGAGTATCTTTTTCCATATTTGTCTCTGCAATATAACTTTATCTCTTTGGGGGAAAGAAAGATGTTAGTTATTTTGTTCTTTTGAACCTTCCTATCTGTATGAATTTGTGAAGTAGGTAATAGTGCAGAAAGCCAGGTAGCTATCAAATTGGCATCGGGAGAAGTAAGTAAGCAGCGTGCCTTTGACTACAAATCATGCCTGACCAACTTGATGAATTTCTTTTGGATAAAATTGCAGTGTCAGTAGGCAAAGGGAATACAACTAGATAGAATATTGAAAAGTTGTAGCGTATTCAAAATTGCGAAAAGTTACATCAGGGAATTTGCTATCATGGATCAAGGAATGCTTAGACCAATATGTCACCAGCACTGAATTTTGGAAAAATATCCTGCTAAAGGGCAGTAAACATTTTATTACAGGGAACTTTTGGGCATTGCACTCTTAGAATCAGAGTTCTATGGTAAAGATAGTCCTATTCGATTATTGTCACAAAATTTGTTTCGCAGTTAGAATCGAGCCTTAGAACTACCATAAACCCTAATACTTGCCAATTCTGACAGCTTCACCAATGAAATTCTCAACTCACTGAGACCTTTATGTATCCTGGGGATGGGGGTAGGATGGGTAAGAATCCTGTTCCAGTTTGCCGTGCACTGGCTGGCCTCTGCACAGTACTCTTCTTGAGAGATGGTTTCCTGTGTCCTCTTATTCTCTGTTTTCTTTTTTGCCTGTCGGTTCTTGCTTTTCCAAATCAGTAGCCAACTCTGAGTACAGTCAGTCTCAAAAATTGCCCGTGATTATCATATTTCTTTTTGAGAACCTTCCAACAGACTTTACAAAATTTTGCAAAGCCTCTTTAAGACCGTGTGTATTTGTGCATATCTGTAGGAACCACTGGAAATGTATTACTTCTTTAAAAGTAAAAGCCTATTTAAAAACAAACAAAAAAAAAAAGGAGAAAAACAATTGTTTAAATTGTTTTCACTTTCAAAACCCATTCTGGGACAGGAAGCTGTGTGCCTTGTAGGCCTCTGTTAAAAATGCATAGTTTTAATTGTGCGTTTGATTTTTAGAGTTTCAGATTCTAAGTGTGTGAAAATTACAGGAAGCACCTATTTGAGTCCGTAAACTTGCACTCTCCTATGTTCATCTGTACCAACAACTACATTGTCACCATTTTTGATCTGTTGAAAGTAGACACATTAGAATCATACAAAGTAGAAATGTTTTGCCTCTTAAAGGTAAAAATGAACCCCTTTTCAAATATTCTCAATGCAGTTTGCTTTACTTCCAGTGTATATCTAGTTCCTTCCATTGTCTTAGCATACAAAAATAACATGTCTAGACCATTTTCTAAAATGGTATCTTAGAGAAAGCATAGTTTTTGGAGATTAAAAGATCTGAGTACCAATCGTAGTACCAGCCCTTATCAACTCCATGACCCTCAGCCAAGACACTGTGTTTCTTTGTGCCTAGTTTTCTCACACACAAAATTAGGAATAATGACTCCCTACTGACCTACTTAGAATTCGAGATGGTTAGGTGAGCTACTCCAGGTAAAGGGCTTGGCACTGAGTGTGACATGGAATAGACATTTAACCAACATGTGTCTCCTTGATCCAGAGCCATTCTCTTATACTCATAGAACCAGCCTTCTTTGGACAGGGGTTCACTGACCACATCACGTTTTTGTTCAGCTCCTGCTTGGACCACGCTGTCCTGCTTCCTTCTGCCTGTAATAAGTGCTTAGCTTCCATTTACTCACTTTATTTTTTTAAATTTTTTTAATGTTTACTTATTTTTGAGAGAGAGCCAGAGCATGAGCAGGGGAGGGGCAGAGAGAGAGGGATACAGAGAATCCAAAGCAGATTCCAGGCTCCGAGCTGTCAGCACAGAGCCCAACGTGGGGCTCGAACTCACAAACCACAAGATCATGACCTGAGCCAAAGTCGGACACTCAACTGACTGAGCTACCCAGGCACCCCCGATTTCCTCACTTTTTAAAAGAAAATAATATTTCTCATATGAAACAATGTATGTATATGTAAGAATTTCTTAGTAGTTGATAGAGCTTTAACTCTATGCATGTTAGATTTCTGTTACCAATCACAGTTGTATTTTCCTTCTGCTTTTTCTCACTCCAGTTTCTTTCACTGTGTGTAATTTTTCCTTTGGGACTTACTCACTATTGCGGTAGGACCGATCAGAGCAGTGATTTCTCTGCCAGTGTTACTGGACCCCTAGAGCAGAATGTATGGCCAGCCAAGTGACACCAAAAAGAATCTCAGAACAATGCCAAATCTGTAGGCTTCAAAAGCTACCTAGTCCTCTGTAGTTGTTTGACATAAGCAAAGAAAGGCATTGTAACAAAAGCTGAGGAAGTTAACTAAGTGAGGATCACATTGGAGGAAGAAGAAGAGGAGGAGACAGAGGTAGAGACAGGAAGGGAAGGAAGACAAACAAGATGAAGAAAAAAGAAGAAAAGGAGTAAAGAGGGAAAAAAACCCTTCAAAGCATTCTTGAGAAGGAAAGCTAGTAAGCTTTCTTACTCTAAAGAGAAACTAAGGGATTAAAGTAAGGCATTGCACCTTGGCTTGAAATAATAATAAGGTAGCTTTTATTTTTTAATCAGCTATTATGTGCCTATTCCTATACTAGACCATTTATCATACATTAGCCTATCAGATCCTCAAGGTAGTAGTGTTATCGGCCACTCACTACTCATTTGGCCTTGGCTAAGTTGCTTAGCCTTTCTTGCTTCAGTTTCTTGTTAAACAGAGAAAAGAACACCTACTTCATAAGGTGGTTATGAGGATTCAGTTCAGTAGTGCATAGAAAGCTCTTAGACCAGTTAGCTTCTGTGATCACTATTATGAAGAAATTGAAGCTCATAGAGATTAAGAAACTTGCCAAATATTGCATAGCTAGCAAGTCGCTGAATTGGAATTTCATTCAAAGTCTATATAACTTCAAACGATAGTCTCTCCATATTCCTTATTGCCACTTGGGAGCTGCCACAGGAAGATTGTCCTTGAATATTTATGATGAAGCACTGTTCTTTAACATACGGTGATTTCTGTCCTAAAACTTAAGGGAAATCAAAGGGTCAGTGGCAAAATGTCCTTCAACTTTGTCAGCAGTGACTTGGACACGTGCACTTTACATAGAATAATAGAAACATGTTTATCACCCTTCCCTGATTCCTGTGCTGTCCCCCCCCCATCAGCCAAACTGATTTGATCTATCTTGACCCTCTGTAATGCCTTGTTACCCCTTCTTTTACCTCTGGAGTCTTTAATATGCTCATGGAGGGTGATCATGTGGTCTGCCATCCAGGAGGTTGGAAGGTGAGGGAAAGAGTGGGAGGGCACAGAAGAGCAGCAGTGTTTATTTTTTTGGTAAGCCAAGCAGAAGGGAAGGGAAGCCCTTGGAAGAAAGAGGCCAGAACATTCTGCGATCCCTTCTGTCCCCATCCCTCGCTGGGTTTCTTCTCTGCTCACCTCTCATGGGCAGTATTTGGGTAGTCAGTGATCGGGGCGGTGTAGAGTGGGGAGGACTCTTTCCCACATGCACTGATTTGTTGCATATTTTGTGGAACACCTCTACCTCGCTGCTCAGTGAGACTGGCAGAAAAATAATACTTTTGATATGCTGTTTTATTTATCTACATTCTGTCATGATATACTTTGATGTAAGTTTTTAATTTTGCTTCAGCTCTCAGCTGCTCTCGCCGTTACAGCTCAGGGTCAGCAATGAGGTTAGCCACAGTAGCACAAAACAATTTCCTGTTTGTACAGCCCAGGTAACATTTGGATGAGGATTAAATTTTACCACATTTTCTACTAGCCCAAGCCTATTATTTCTAATGAGTTTTAAATTGCTTCAAGAACGTGTATTTCAAAACTTAGTGCTGTGATCCATTCAGCCTGAGCAACTTAATAAAGGAAATTTTTTTCTTGAATTTTTGGTTAAAATGTTGCATGCAGTGTAATAAATGTTATTACTTTGGAAACCTACTTCTCTGTTTTAAGAACTGGACGTTTTTTATGCTCAATTTCCATTTGTCTAATCTTTTCTTCCTTTAGCCCCTGGGTCCTGGTATCTTTAGTGACATCTATTGGTTGAAGAGTGCACAGAAGGGAGAAATCGTGATAATTTTCATAAGACTAGGCAAAACGGAACTGCTTTTATTCCCTCCTTGGATACCTGATTTAAGAAAGTTCAGTGTGTGAAAATCTAAACTTTAAAAATGGATGGAACAGCCATGAGTATTCACTATATGTAAGAATTTACATCAGGGCTCTTTAAAGCAGTATATGCTCCAGGTGCATTTAAGGTATGACTTAATCACATGCTTAAATTGGATTGGTAAAGCAATGTACAAGCCACTGTTATTTATCGTGACCTAGAAAACAGACCATAGTTTTCTAACTGGCTTTTGCAGAGCCCTGGAGATCTGAAAAGGACCATAGTGGGCCTCCAGATAGCAGGGAGGAGGACACCCTACTGCCACTTTGACCAGAACCACCCTGCTGTAGAGTTGCACCAGATTTGTTTGTAAAAGCGAATCACCTTTTTGACCACTTGTGGGGTTTTTTGTAAAAGAACTTGAAAATTACTGGCATGTGTTATTAGAAGCATTGTGAGAATGAAGGATTATGATCATATATTTATGTTTGATTACCAAAGAAAAGCTGAAGAACGCATTGGTCCTGAGATAACTAAAGTCTTAATAAATGTCTCCAGGATATAACAGTTCTGGAAAACAAACTATCCAGGAACCATGTACGTGGCCTTAGATCTTACTGGAAACTTGGATGGGGACATAGAGTGTCAAAGTAGTATTAAAGTAAAGCTCATGATAGAATGACCGACACCTTGAGGATACCAGCACCAGGATCAGGTGGCTTACAAAAGCAAGACCTTGAGGAACATGTTCCACAGTAGATCCACACATACCAGACGTGCCCCCTTTTGCAAACAAGCAAATAATACTACATAAGCTATTAAATAAGGAAGAGTGATGTCCAACCAGGTGCTTAGGGTTCAGTGGATTCTTTCATCCATGCAGCTAACAGTTACTGAGCATTTACTATGTGTCCGATATTGTGAGAGTTACAATGGATAGGATAAGAAATAAGACACACAAAAAAGAATCTTACTGATTCTTCTCTTGAGGAACTTGAGTTCTTCATGGGATTCAGTCAAGTAAATGAAGACTTATGACGCACTGCGCTCACTTTTATACTTGAGAAGCATACAGAGTGCTATGGTAGCCCAGAAGTTTCTAACTCAAACTGAGGAGTCAAACAAGGAAGAACTTTTTTTTAAGTTTATTTATTTTAAGAGTGAGAGAGAGAGAGAGCATGGGCAGGGGAGGGGCAGAGAAAGAGAGTGAGTCCAATGCAGGCTCCTCACTGTCAGCATGGAGCCTGATGCAGAGCTCAAACTCACCAACCATGAGATCATGACCTGAGCCAAAACCAAGAGTCAGTTGCTTTACCAACTGAGCCACCCAGGCATCCCAAGGGACAATTTTTTACAGGAATAGAATAGGGCCCAGAAGTTTGAAGAGGGCATTTCAAGCAGACAGTAGCTGCTTTTACAAAATTATATAAATATAAAAAGTAGCATGGTCTGTTAGCAAACTGCAGAATTTCAGAATTGCTATAGAGAATAGAAAGTGAAAATCCTGATTATCTCATCATTCAAAGATAACCGTCATTATCAGTTTAGTGTATGCTTTAAGTGATGTTAAGTTTATTTATTTAAGTAATCTCTACACCCAACGTAAGGCTCGAACTCAAAACCTCAAGATCAAGAGTCATAGGCTCTCTCGAATGAGCCAGCCAGGTGCCCTTACCATATCTTTTTAAATAGCTGCAAAGTATTACATTTTGTGGTCATATTATAATTTATTTAATCATTCACCTTTTGATAAATGTAATTTTTTTATACACATACAATTTTTCACCGTTACATACTTTGTCTCGGTAAGCAACTTTGACATGCAGTTTCATGAGCTTCATTTGTTCAACAAATGTACCCTGGGAACAGCAGACACTGTTATTGACTCTTTGGATACATCAGTGAGCAAAACTGAAAAAGGCATTATTTAGCATGTTAATAACTGGAATTTTAAAAAAAGAAAGAGAACTTCAGGAGAAGGAACAATAGAAGTACTAGGGATTGGGAAAGGTGTTGTAGTAACTTAAGTAAAGGTGACATTTGAACAAAGACTTGCAGTAAATGAGGGAGTTAGTCATGTGAATATCTCTGGGCAGAGTATTCCAGGCTGAGAGAATACCGAGTTTTAGGGTCGTGAGGCACCAGTGTATCTGGCATGTCTGCAGAGCAGCAAAGAGATTAGTAGCTGGAGCAAAGTAAACAAAAGGGAAAGTTATAACAAGAGCAATGTCATGTAGTGTCATTCTTGTAGACAGTAATCAGGACTTTAGCTCAAGTGAAATAGAGGGACTTTAGAATGTTTTGAGCAGATGAATAACATTTGCTACTGGCTTTGACCAAGGTGATAGTGGGAGTGGTGAGAAATAGTTCGATTCTGGATATACTTTGAAGGTAAAGCAAATCAGATTTCTTGATGGATTGGAAATATGGAAGGATGAAGTCACCATTAACTGAGATGCATGTGACAGGGATCAAAAGTTCCACTTTGGTCCTGTTCAGTTTGAGATGTTAATTAGATATCCCAGTAGGAATATTGAATATAGACTTGGCTATCTGAGTCTGAGGTTTGGAAGTTAGGTCTGATCTAGAGAAAAAATGTGGAAGTCATTGACTCTCAGTTGGTATTTAAAGCTGTAAAAACAAGGTAAGATCCCCTAGGTGGTGGGTGAATATGCATCTAGAAGACTTAGGTTTGAGTCCTGGGGCACTTCAGTGTCAGGGGTAAAGGAGAAGAGGAGCAACCAGCAAAGGAAAATGAGAAGGAGCAAGAACTGAAGAGAAGATCGGGGTATGTGCCTTGGAAGACAAGGAAGAAGAGGTAGCTAACTGTGTCAAAAGCTGGCAGTGAATCAAGTAAGATAAGGACTAAGAGTTAACCATTACATTTAGCAACAAGGCGGTCATTGGGAACCTTGAAAAGAGCGTTCTCAGTGGAGTGGACATAAAAGAGAATGAGAGGAGGGGTGCCTGCGTGGCTCAGTCAGTTACGCGTCCTACTCTTGATTTCGGTTCAGATCATGATCTCATGGTTCGTGGGTTCAAGCCCCACATTGGGCTCACACAGAGCCTTCTTGGGATTCTCTGTCTCCCTCTCTCTGCTTCTCACCCGCTCACTCTCGCTCTCTCCCTTTCTCTCTCTC
This sequence comes from Panthera tigris, assembly GCF_018350195.1. Classification (NCBI taxonomy): domain Eukaryota; kingdom Metazoa; phylum Chordata; class Mammalia; order Carnivora; family Felidae; genus Panthera; species Panthera tigris. The sequence goes on along the minus strand of NC_056660.1, from coordinate 177,102,024 downwards.
AAAATAAACATTTTTTTTTTTTTTAAAAAGAGAAAGAATGAAAGGAGAATAAGACAATGAAAACAGTTCTTTGGAAGAGTTTTATTACAAAGGGGAGTACTATCTAGCAGAGAGGTAGGGCCAAGAGAAGGTGTTTTTTGTTTTTGTTTTTGTTTTTAAATGGAAGATATAATAGCATAGCCTGTATTTCAATGAGTTGATCTAATAGGAAAACAAGATTGCATAGGAGAAAAAGGAGAAATTTATTGGTGCTTTGTCCTTAAGCACATAAGAGGAGATGGCATATGTTGAACATATTGGAGGGTTGGCTTTTACAGTAGACAGTGTAACTGCAGATGCTGGTAGATAGGTAGATATTGTAATGAACTTTTAGAATTAGAATATGTGTCCAGAAGTGGATTTACACATTTTTTATATTTTTAATAAATATGACCAAATTGCCATCTAGAATGATTACACTAATTTATGTTCCCAACAATTTGCTTATTTTCCTGCCCCCTCATCAACACTGCATTGTTTAATCTCTTTCAATCTGAAACGGAAATACTATATTCCTTTCCACTCTTCATAGCTTCAATTCTGTCCCAAACCATTTATGTCCAGGGGCCTCGAAAGACAGAGTGGGTTGAGTGACCTAAAGTAAAGGAATGTCGGCAAGCTTGTGGTTCTCTTCCCATAACTGTTCTGATGATGAATGAAGACATTCAACCTATAGAGCTGTCAGCTAAATATCACCTTAAAATTTTAGAGATTAAGAGGGAAAAAGAAAACATAAATCAATGTAAGGGATTGCTTTATAAGCCAGGAAATAACATTGTTCGTACTAACGGTTCTTCCTGGTACAAGATACTACTATGGTATTTTATCCCTTCAGCGTTCTTTTTTTAAGTATTCTTCTGAGGACACAGAGAACTGGTAGACTATAGAGGAAAGAACCACACTGTGACCCCATACAGCCAATTCTCTATTGAAGGAACAGAGGGAAGATGTTCCAAGACATAGCATTGACCTTACTTTGAATCACATATTAGAAGGAAGTATATTATGCTACACAGCCAGCTTCAGCTCCCCCTCTTTTCCCGGCCATAGCCCCCCATGTGTGAACTTACAGGCTACTAGACTTGAGAAAGAAATGAACCCCCAGGAGTATGCATTGTCATATTTACATTTACTGAGTGAGCGCTGTGCCAGTTACTATGGTAAGCGCTTTACATATGCTGTCTCCTTTACTCCACATAAGAGCCTGTGTGTTTTACGTACTTAAATTATCCTTATTTTATAAATGAGGAAACTGACTTACAGAGATTAACAATCTGCTCAGACACCGAGGTAGTAAGGAAAGAGGTAGGCTTCAACCCCAATCAGTATGACTCAGAAGCCCACCCGGTTCATTACTCCCTTATGCACTGTATTTCTGTCTTCTGTTAGAATACTGCCTTTTATATAGTTCTCCACCGGAGACCTTTGAAAGAAGATCACTCTTCTTTGGGTGTAGGAAGCCTCTTTTGAAGGAGACATTATAGAGTCAGTCACTCAGGGAAGAGGTGGGGTCTCAGAAGGAAGAAGAGTTAAAAAAAAAAAAAAAAAAAAAAAAAAAGACCTGAAAGTAGATCTCAGGTAAACAGAAGTGGAGATTTTGCATTTTTTAATGTATATCCTTCTCTGAATCTAGATCTTGAGGATTGTCCAGAAGGGCACTTCTGAGTGCTGGAAGCTAACCCCAAAACAAAAACAAAAAGGTTTCTCCAAAAGGGACAGAGAATAGAGGTTAAGAAAAGAGAACCCAAGCAATTAATATAAGCAAATGATAAGCTGAATTACCAGTCTCTGGAGTCCTCTGTGCTTATTTTTCAGGTTTTTTTCCCCTTATCATTTAGTGAGATTTCCTGCTGCAGCATGCACAAGAGTAAGAATGGCAGTGCTGTGGCACCTGTGCCTCCCACTGGAAGTTCCCCCCACTATTGCCCTCGGCCAGGTTATCCATCAATTCCCAGCATTCTTGTCCGGAGCCTCAGAGGAGCCTCCACACCCCTCTCTCCCAGGCCTAACGTTAAGAATGTACGGTATCTCATTCCCCTGCCCCCAATTATGGCATTTTAAGCTTTTTTTGGGGGAGGGGGGTTGCAATCCAATTTCAGTAAGTATTGTTCAGTGACACATACTGAATAAAGCTGAGTCAGAGTGAGTAAATGACTTGACCAAGCCTTCTCTTCCAGAGTCTTTCATAGCCACCACGGAATGCTGAGGTACCTGAGCACAGTGAGGTACAATTCTCTGTTTCAAAAGTATTACTCGTTCTCCTTTTCAAAGGTCACAAGGCTACACTAATTAACTTGTTTAATTAAAATAAATTAACACAGATGTGTCTGACACAGGCCAAAAGACATGTATTTTAGGTTGCAACTTCAACACAGAGATGAAAGTTGTGATTCTAAATAAGTAATCCTTCTTGATGATAGGTTATCCAATCTTTAAATCAAAATTTTTGTACCATCACCGTTCTTTGTCTGCCCATTCCATCTTTGCTGTAGAATATAAGACCTTTACTTCTCCCATAAGGACGTGAGCATAAAAAGGCCCCAAAAGATGATCCAGTTTTCTCCCTTTGACCTGGGCCTTTCCAACAAACCCAAAATGTGTAGTCCACACATAACCCCCAGATTACCCTAGCTCCTTTCATCACATGTAAGCAGTGCTTTCCTTTTCCGAGGACAGAGAGGACAGGGGAATGTCTACCTTGGTTTATACTGAATTTGAGGCAAAGGTAGAAAGGCAGTGGTTGAGAACTGTCTTCTCCTGCAGCATCTTGCTTTCGCGGACCTCCATACCTGTGCACATGATCTACCTAGCACACACTCCTCCCCCTCCGAGTCTTCCTGGAAAACGGGGCTTGATCCTTGAGAAATAGCCTGTTCTGTGAAGCTTTTCCCCACTGCCCTCCTGCCCAAGCAAAGTCAGTCTCTTCTTCTGTTCCCCTAACATTTTAACCCAATCTCTTTGTGTTTGTCACATTGTATGAAATCATTGATTTATAAATCTATTTCTCCCACCAGACTGAACTTCTTCAGAACAGAGATTTTATTTCCTTTGTTTATCCCAGCACCTCACACATAATAGCTGTTAAGTAAATGCTGTCATACTGAGTTGAATCTTTATGGAACTTACTCTCTAAATTAGGATGAGGTCATGAGAGAGGGTACGGGATTTGGTGTGGAGTAAATTCCAGGGTCTGTCTCATCCCTGTTAGTACACACGTGGTTACTGTAATATACATATCAGTCAGGATTCAAACAGGGAAAAACAAGCACTATGACACTGACAGAACAGGGAACTTGTTTTATGAATTCAGACTTTGTACAGTCTTGGGCAAAGATGGGAAAATAGGTCAAAGGGGGGAATTGAAAATTCAGAAGGAAAACCACTAATCAGCCCTCCTGAAACAACGGCCTGGGTGGACAAGATGGAGCTTGCAGGGAATTCTAGCAGCTGGAAGTGACACTTCCAGCTGCTAGAATGGAACCATGAAAGGATGTGGGGTCAGAGGAAACTGGTGTAGGGTAGAAGTCAATGGAAAACGGCTGCCTTTGCATAGCTGCCAGCCTGGAAGTCTGCTGCAGAGTAGTTGGTGATGGGCTTGGAGTCATTCATCAGCAGGACTGGTGGTTCTAGACACAGAGGAGGAAAGAACACGGACAAACTGAAACCCAGCGGCATTTCTACTGTTTTTTCTCACTCTGGTCACAGTGACCTTCACAAAAGCGTGGCTGCTACTTCACTTCCACCTTACAAATCTCACACAAATTTCTCTTTTGCCCACTTCTAGCCCACAACCATAAAGGGAAATGCATTCTGGGAAAGTTAATTCTTGTGTAGCCAAATTGGCACAGTACAAAGCCACAACAATGTACCTCTAAATTTTGTAAGTTGAATTTAGTTTCAATTTTAGCAGTACTCACTTAAATAGGAAAACACAGAGCTAAGAAACATGTAGGACTTTATAGTTTTTTTAAAGGCATTCTTGGGTATTGCCTAAAAACATGCCTTACTAGCACACATTTCAGAAACAAATTGTTGGTTATAAATGCTAACCGGTATTAAAATTTTTAAGGTGATTATATAAACATTTCTTTATCTTTTGATGGACAACATAGAATTTAAGTACAGTTTTAAAAATCATCTCTTGAGGTCTTCTGCAAAATGACGGAAGGAAAAAGGAAGTAACATTTGTTATGCTCTGTGCCAAGGATTTCTTGTGCGTCTTATTTCATTTAATTCATATACCAAACCTGCGAGGCTCCTAAAAGTGAAGTAACTCAAGATCAAATTCATGTAAAACTGTTGGAACTTCATCCCAGAATTTAGCATAACTTATATCTAGTCTAGGCTTTTTCTCTTGACTTGGTTGTTTACTCCTACGTTTCTAATGTCTTGTTGAAGAGGAGATAACACATATATTAAAATATGTAAAGTGAACTAATCTTAAGAGTGCAACTCAATGAATTTTTCCATATCTACCTGCATATTCGTATAATCACCACCTAGATAAAAACATAAAACTTTGCCAGTACCCTTGATTGGTTTTCCTTGGGCCGTTTGTGCTTCCCAGGTAAACTGCCTTAAATATTTGCATTTTTCGTTACACGGATGGTGTAATTCTTGGAACAATGCTAAGAGGAGGTGAACATTAGCGGTGAAGTGAAAATGTTAAATAATGTGCCTTGAATTACATCTACTTATATCACTTTCTCTGTCTGCTTTTACCCTAAAACAGGTAATCAGATCCTGTCCCTTGGGAGCCTCTCAAAAGATCAGATTTATCCAATGAAACTCAAGGGCATCTCCATCTGCTATTCAGCTCTGAAATCTGCCTTGTGTGGAAATTATGTCAGCTTTGGCGTCTTCAAGTTGTATGGGGACAACCATTTTGACAATGTACTCCAGGCCTTTGTCAAAATGCTGCTGTCAGTGTCCCACAGTGACTTGCTAGTAAGCAATCGTGCATCACGGGAGTCTTTGTGTGAAATGTGAAGTAACACCACCACAGGCTTGGAGTGGTTACAGTGAAGCCCAGGGAGTTAGAATAGCACCAGAACATTGTTATGTTTTAGGACAGCATCTTGATTTAACTTGCAGAATTTGAACTATAGTGGCTGTGTTTCTATAATTAAATGTGCAGTTTTGAAAACTGCAGCTACCACCGTCTGATGGATCGGTCCTCCAGAGTGCTCCAGGTTCTGCATCTAGAGAAAATGTCATCAGCAATTTCAACTGATTGCTTACAACTATACTCATAATTCAAAACAGGTCTGTCTCTTGGAGCAGAAATGCAGGATCGGCTGCAGGATCTTCTCCTTCCTTCTTCCTTCCTCCTCCTATGCCCTCTACTTCCCCTACTGTTTGGCTTTCCTTTGCATGAAAATTCTGGTGTGGCGGAAGGAGTGCTGAAATCAAAGTTGAGCGTGCGGGTGCATAGTCTCAACTCTGCCACTCACTAGTCATTTACCTTGAATAAATCACCTTCTCTATTTCTCCAGGCTTTAATTTCCTCACCTTTAAAATGAGTAAATTAAACAAAGTGATCTCCAGGTCCCTTTTCAACTCTACCGTCTAGTTTCTATGATCTATGTCAGTGGTTTTCAAACTTTGAGACCCATCAGAATCACCTAGGGTGCTTGTTGGAAATTTAAATTTCCAGGCTCCTCCACTGAGCTGTGTCGTTATCACACTTTTTTTTTAAACACCTCTGCATGATTGCACAAAAGCTAATATATGCCCAATGTGGCTGCAATAATTACTTCAATAACTGCCAAATTCATGCTCAGGTGTAGTTCAAGCTTTACCACCTGCTCCCTGCCAAAGTTGCAGCTAAGATCTAGGGGACTTTGGTCAGCCTGAGTCATCCTGGACAAGAATGGACTAGTGGCACCCTCTTCCACCGTTCTAAGTCTTTATGGAACCACATATCCAGCTAAAGTGGTTAAGCCTCAGTAGTAGAACAGAATGCTCATTGAAGGCTGCCTGTGTGACAGAAATTACAGACTAGAAACTTGACTCAGATCAACCATGCATTAACAGACACCTCACTGAGAAGACACTTCACTATAGTTGAGGTCCACCAAAAAAACTGATTGTAGCTCCAGGAATTTCTCTCATCTTTTTTCTAACAGGCAATCAAATCTCTAATTCACTAATTCTCAAAATTGAGGATGCATAGGATTCCCTTTGTATGTAAAATGCATGTTTTAGGACCTCATTCCAGAGCTTTTCATTTAGTGAGTCCGGAGTGGGGATCAGGAAACTGCATTTTTAGCAAGCACCCCATGTGACCTCATGGGGGTGGCCTTAATCTCACTTTAATAAATACTACTCTGGTTTATTTCTCTTATGAGTGTTGTGCTTCTTTCGTATTGGCTTGAGTTTCATTTGGAGTTTTCCAGGGATCTTTCTCATGCACTTATCTTTTGCTCATAGTATATAGCAAATATTAAGCCATTGACCAAATTATGATTTAATTAGATGGGCAGGCACTCTGTAAGTACAACAGACCATGATGCCAAATCCTATTATAACAGCAAAAGCTTTGTGTTAAAAAAAAAAAAAAAAAAAGGCTGCCTTACCACTAGTAATAACTGTTCAGAGTTACAATATTTCCAACCAGAAAATAATTGTCTTTTTTTTTTTCAATTTAAATTTCAGTTAACATGAAGTGCAGTATTGGTTTCAGGAGTAGAATTCAGTGATTCATCACTTACATACAACAGCCAGTGCTCATCACAACAAGTGCCCTCCTTAATACCCATAACCCATTTAACCCATCCCCTCCACCCACCTCCCTCTATCAACCCTCAGTTTTTTCTGTCTCTCTTGTGGTTTGTTTCCCTCCCTTGTCTTTTTCCTCCACTTCCCATAGATTTATCTGCTTTGTTTCTTAAATTCCACATATGAGTCAAATCCTATGGTATTTGTCTTTCTCTGATGGACTTATTTCACTTAGCATGATACATTCTAGCTCCATCTACGCCGCCGTTGCAATTGGCAAGCTCTTATTCTTTTTGATGACTGAATAATATTCCTGTGTGTGTGTGTGTGTGTGTGTGTGTGTGTGTGTGTGTGTGTGTACGTACCACATCTTTATCCATTCATCAGTCAGTGGACATTTGGGCTCTCTCCATAGTTTTGCTATTGTTGATAATGCTTCTATAAACATTGAAGTACATGTACCCCTTCCAATCTGTATCTTTGTATCCTTTGGGTAAATACCTTATAGTGCAATTGCTGGATCGTAGGGTAACTCTATTTTTAGTTGTTTTTTTTAATATGAAATTTATTGTTAAATTAGTTTCCATACAACACCTAGTGTTCATCCCAACGGGTGCCCTCCTCAGTGCCCATCACCCACTTTCCCCTCCCTCCCACCCCCCATCAACCCTCAGTTTATTCTCAATTTTTAAGAGTCTCTAATGGTTAGGCTCCCTCCATCTCTAACTTTTTTTTTTTTTTTGAGGAAGAATTCAGTCTTCTAAATTCCACACTACAGATTTTTATTTGCATTTAAGTGTTATCCATGTAAGGTAAAATTGAGGATACTTTCTGTGCTGTATCTTCAAATTAGGATTTCTAGAGATCAAGAGATTCCTATTAGAACCCCCTTAAATACCGAATTGAGAATCATGTGTTTGTCATTTGTTCCATGTATTTATTTTATATATTTATATTTAGGTAGGTTTATATTTTCTAATATTATAAATGGCAGTTTCCACTAGACCTTAACATGTCTTTTGCTTCCCAGTGGCTTGACACTTGGTATCTCTGTGTTTTAGCAATATCGGAAACTGAGCCAGTCTTACTATCCACTCCTGGAGTGTCTCACCCAGGACCACATGAGCTTCATCACCAACTTAGAGCCTCCTGTACTGTTGTATGTTCTCACATCTATCTCCGAGGGACTCACTACTCTTGGTAAGTATTGTGGAGAACATGATTTCCAGAGGAAAAACTTGATTGTGGTCTCTTAATGTATGTGCTTACTAAGATGATCATCCTACAGACAGGAAAAAATTATGTACCCAAACTAAGAGATTATTTCATAATTATTGCTTGCAAGTGAGAAAATGCCTTTTTGTATTTTGATGTACAGCTTAATTTTTAATCCGCTTAAAGGTATAATTTATACACATTGATTTTAAGTGAACAGTTAGTTGTTCAGTGACTATAACAAACATATATACACAGTCATGAACCATCACAACTGAGATATGGAACATTTTCTTCACCACAGAAAGCGCTCTAGTGCCCCCTTCTAATCAGTCCCTTCCCCCTCACTCCAGCCCCAAGGAACCACTGTCTACTTTCTTTCACTATAGTTTACCTTTTCCAGAATTTCATCTAAGTGGAATCCTATGATGTATATACCTTTCTCTTTCGTTTAGCATAACGCCTTTGAGATTCTTTCATGCTGTTTTGAAAGTCAGTTTATTCCTTTCTGTTGCTGAGTATTATCCCATTGTGTGGAATACTACAACTTATCTATTTATATATTCACCAGCTGATGGACTTTTGAGTTGTTTCCATTACTTGGTTGTTTTGTACAATGCTACTGTGAATGTACAAGTCTTTCCGTGGACAGGTAGTATTTCTCTTGGGGAAATAGCTAGGAGTGGGATTTTTGAGTTGTATGCTAAGTGTATTTTTAACATTATAAAAAAATTGTGACACTGTTTCCCAAAATGACTGCACCATTTTGCTCTCCCAACAACGTTTGAGGGTTCCAGTTTCCCAGTAACCTCCCTAACACTTGGTATTGTCAGTCTTTTTAATCTTAGCCATCCTAGTGGGAGTTAAGAGGAATCTCATGATGTTTTTAATATTTCTTTCACTACTGAATAGTGATTTGAACATCTTTTCATGCTTATGGGCCATTCATGTATCTTCTTTAGTGATGTATTTGTTTGAATCCTTTACCCATTTTTTTAAACTGGGTTATTTATCTTGTAAACATATATTAAATATTCTGGATACAGATCCTTTATCAGATATGTGTTTTGAAAATATTTTTTCAGGCTTGGCTTGTATTTTTATTTTCTAACAGTCTCATCTTATTATAAGAGCAAAGTTTTTTTTAATTTTGAGGCAGTCCAATTTACTTATTTTTTCTCTTATGGTTCATGTCTTTTGGGTCCTATCCTAAGAAATCTTTGCTTAACCCAAGGCCAGACAGGTGGTTTTTATGTTTTCTTCAGAAGTTTTATAGTTTTTGATCTTATGTTTAGGTCTGTGAACCATTTCAACTAAACTTTTTGTATATAATATTGTGTATGAGACAAAAGCTGTTTTTTAGCATACAGTTATTCAATTGTTCTAGCACCTTTTGTTGAAGAATGTTCTTTCCTTATTGAATTACTTTGTGCCAATTCTATACTGTTCTGATTCTTAACTTTTGTCCTAACTTTCTGGTACATCTTGAAATCAGAGAGTATAGCCCTCTAATTTTGTTTTTCTCTATTTTTTTTAATGTTTATTTATATTGAGAGAGAGAGAGAGAGAGAGAGAGAGAGAGAGCGCGCGCAAGCACGGGAGAGAGCCAAAGAGAAAATCACAAGTAGGCACTCGGCTGTCAGTGCAGAGCCTGACATGGGACTAAATCCCACAAATTGTGAGATCATGACCTGAACTGAAATAAAGAGTCAGACACTTAACTGACTGAGCCACCCAGGTGCCCCTGTTTTTCTCTTTTAAAGTGGTCTTGGCTATTCTGGGTCCTTTGTCTTTTTATATACACCTTAGTGTCAATTTGTCAGTTTCTCGTTAGAAAAAATAAATGAATAGGGGAATTTTCGTGGGGATTGCGTTGAATCTCTAGCCCAATTTGGGGGCAGTTAACATATTAGCAATATTGAACTTTCAATTCCTGAAAATGGCATATCTGTCCATTTATTTAGGTCTTCCTTAATTTTTCTCAACAGCGTTTTTGTAGCTTTAAACGTATGACTCTTGTACTTATTTTGTTATAACTACGTATTTTATGTTTTTATGCTATTGTACATGGTATTGAATTTTAATTTCCCATTGTTTTTGGCTACTGTGCAGAATTGCAGTTGATTTTTTTTGTATGTTCACCATATATCCTTCAACCTTACTAAACCCACCTATTAATTCTGGTAGTTTTTGTAGATGTCTTAAGATTTTCTGCATAGATGTACCTACAAATAAAGACAGTTTCATCTCTTCCTTTCCAGTCTGTATGGCTTTTTTTTCCTTGCCTTATCACACTGGCTAGGGTCTACAATACAATGTTGAGTAGAAGTAATGATAGCAAACATTTTTTTCCTTGTCTCCAAGGAAATGTCTCCATTCATTCTTTCACCATTCAGTCTAATGTTAGCCATAGGTTTTTATATAGATGCTCTTTTATCTTGTTGAAAAAATTCCCTTATTTGTGGTTTTCTGAGAGTATTATCATGAATGAATATTGAATTTTATCAAATTATTTATCTACATCTACTAAGATGATTATATGGCTTTGCTTTTTTAATACATTACATAATGTTAATCATCACATTGATGGGTATTTGAATGTAAAACCAGCCTTGCATTCCACACTAGGTTGTAACACATCCTTCTTATATGTTATTGAAATCGACTTTCTAAAATTTTGATACAGATTTTTTACATCTATGTTCATGACAGATATTGATGTGTTCTCAGTAGTTTTTCTATAGTTCTTCTTCCGTATCTTGTACTCTTTGTTCTTCTGTATCTTTGCCTTGTTTTAGTGTCAGTCTAATGCCATCATAAAATGACTTGAGGATTGTTTCCACCTCTCCTATTTTCTTAAAAAGTTTGTGGAGAATTGTTATTAGTTCTTACTTAAATGGTTATCAGATCTCCTTAGTGAGGCCTTTAAGCCTAGATTTTTTATTGTTGTTAGTAAGTTTTTTTAACTACAAATTAAATTTTTTCATGGATACAGGACTATTCCACTTATTTATTAGATCTGGCGTAGCATTTGGTAGTTTGTATCTTCAAAAGAATTTCTCCATTTCATCTGAAGTTCATCTGACATTGACATAAAATTGTTCATAATATCCCATTGTTATACAATATGATTTGAGCAAGGTCTGTAGTGATTCCCCTCTTCCATCCCTGAAATTGACAATTTGTGTCTTCTCTCTCTTTTTTTTTCTCATTCTGGCTCTAGATTGATCAGTTTTATTGCACAGAACCAGCTTTCAGTTTTCATTGAATTCTCTTTTATTTTTCCATCTTTTATTTCATTAATTTCATATATGGCCTTTATCATTTCCTTCCTTTAGTTTACTTTGCTTTTTCTTTTCTTAATTTTGTCAAGTAGATACATAGATAACTGATTTTAGACCTTTCCTCTTTGCTAATATACACATTTAATGCTTTCATCTAAGCACTGCTATAGCTATTCCTCACAAAAATTTTATATATTTTGAGATTTTTTTTTTCTATTCCGTTCAAAAATATTTTCTAATTGTCCTGCTGAATTCTTCTTTTATCAGTGGATTGTTACTTAGAGGCACAGGGTTTTTAATTTCTGTATATTCACAGGTGTTCCTGATATCTGTTACTGATTCTAGTTTAATTCCATTGTGGTCATAGGAAATACTCAGTAATTTTTATAATCTTTATATTTATTGCATCCTTTTTATGTTCAAAATACGATGAATGTGCCATGGGCACTTGAAATAACTGTGCATTCCACTGTTGTTGGGAAGAATGTTCTATGGTGGTCTAATTGTTCAGATTTTCTATATTATTACTGGTTGTTTGTTTTCTACTTATTCTATGAACCACCAAGAGAGAAGTGCTGAAGTCTGACTATATAGATTTTTCCATTTCTCCTTTCAGTTCTATCAGTTTTTATATAAAGTATTTCAAAGCTTTGTTACTAGATACATAAATATTTAGGATTGTTATGTTCCTTTGGTCAATTTTCTCCTTTATCATTATGAAATGACCTTCTTTATCTCTTGCAATACTCTTCTTTTTTTTTTTTAATACTCTTTCTTCTGAAATCTACTTTGTCTGATATTACTAGCCTCTCCAGCTTTCTTTTGATTAGGTTGCCTCTTTTTCTATCATTTCCCTTTTAATCTTTCTGTGTCTTGTAGACAGCAGGTATTTTCTATTGCTATTATAACAAATTTGTACAAGCTTGGTGGCTTAAACTAATGTACATTTATTATCTTATGGTTCTTTAGATCATAAATGTGACATGGGTCTCACTGGGCTATAAAATGAAAGTGTCAGCAGAGCTGTGTTCCTTTCTAGGACCAAATCCATTTCCTTGCCTGTTCCAGTTTCTGGAGACCACCTAAATTCCTTGGCTCATGGCCCCCCTTCATCTTCAACACCAGCAAGATTGCATCTGTAACCATTCTTCTATAAATACATCTCCCTCTAAATCTGACCTCTCCTGCTTCTCTCTTTTACTTTTAAGGACCTTTGGGATTACTTGGGCCTACCCAGATAATCCAAAATAATCTCCCTATGTTTCGCTCAACTAATTAGCAATCTTAGTCCACCTGCAGTCTTATTTATTCTTTGCTGTATAATCTAACACATTCACAGGTTCTGGGAGTTAGCACATGAATGTATTTGCCAAACACACAGCTTATAGGTGGGTCATATTTTTATATCAAATCTCACTGTCTCTGCCTTCTAATTAGTGTTTCAACCATTTATATTTAATGTAACTACCAGTGTATTTGAGTTTAAATCTATAATATTGCTACTTGTTTTCTTTTTATTTGGTCTGAACTTTGTTTCTTTTTTCTTTTTTTTCCTGCCTTCTTTTGGTTAGGATTAATTACATCTTTCTTATGAATCCATTTTATACCCCCTATGAGTTTATTAGCCAGACTTTTTTATTTTTAGTGGTACTCTAGGGTTTATAATCTACACCTTCAAATAATATCAGCACAGTTTGCCTTCAAATAATCACAGTCTACCTCTTTCCCGCTATCTCCATTCCTTCTGGAACTACACATGTGTTGTATATCTCTGTTATTATTCGAAGACTGGATGGGAAGGACTCCTTTACAGATCTCCAGAACTGTCTCTTTGTATAGCTCCCACTCTCTGAAACTCTGTCCCATGAGTTCTAGCTGCCTCAGTCTCCCCAAATTCAAACTGTTTCTCTTCAACTCAGTGAGACTGCTTAGCTCAGTTTGGGTTCCCCGTTCCTGGTCTGTAGCCTGGAAACTACTTGGGGCAATAAGCTTGAGCAATCACATCATTTGTTTCCCTCCTCTCTGGTTTAATAGCCCTGTACTGCTTGTTGTGCAATAATTGAAAAATGTTGTTTCATATTTTTGTCCTGTTTTCTAGTTGTTTATGGCAGAAGGAAAAATTCTCATAGCAGTTAATCCTTCAAGGACAGAAACTGAAGCCTTGTCTTTTCTTATTACAGTTTGGCTTGACATTCTTTTAACTCACATCATAGTAATACTTGAAGATTTTGAATTAGTTGCAGGCGGCTATATTGCTCTCAAAGTGTGGTCTCAGGCCTGGAATCTGCATTTCAACAAGGCTCTCAAGGGAGTCTTGATGAAGTGGCATTAGGGAGGGAGTACTGAGCGTGGATGTAAGTCCTGGTGCTAACACTTACTAAGTGTATGTTTATGGACATGTACTCTGTGCCTGATGCTGTCATAGGTGTTTTCAGGTGGGTACTTCAGCCTTGTCATTCTCAGAACCACTGTGCCTACCAAAACTGGGTTACATACTCTGTGTGTCCTTATTTCCTACTTGATTGCAGTTTTCTGAAGGACAGAAACAGTGTCTTGAGGCACCACTTTATTCCCAGTGCCTAGCATATAGTAAGTGCTCAGTAAATATTTATTGATTAAGTTAATTGAGTAATGTTATTTTCATTATATTTCATTATACAGATGAGTAAGCTGTGGCTCAGGGAGGTCAAACAACTTGCAGAAGGTTACACAACCAATAAGTGCCTGATCTAGGAGTCTTTCTGACTCGAAAACCCATTCCTCTTCGCCTCACCACCCTGCCCTAGATGTATCTAATCTTCAAGAAAAAGGACTATCAAAAGTACCCACTTGGGTTTCTCCTTTTCCAACAATAATAGATCTGCAAAGAGGCATTTATAGTTATCGTTTGGGTTACAAGCAGGCTTCAGTTCTACTTTAGCCTCTGGAAAAACTGAGACGGAAGCACAAAAAAAAAATTGAATCAGTGATAGGGTAGTAACTCACCTAATATGCTTAACATGATATTAACAATTTTTGGTTATCCTCATTCATCAGCATTTTTAGTTTCAGGCAAGCTGTAATGTGGGGAAAGAGAAAGGTGAATGAGAAAAGTGACTATATTTTCTTTTTATTTTTTTAAAGTTTATTTTAAGAGAGACAGAGACGGTGTGAGTAGGGGAGAGGGAGAGAGAGAAGAAGCCTGACCCAGGGCTCGCACTCACAAAACTGTGAGATCCTGACCTGAGCTGAAACCAAGAGTCAGATGCTTAACCAAATGAGCCACCCAGGTGCCCCTATTTTCTATCTTTTTATTACCCAGCCACCATCACCCCCCACCACACTCTTACATATAGAAACCATTCTCTTACATATAGAGACCAAGTGCAGAACTTACAAAAAGCTGCTCTTAATAATAGTGACACTCAAGTCATTCATTCAGTAAGTACCAATTATGCACATACTATGTACTTGGCAGTACTAAAGGGAACAAAACAGAGAAGGTCCCTGCTGATGTGAAGCTTTTACTCTAGAGGGAAAAGATAAACAATAAATACATGACCACACACACACACACACACAAACACGCACACGCACACACACACACACAAGAAAAAGTCAGGTCATTGCAAGTGCTAAACAAAGACTTAAAATGGGATAATGACTGGAGAATGATCAAATGTGGCTTCTTTAGAAGTGATCAGGGAAGGCCTCTGAAGATTAGCTGGGGCAGCAGTGAGGGTCATTCCAAGAAGTAAAAGATAGCACAAAAGGCAAAAACAAGAAATTGTGAGGGCAAGTGAAAATTTGAACCAACTGGAAGCCACCAGACCTTTCCTCATCAAGGCCACTATTAATAAAATGTTCATTATGAATAGAATATGTTGTTATTTTGAACACATTCTTGAATTAGATTAAGTGGTATGAATATAACATGGAAACAAGACATTCAGGAAATATTTAGAAACTTAGAGACCTTGTACACTAGTTTCTCCCACCAAAAACATGCTAAAAGTAGAAGACAGCTACTATGAGTTTGCCAAACAAAATGATGGGCTTTGTATTTAAGGGACTGAAACCGCCAGGAAAACAGATGGAAAGTGAAAAGGGGGAAGCCTGCTCTGTGTTGAGCACTATGTTAACAGTCTTTACACACTTTACTAATTTCTCACAAGACCTTGCAAAGTAGGTGGTATTAAGCACATTTTACAGAGTTGCAAATTAAAGCTCCATGAAGTTAAACATCTAGAAAATACAGACAGATTCAAATCCAGAGCCACCTATTTCCAAAACTGTGCACCACCCAGACAGGCCTTTCGTTTCTGAAATTGCCTTTCACACTGTATTTTTCTAAGACCTCCTTCCTCTCTTCTGCCATGGTGAGAAATTTTGAGCCAAAGCCAAATTTTAGCTCAGCCCCATTATTATTCTCCTGACTCAGTCAAGCAACTCTTTCCTATACAGTTAACTTTTCAGAACAGTTTTCCATGATGGGTCCTAGTGAACAGGAGGCTTATTAATGATGCATGTGCTTCCTGTAGAGACCTGTTGCAGGAGAAAAGGAGCATTTGGTTTTAATGCCAAACAACAAGTTGCTAGAGAGAACAAAGTGACCATTCGACTTAAACATTGTGTCTAAAATTGTCTACATTGCAGTCCGACTTCAGCTCAGGTCATGATCTCTGGGCTCATGAGTTCAAGCCCCACATCAGGCTCTGTGCTGACAGCTCAGAGCCTGGAGCCTGCTTCGTATTCTGGGTCTCCCTCCCTCTCTCTCTCTCTCTCTGCCCCTCTCCTGCTCATGCTGTCTCTCTCTGTCTCTCAAAAATAAACATTAAAAAAAATTTTTTAATTGTCTACATTGCAGATAAATCCTTTTTTTTTTGTCATTTTTTTTAATGTTTACTTATTTTTGAGAGAGAGAGAGAGAGAGAGAGCAAGTGGGGGAGGGGCAGAGAGAGATGGAGACACAATCCGAAGCAGGCTCCAGGCTCTGAGCTGTCAGCACAGAGCCTGATGTGGCGCTCGAACCCATGAACCATGAGATCATGACCTGAGCCGAAGTCAGATGTTCAACAGGCTGAGCCATTCAGGTGCCCCGAATGAATCCTTTTTTTAAAAGAGTCTGAATACTGGGACTCCTGGGTGGCTAATTCGGTTAAGTGTCAGACTTCGGCTCAGGTCCTGATCTTGTGAGTTCAAGCCCTCCATCAGGCTTGCTGCTGTCAGGGCAGAGCCTACTTCAGATCCTCTGCCCCCCTCTCTCTCACGCCCCGACTTGTGCTCTCTCAAAAAAATAAATAAAACGTTTTAAAAAATTTAACAATTCTGAATACCAAGAACCAGGACAAAATATGAAAATTCATGACTTCTGCCCATCCTTTTATGTCAGGAGAGTTTCATTATTTGAATCTCACATAATAGCTTGAGCTGCAAATAAAGAAAACCAATAATAATACATAGTCCTCAGCACTATTCATTCTGTTTTTGATCAAACGGCCCTTGATCCTTATGATTCTACACCTTTCAATCTACCCTAAAATAACATTTATCCGTTTCAAAGTCCCCAACCATAAATCAGCCATAATGGAATCTCTTCTTCTTGCTTTTATTGCAAGGATATATGTTCCAACCTTCATGTCTAAAGTGTTTACCTGGCTTTTTCATAGCTGACTCAGTAGATTGGAACCTTTTAATGCAACCTGCATGGCATGCGGTCACCAAATCTATGTGAAGTCTTTATAATTTTTGTATGATTGATAGCATATTGCTCTTTACTGGTGAGGGAAACCATATCTATTTCCTGCTCGCTTCCTTTTGTAGATATTAAGTTACTTAATCCATTTACTTTCATGATTGGGACTTCAAAAGTAGAAATGTGAAGGAAAAGAGAAAAGCAACCAAGCTCAACCAGTCTATACCTGATTCTTAGGCCTAGATCTTTTCCACTACATTATACTACCTCCTGGAATTATAAAATCTAATCTTCCTTTTCTGCACAGCAACCCAGATAGTGGGGAGAGATAAACGATTAATCCATCAATCAAATGCCCTGATTTTGGGAGAAAAAGAGCCCCTTTCTTAAGAGGAAAATATAGCACCACAATTTGCTTGTATATATAGCTTCCATAGTGCTATGGTTTCCCTAAGCTATTGTCCGTTCCCATCTTGTAGACCTTCATTCAACCCCTACTGATCCTGCACCAACTACTATTATCCTCTATTTTATTTTTTTATTTACTTTTAGGGTTTATTAATTTACTTTGAGAAAGAGACAGGGAGGGAGGGGCAGAAAGAGAGGGAGAGAGAGAATCCCAAGCAGGCTCTATGCTGACAGCACAGAGCCTGACACAGGACTAAATCTCATAAACCTGTGAGATCATGACCTGAGCCAAAATCAAGAGTTGGACACTTAACTGACTGAGCCACCCAGGCGCCCCTGTTATCCTCTGTTTTAAATGCATTTATCTATCTGTATGTCAGAACTTTCCACCAAGCCTACCTCTTTCTATTTCTTATGCCATTTCTCTCCAAAACAATTTATATGAAAGAGTTTGTAAACTGTGGTGTTCTGTCGTTCTAGGTATTATTACTAAATACAACTCAAGACCTATAAAACCTTCCTCAGACTTGCTTTGCCTACTAACATTGCACCTCTAATCTAGGAAAGGCACGTGTGTCTCAAAACCTCAGAGATTCATAAAATGAATAAGAAATTAATGACTGCCTTAGGAAGTTTATAATCTGCTGGTTCCCAGCCCTACTCTCCCTGTCTACTTTCCTCATCTGCATTTACCATTTTTGCCATTTTTGAATGTTTTTAATTGTTCCTCTTGTCACTTCTGTTACTGATCATAAACTCCCCCAGGATCGTGTCTGTACATTATTACCTTTGGCCAAAAAATCTGGGCAGTGTCATTCTGTGAATCAGAACCATGAACTTTGTTGGATAAGCTCTTTATCTCCGAAATCCATTTTTTTTTTTACTGAAAAATGCAAATAACAACACCTACTATATACAAAGTAATTGTTAGAAGTAAGTGAATAATAACTCTAATGTACAAAGTAGATAGTCAATAAATGGTTGCTACATCATGTCACTTGCTTGCTGTAAAAAAGAAGCCTTTAATAACACCTCTGTTGTCTTTCAAATTAAATGTACTGTCCCAGCTCACTATTGGATGCCCTCAAGGAAGACACCAACCTACTTTGTCAGCCTTCTCTCTTATGACTCCCTATATATTCTTTCACTCATCCCAAAAGTCCTACTCCCTGAATACACCCTCCTCTTTTCAACACGAGGGCAAACTGGTAGTAATTGTCATCTTTTGAATCCATTGTGTTTTAACAAAGTGTTTGATGGTTACATGTATTTTTGCTTAAAACCTGATTTTGTTTAATGTGTATTAATTTTCATGGTTAAAAGTATAAATCTAGAACTTCAGCTCCTTGTTTATTTTCAGACAGTGGCTCCACAGTCATCCAGCCGTGTGGCATTGGACATGTCATTTAATCCCTCACTATTCTTGCCTGTAAATGGAGATAATAACAGTTACCATCACAGAGCTATTGTGAGGATGCACAATAATTTGTGTAACTAACACAGTAAACTGTCAGTAAATATCAGCTGTTTTTATTCTGAGACTTTCTAGTTGTTTTCTTCTCATTCAACTCTGCAAGTTATTTTACAAATGCTGAGAAAGGTTAACTGGTTCTTTCAGAGTAACAACACAGCAAGTCATTAGAAAAGATGAGATTTGAAACCAGAGCTGTCTGACTCCAAAATCCCTAACTTCCCACCACACTGTGCACATTGTGTGAATCTCTCTACCTGAAAAATGTCCTTCCTTATATCTAACTGAAATAACTTTCCCAAGCCCGTCTTAGGTTCTGTCTCCTTCGTAAAGTCTTTTTGATCCCCATCCAAATGTGATGTCTTCCTCAAAATCCGCCCAGCAGTGTGTCGCTCATTCTTGGCTAGCACTGAGCAGCAGTGACTTATGTACTGAATCACGAGCTCTTTGACCAGGGTAGAGGTTTCCCCTGAAAGAGAGCATTTTGCACCAAGTCCACACCCTGTTTCCTCTGCAGCAGAGCACTTTGCACCAACAGATGTTTAATAAAGTCACTTGAGTTGAACAGACGATCGTTGAGGTCACAAATGGAAAATTCTGTCCAATTCAATCCAGGAGTCAGTTACTTAACTAACACGTCTCTATACCAGGTCTTGTAGTAGACACTGGGTTCAAAGAGATAAGCAAGGTAAAATCCCTGCCCTCAAGGAGTTTTACAATTTGATAAAAGTGCTTTGAAACCAGAAAGTGGTTTTTTTAATCGGAGGCATTATAATTAATCAGATGAAAACTCACTTAGTAATGCGAAGGAATTCTCATTTATTGTTCGTACAGATACAGTTGTCTCCTCCAGCTGCTGTACCAGTTTAGACTACATCGTCACCTACCTCTTCAAGCACATAGCAAAGGAGGGCAAGAAGCCACTTCGATGCAGAGAGGCCACCCAGGCCGGTCAGAGACTCTTACATTTTATGCAGCAAAATCCAGATGTCCTACAGCAGGTAACTGGTGGTCGGTCACCTGACTTAAGAAACAGTTTCCCAGAAGCCTAGACCCTGAATATCTCTTAGAACAAATGGTCCTTGCCAAGACCCTTTACCAGTTACTCTCTAGGAGTATTTTCCCGCAAGGTAGGGTAGCACACTAGCTCACCCTCAAGAAATCTCTCTACGTCTTTTACCCCAGCGAAGCTAGAATGCAAAAAAAGGATAGCTCTTTCAGAGGCCTGAGAGCAATAAAAAGCGAAGCCAGAACTAGAAACAGTCAACCTCTGCTTTCTTTCCTGGAGCCTCTAAGTCTTCTAAAGTTTGCCTGTGAGTGCTCTGTATGTCAGGAAACGGCCACTTGCTGGGCTCCTAATCTGTGCCAGGCAACTTGGTGAGAACTTTCGGTTCATCATACTACAGTTGGTATCCTTCTTATTTAAGATAAGAAAAGTTCAGGTAGTTCATATTCCCACGAGCATTTAAGTAAAAGGAATAAAGCCACAAGTTCTTTATTTTCAGATGTGTTTTCTGACTGGCTACTATGAGTAAGGTCCAAGTTTAATACTGTTTTTTGAAAACTCACTTCTGCAAATCACAGTAACAGCATGCATAAAAATAAATGACACATGCCAGAAATACTTCAAAGAGAATGATGCCATTTTTCTATGGAGATACCATCACTCTGATGTTCTCCCATTCTACTGACTTTGGAAATGATGCTGTATACCGCTTCCACTTGTTTCATTTTGCCAAATTATCTTCATAATAGTTTGTGGTTTGCAAATGTAAACACTTTAACAAGGTTACTAGCCTTGTTAAACAAGGCACGTGCCACCAACGGAAAGCGTCACTCTGAGTGAAGAAATGATGAACGTAGAATGGGCTGGCCATGGAAGAGGTTTTCTTCCTGGCTGTCATTTTTTTTTACTAATATGCAAATTAAGTTATATAAACTTACTTTTGGTGATGTCTCAGTAACCTGTTATTTTCCTTGTGGGGAGGTGTGTAATTAAGATTTTGTGTAACTAAACAAAGTGCTGTATGCCTGTAAATATTTGGTTATGATCCTGGAATTGTTACAACATGTTGGTGATATAGTAAAGAGAAGAGGAAGGTAGCACACGTAGTGAGGACTTTCTGTGTACAAGATGCAAGAGCCACTGAGATTCATAAGACATAATTTCTTTCCTTAAAAAGTTTCTGTCACGTGGGACAGAGATGATGGGTTAGTTACTAGGTAACAAATTATATGAATAATCAAATTATATGGATAATTTGATTAATATAGTGGTGACAGGATTGACACACGAGGAGAGGACTTTCAGAGAACTCTTCTCATTTACACCCCCACAACAACCCTGAAATGTAGATATCGTCATCCCCATTTTACAGATGAACAAATTGAGATGCAGAGAGATCAACTGGAGAGTGGAATTGAAACAAGGTTCGTCTGGGTCGAAAGCCTTATCACTTATACCATTGATTCTCAAGGGCCTAGTGGTGGGGATAAGATCTCATGTTCATCAGGAATGCCATTACAAGATATACATTTTTTTAAATTAACTTATTTATTTTTAGAGAGAGAGTGTCCTCGTGCACATGCAACCAAGGGAGGGGCAGAAAGAGAGGGGGAGAGAGAGAATCCTCAGCAGGCTCCACACCATCAGTGCAGAGCCCAGTGTGGGGCTCCAATCACCCACCACGCGATCATGACCGGAGCCGAAACCAGGAGTCAGACACTTAACCAACTGAGCTACACACACACACACACACACACACACACACACACACACACACGAGGTGCCCCTCAAAATATACTTTCTATCAAGAATGTACCTCTCCTACCCCCTTCCCCACCTCCCCAGCTGCAGTAACCTGTGGTACTGTTGGGGGTGTCCTGGCCCTCCAGTGTTTTGCAAGGAGAAGGTTGAGAACCACAGACTGAGAGCATGCCGCCAGTGGAGAAAATAAATACCCATGAATTGGCCAGGAATCAGACCCAGCCCCCCACCCCACCGTGGCAAATGACAAGTCCACCACCAAATCCCTCCTGCCAGCACTGAGCCTGATCACAATATTGTCTCATAAACTTTGGCAGAAACTTTTAAGTTGGCAGAAAATTTTACCAAAATCAATAGGCTGTGATTCCAGACAAATACCATCAGACTGTGCAGAGCAAGTGATGTGGTTGTACAGGACACCATCAAGTTTGTCTTTACTCAGAATTACCATGCATTTGTTGGTTTAAGTAATTTCTGTGTGTTAATAATACTTGGTAATCCTTTATTTTATAGCATATGACTAAGTAGTGATATATCTTTATTAACAGCAGAATACATTCTATTTATTTGGAATGCAGGCTTTCAGATAGCATTTTAAATATTAATGACTGGTCTCTGGTAGTCAGCATAAATATGATTTGCATTAGCACTAGGTTATATCATCTTGAGTGCCTCTGATGTCAACTATTGGGTATAGTAATATCTGACATCACCTCCTTAGGTCACTGACAACTTTGACCTCTATTCTTATGCACAATTTCTGTCGTCTCAAAAGCTCTTTTGAATTGATTTGAAATTTTGACTCTGCCCTTTATGAGGCAGTAAAATTGATAATTATTCAGATGGGAACTGAGCACTGAGTGAAAAATCAATTCTACCCGCTCTCTGCTGCGTATAAAATTACTTCTGAGTCGGCTGGACTGAACGGATGGCCGGAGTAAAAGCAGCAGGCAGGAGTAGTGGGAAGAATTAGCCGGACAGAGCTAATAGCCTGAAGGGATGGACTTGGAAAAGAGGGAGTGGGCCAGTTGGGGGTTATTATGAGCAAGGATGGGTCCCATTGATCATCTGTTTACATCAGCTTTCCAAGACCTTATAAATCAGCCCTGAAGAGCAGCAGAACTCGAGATTTCAGCATCTTACCAGAGGGACTTTGTATTAGATTATTCTCATTTTCACACTCAGATGAAAAGTGAGCCATTGATTATTCATTGGTTGCCCATTAAATGCTGTTTTTATAGATGATTTGCCTATCACTGAAGGTAATGAACAAGGTGGCTGCTTTATAACTCGAGGTTTCAGTTTTCAAGGCATCTGTGTCGGTTAAGTAATGCCTAACCCTATTAAAAGGAATGGGTTACAAATTGCTTAACAGTGCTGAAAAACTAGACCCTAATGACTAATTGTGCTTGGAGTTTAGAGAGGGCTTGTCAGCTCTTTAAACTAAACTGATGCAATGATACTGCAATTATTTACCAGTTTGAACTGTTTTCCCCCCAACCTGGATGTATATTGCTGGAAGCATAACTGCATGATGAGTGTCCATTCCAAATTGTAAAAGTTATCTCCTCAAGCTTCCATAGCAAATGAAGCAGGAACCCACATAAATGGTTTTCCAATATCCTCAGAGACCTTTCGATTTGTGCCTACCAGCCTAGGAAGCACATTGTAAATGCCTTGCACCTGGAAATGTGCTTATCATGATCTGTTATGTGACTGTAGAGCCTCAGTGTCCTTGTTTTTTAATTAAAAAAAAATTTAATGTTTATTTACATTTTCTGAGAGAGACACACAGAGCATGAGTGGGGAAGGGGCAGAGTAAGGGAGACACAGAATCTGAAGCAGGCTCCAGGCTCTGAGCTGTCCGCACTAGAGCTTGAAGCGGGGCTCGAAATCACAAACTGCGAGCTCATGACCAGAGTGGAAGTCAGATGCTTAACCGACTGAGCCATCCAGGTATATTACTATTATATGCTATTATATTACTATAATATCACTAAATGCAGCCTGCCTTGGTTTCTTTATAAAACAACAAGGATATATGAACCAATGACGTTTCTAGTGTATAAGAGGAATACTATTTTCATATGAAGAATTTTTCTATGATTGTTAACTGATTCACAGAAAGTTAGAATTTGAAGATTATTTTAAAAGAGTTCTCATTTTACATATGGAATCTGAGGAATAGGGAAGTTGTTATGCCTCTTGTGAGATGGTACATGGTTCAGGAGCTGATAGTTTTAGTATCTATTATTTGAAAAAAATTTTTTAATGTTTTATTAATTTTTGAGAGAGAGACAAAGACAGACCTTGAGTGGGGGAGGGGCAGAGAGAGAGAGAGAGAGAGGTAGACACAGAATCAGAAGCAGGCTGCAGGCTCTGCACGTCAGCACAGAACCCAACACAGGGGTCAAACCCACGAATCGTGAGATCATGACCTGAGCCGAAGTTGGACATTTAACTGACTGAGCCACCCAGGCGCCCCAAAAAACTTTAATTTTTTATCTTAGAGTGAGAGAGAGTGAGAGAGGAGCAGAGAGAGAGGGAGAGAGAGAATCTTAGGCAGGCTCCACACTGAGAGCAGAGCCCCGATGCAGGGCTCGATCTCACCATCATGAGATCATGACTTGAGCTGAAATAAAAAGCCTGACACTTAACTGAGTCACCCAGGCACCCTCTCAATGTTTTTAAAAATATTCTCCAAATAAGCTATTGTCCATAATCTGTAAACAAATCTAAATTTGCTAGCATTAAATTTAGTCCACTTGAGGATCCACTGTAATTAAGTGAATCTATTTCAAATAAGATTACTGTCCTACCAGCATTCCTTGGACTTAACAACTGAGGGAACCCCAGTTCACATTATTAAGGAAAAAACTCCCCATGTATTTTTATGCCATTAACACAATAAACTACGGGCACCTGGGTGGTTCAGTTGGTTGAACGTCCAACACTTGATTTTGGCCCAGGTCATGATCCCAGGTTGGAGGGATTGAGCCCCACCCACGTTGGGCTCTGCTCTAAGCATGGAGCCTGCATGGGATTCTTTCTCTCTCCTTCTGCCTCTCCCCAGTGTGCATATACGCACTCTCTCTCTTTCAAATAAAAAAATAAAAATAAAAAAGAAAGAAAATTTTAAGGACAAGTCAATAGTAACAGTGATTAGGCACAGATCTGCTACAATATTTGGAAGATTAAATTTGTGTGTGAAATGTTTTTAGTGTTATCTCTGGGTGTGTTAAGTGTTTGCATACGTAAGCCGAAGATCAGCACTCGTTCAGTTATATCACAGAGTGAAAGATTTGCCCAGATCACCAAATGCAGGAGCGTGTGTTGTAGAATTAGAGGGCAGTTCAGAAATGTGACTGATTCTTTTTCAAATTATAAGACTAGGACACTGATGATGAGTGCTTCTCTACATCAGAATTTCAGTTAAAACTAATTGTTCTAGAAAGAGTAGCACCTTCCACAGAAGTAGAACAAGAACTATGTGGCTATGTGGTTGTCAGCATCGCTGATTAGATCATTCAGCTAACTCATTAACAGGGTATTTTTAACAATTATATTCTGTAAAATCTAAATACATTGAAAGGAACAATTAGAACATTTAGATTTGAATTTATTTCACCCTTATCTATGTAACTATTTGGCACAAGTCAGCTATAATAAAAACCCAAAAAGAGTTCTAATTATGATTTTATCTCTCTTCTTCTCCTGCACACACCCCCCCTCCCCTCCGCACACACACACACCCCGACCGCAACCTGGCATTTAACTACAAATTGTGAAGAGCTGTCAGGAGCTATAAGAATCATACTTCAGTAGGGATGTACGCTGAAAGAACATTCACCCTTTTCCTCAATCAGTCAGTCAATCAATGAAAATTGCTTTTGTATAGTGCTCTTCATGACATGCATCCCAAAGTGAATTACAGCAAAAGGGAAATCATCTGCTCTTTTTTCATTTTTGTGTTTAGATTGAAATGCTACTCTGCTCAACATTTTGACATACTGTACAAGACATCTTTCATACTTAAGGTTCCATTCCCTAAGACTAAGGAGGAGAAAGTGTAGCCACATATTTAACTCATGAGATTTTGGCCTGTGGAACCTGAGCAACACCCTCACAGTGGGAAACGCCTAAGTAGATGAAGTACGTTCATGTCTCTCAGCCTCTTAAAAAACAATTAGCCCGGTTTTCTAATGTTATCAGAGACATTTCTGGTGAACCCTAAATAGAAAGGGTGCCCTCCACATGACCCATTAACTCAGTCTGGTTGATTTGCAACTTTATTATCAAAAATATGGCAGTAGATTGAAACTAAAACCCCATGCTGAAGGGACATTCACCAC
The DNA here is from genome assembly GCF_018350195.1 of Panthera tigris. Taxonomy (NCBI): domain Eukaryota; kingdom Metazoa; phylum Chordata; class Mammalia; order Carnivora; family Felidae; genus Panthera; species Panthera tigris. The sequence goes on along the minus strand of NC_056660.1, from coordinate 177,076,094 downwards.
TGGACCAGAGGACAACGTGGCTATAAAGCACTTAAAGGAAGCCAGACATAGGTCAGACACCAAAAGTATAAAACAGGAACTCACATTTCAGGACAGAATTGTTTTTTGCACATGCTGCCACGATCTTGGTCTTCTTCACAGCGTTCTGTGCATGGCCTGTGTATTTATTTTTAGGAAAAAATACTACTGGCAAAATATAAGTGCTTACCGTGTGCAGGAAATAGCTCAAGCTGCTTACATACACACGTAATCTGATTTAATCATCACGTTTCTCTGTGAAGTGCTAGTATTACGATCACCACTTTGTAAATATAGAAACTGAGGCACAAAAAGATTAGGTACTTTTCCCAAGGTGACACATAGTAAGTGGAAAAGCTAAAACTTGGGGCTATTGAACTCCAGAGTTGACATGCTAAACCGCAAAGCTATAGTTTATTGGCAGCGACTAATCAGAGGTAGCACATATTTTTTCAGCACTTACACTCCGGCAAGTTGAGCCTCCAGTAAGTCCCACCGGGGCCATCCCTAAGGTAGAGTGATTTAGAGCAGTCATCCTATACCCCAACTTTGTGCTGCAGCCGGGATGAAACAGATGGGCAGTGACCCAAAGAGGCAGTGGGCAAGGGAGAGGGAGGTGGCTTTGCCAGCTGGTACAGAAGAGCCTTGTGCTTCCCAGCATCACGGCAGAGTGAACAGACCTTCCTCTAACTTACTCTATACCTGTACCCTATCGTTAATTCTATAGCCAGATCCCAAGAGTATAAAATGGAGTAGGACAGGTATCCTTGAGAAGGTCAGAGTCTAACAGTACAACTGTCTCATGATGTTCCTCTGTGTCTTTTCTCTAATGTCTTGGAGGTAGCTCTTGAGGTTTATTCTAACCTGATTTTTCTAGGACAGACTCAATATGGCAGCTGTGAAATGAAGGTGGGGAAGCAACAAGTGCTTTATATCCGTCCCCCATACCCGATGCATCTCTAGGCTTCATCCTGACTCTCACTACTGACTCATCAGCATAGAGTGCCAGTTTTCATCCCTTTCTGGTTACAAACAGCTTCTCTTTTCCAAAGGAAGCTTCTACTACTATGACTGGGTACCGTTAGCTCTATTGAAGGCTGTTCTTAAGGGCTGCTTACATTGGTGAGTCTCAAACCAATACCTTTGAGCATCCCTCTCCCTATCGTTTCCATTCTACAGAGTTTCACAAACTAAGGTCCTACAGAGCCACACAGAGAACTTGAATGAGGTAGACAGGAAAGAAACCAAAGTTGTGTACACATCCCTGTCTAACGGGGACAGCCTCCACATAGTCCCAGCTTATTCTTGCCCTGTAAGAAAGTAGGACCCAGTGTTGCCAGCTATATAGAGATTACCCACCCCCACCCAAAGAGAACCAGAAATCCAGGGTTTTTTTCATGTTGGCCACTGATTGAAAATTTTTAAAAAAACAAGAAAATAAAAACACTCTGCAGGCCAGCAGTGGATGTCTGGTTACCGGTTTTCCACCAATGTATTATGTAATCCTAGAGAATTTCAGAACAGAGATCATGCAAAGCATGATTCCCGGTCTTTCTCATGGTCATCCCATGTGGCACTGCTGATGTTTTGATAATTTTTGGAGCACACTTTTTTGAGTAGTTGTTTAAAAAGGATGCTGTTATTTTGCTCATATATTTGATTCTGTACGTAAGTCTCTACTCAGACTTAAAGAGGGCATTTATTTACTTTTAGGTTGTGTCTTTGCATACAGAACGGATGCAATAAACAGCCAATGAAACTCAGTTAACATCTCCCAAACATTTTTTTTATTTTCATAATAACCATATTTGTCTGAGGCAAAAATTAAAGTTCAGTTTGGTCAAGTATATGCGTGTGTGTGTGTGTGTGTGTGTGTGCACGCGCATGCACGCACGCTTGTGTGTACACACGCAGTCTAATTACTAAGGATCAAATAGAAATATCTGAGAGGACCAGGACTGGACAAAAGTGTCTAGATAACAGCCATATAATAAAAGTCCACAAGGAAAAAAATAAAATAAAATAAAATAAAAGCCCACAAGGGAGTAAAACTCTTAAGAGTGATGAATTTGTGACCACAACTCCTAAAGATCAGTTTAGAAAATTAAAGTACAGGGGTGCCTGGGTGGCTCAGTCGGTTGAGCATCCGACTTTGGCTCAGGTCATGATCTCACAGCTCATGAGTTCGAGCCCCGTGTCGGGCTCTGTGCTGACAGCTCAGAGCCTGGAGCTGGCTTCTCATTCTATGTCTCCCTCTCTCTCTGCCCCTCCCCCATTCATGCTGTGTCTCTCTCTGTCTCAGAAATAAACAAAAAAACATTAAAAAAAAGAAATTTAAAGTACATAATTTTAAAAATAGAAAAACATTAGTTTTTTTAAATGGCATCTGTGATATAAAATTATGTATCCATCTTTAGAAGGATGATTCTAGTCCACATTTTTTGCCATATACCCTATCTTTGCCATTTTGGTATAATTTTTGTTATGGAAATATTTGTCAAATGACAATTTCAACTATAACCCCGCAAATAGTATTTTAAGACCGAAAAATCAGTTCATATAAAAACCTATTCTTGATTTATGAATCATCAAATTATGTTCAGAACTGTCATACCTGTCTTTAACAGAGTACCTTTTCTTCCCCAGAGATCACATCCAGCTTGATGCATGTCTCAGCATCTAGCAGAGCCTGACCCTTGTGACAGTCAATGAACGTCTGCAAAACCAACCCCCAAAAGTTAATTTTCAGAATTAAAATCTGCAGGCAGTGACTTTATGTTTCAAATCCAGCATAGTCATAGGTCACTACATAATCAAACAAAATGGTAGGGCTGAGATAAGAGTATACCATTATATACTGTATAATAATCCTGCTGGAATGCCACAAGAAAATTTCATTCTACACATGGGTGAAGAAAGGAATAAGCATTTCACATATTGTTCCGAACAGCTAACGGAACAGAGAAGGGTTGGGTTTGCTTTTTTTTTTTTTCACTAGGACATGTGTTTTTTTTACCTCTAAGCACAGTTTAAAGATGTAATCCATTGATAGCATAACTTGCCTTATTAATTGAAAGGGATGGAATCCACCAGATGTAGCCCAAACCAGCAGAGAGTTGGGTGACTAAGCAACAGCAAAGACACCATATTGAGTGAGCCAGAATTCAGTCTCCAAGTCATTTATTTCAACCAGTGACAATACATTTAAACTCCTGTGCCTCAGCAGTGATTGATGGTTTAATATCATATATAATTTTTTTAATGAAGGAAAAACCATTTAAATATGTTACCATTTGCACTGGTATTCTCCTATGTACATAACTGCATTTAATCATTATGGGGATTGTTTTTATACTTGTGTAATTTGTATCCAAGAAATAACTGTCAAAGCCATCTCACGCTGTTGCTGGAAATGGTACAGTGTGCTTCATACTTGAATAGATTCATTCTTCCCTGCACATAATTAAGAGTGTTGGAGCTTTTTCCCTGCCACCACATAGGAATTCCATGTTTACATTTCTGAGAATGAAAAATTAGCCACAATGTGCTTTTTCAAGTTCCCATTTTCTGGCGCTATGATATTTAAGTACCTTAGTTCTGTACCAGTGTATGATTTGAAGAGTTTGATTTTAAGACTTTTAATATTAAAATACATAATAAAATTTTATTATCTAATTACAAGAGGGTTTAGCCTCTTATTAAAGTTGCTAAATCAGGCCTAGATTAGCATCATAATAACACAGTTTGACATGGAATACTCAAAAGTCAAGTTCGAAGGAAGGGACGGGGGTTTTTTGTTGTTGTTTTAGGGGGTTTTCTCCTGCACCCATCCCTTGCACAATATAACAAGGATGAAATGCATGTATGGAAACAAACAAGGAGCAATTTGGGATGCTGGAGAAGGAGTGGAGGTGTCAGCCTAGGACGGTACCCTTAGGCAAGGCAGCTGGTATATGTAGCCTTTTGTTTATCTGCTACTGGTTTATGTAGCCTTTAGGCCGGCACCAGAAACAATCACTCCTACAGGGTCAGCTGCTGGTCAGAAGCAAAGTAAGAAAAGATTTTGCGTTCAAACGCGCAGCCATAATTTCTGTACAGCTGGCACCTGCTACTGGTGCACAGCATGAAGGTGAAAGGTCAAAGAGGCAGTTGTTCAAAACTCAAGAATGGCTTAAAGGGACTTGTAGATTAATCTGCTTTATTAACTTCTGTATATTAGATAACTATTGCTGTGAATGACAGTACATCTTTTTTAATAAGTCGCATCTCTTTCTCTTTTAAATTAGCTTTTGAGTAATGAATATTAAATAGAAAGCATTTCAGGGGTAATTAAATGAAAACAGAATGATGTCATTTTACAATTATATTTGTATGTTTATAGAATAGGGAAAGTATAATGTTTTCCAAAGAGCTAAAAAAAAAGAAAAAGAAAAAGAGCCAGCTCTTCATAAAGAAGAACTTGAAATAAATAAGTCACATGCCCATTAGCCTTTGTGTTTAAACTAAAATATATGATGTGGTTTGTGACTTAGCATGAAGTCACTGGGTGCTGGTGGCTTGATTTGGCATTCCCAGGGGCTCCAAGTATTTTCTTTATGAATTAAAGTGACTGCAATCTGTCACCGTTCTTTTATCTACAGTTTAGCACAGTCAGTTTTGCTATTAGTCTGCAGCAAACGTTCTCAGAATAGCAAAGGAGTTGTACAAAATGAGCAACGGCCATACCTTTTCCTTCACACTCATGTAAAACAGATAGAAAACATTTTATATGGGGAAAAAATGCAGTTTTACACAGATTGAGCCCAATAATAATCAGTCATGCTTTATAACAGTCTCTCACCCAATATGGTAAATGGCAAGCAAGATGGTTTTTTAGCCTCTCCGTTAATGATGATCGGCATAATTGGCTATCGTGGTAAATTAAGAATAAAAGTCCACTAAATGTGTCCTTTTTTAAAGCCTCTGCAAGGAATATTACTAATGTACAGATTAAATACTGACACCACCTCTGGGGAAGTGTCTCACAATGTGTGTTCTAAAGAGATGATTTTGTCTGCTCTCAGAAGTTCTGTAGATGAAACCTCCCTTTTTATGTGAACACAGCCCAAGTAGCAGCATTTACCCATATTTCACACACACGAGTCATTTAGGAATAGCACTCCCAAGTCATAACACAAGTCAGTCTTTATACACTAAGCCATGTTTCTGTGACATGTGAAATGACACTGAGACAATCTTCCTGTGTCACACCCAAGCCAGCCCGGGGCTCACCAGAAGGATCCTAAACTTGTATGATATCACAAAGAAGCTGATGATCTTGACCAGAAAAGATTTGAGTTGGAAGTGGTTCCTTACCATACCACTCCAAAGTGAAAGAATTTCCACACCTCCTTCTTAAAGATCTAGATTTTTTCCCCCATCCTAAAATAGAAGGCTTATTTCCTGCAGAGTCACTAAGACCTAAGAGGTCACTAGGGAAGAGCGACCTCAGACTCAGATGATGATGATGATGAATGACTATGATGAAAAAGAAGTAGAAATAATTATCATATGCTGGGCTCTGTGCTAAGTACTTAAATATATATAAATATACTTATATATTTATATAATTTGTATTTATATTTATAAAGTTTCACTACTTCGTGAGGTAGATACTCTTTTCTACATTTTATAATCAAAGTATTTTAATTGCAGCTTTAAGAAGTCAGGTAGCTTACTTGGTATCATACAGCTAATAAGTACCAGAACCTTGTGCTCTTAACAACATTACTTTTAAATGACCTAGAGACAGGATTGGTGGAGCTGGAGGGTGCAAAGGCAGGCTGGGGTGGGGTGGGGGGGGGGCACAACATTCATTCAGTTATAAATCCCTAAGCAAAGGGCCCTTCCTTTGAAAATTGATGAGATAAGAAGCAAGCACTTGACCCAGGTTGGCTCAGTGAGTCCTCTTCCCCAGACTTAGAAACTCCCGTGGATTTAGAGGATGTTGGTCAGCCTCTGGTCTTCACTTGACGTGAAGACTTGAAAAACCAAGAGCCATTCTCTGCTATGTGCTCAGAGAAGTAGCCAGTTCACAGCAAGAGAAAAAAGCAGCAACATGCTGGGAGGATCTCGAAGGAGATCAGCAGCCCCAGAGAGAGGCTAAGAAAGATCGCACCAGCCTTCCCGGCTGTGGTTCCCAGCTGTTGAGAGGCCTGCCCGCAGTGTCTAGTCTGGGGGTCCTCAGGCCACCCCTTTTAGGTCTGAGTTTTGTCTATAGTAGTTGCTGTCCTCACAGCCAAAAGATTCTTGACTCACGGAAGTGTGAGGACAAAGTGAACCAATGAGTATAGACTCACCTAACAGAGAAGGTATTCAATAAATAGGGAAAATTTGAAAAACAATATACAGGTACCAGTTAACTTTTTTATCTCCCTAAGGAGAACATACACCTGCTGTTCATGTATACAAATGTGAAAAACATCCTTTCCAGGAAATCCCAAGGCCGTGACTTCAGCCAGATTACCTGGGTCTTTCTGGTCCCACACTCGTGTTCTGCCTGTCTTAGAGTTTGTGTGACACACATGCTCAAGATCACAAACCCTCACTGGACTGGGTGGGGGCACGGTGTGAATGTGGATATGATTCTTGGCCCCAAACAGACTTTTCCTCACTTACTCTTCCTGTGTACTCCAGGCATCGTCTTGCAACAGCAGGAATGAAAAGAAACTCCGGGACCCTTTCCATTTATATGTCTTCACACCTAAAGCCTCTTCTGAATCTCACAGCAACTCTAGGGGGAGGGGAGGGTCAATATGGTTTATTTTCTTAACTTGGGAAAACGAGTACATCAACAAGTGAAATCCACAGTGCCCATATGGGACAAGAATGCAGAGGTTCAGAGAGGCGAAATAATTTGCCCAACATCACCCAGCCAGTAAATAGCAATACCTAGAATGTAATAACTAAGGCTTTGTTGTCTCTGGATCTGACAGTTTTTATGTTATCAGGGCCTCCCAGGGCCTTCACCTACTCTTCTTTCCTGGCATTTTTCCCACCTGTATTTCCCCAAGTGGCATTGTGAATGGTATGAGAAGCTCTTTGAGTTTCTTGAAGGAATGGCACTGTATAAAGTGAGGGTCAGCTTGATGATGGTGTGATTTATTCATTTTACAGTTATTACTGGTTTTTCACCTACTTGAACGGTTAATAATGTGTGTGCTAGAGATGTGAACTGAACTTTTTGTATTCGTTTTCTGTCTTAACTGTTGGAAAGTTTTTAACTAGCAGCAACCACTTGGTGAGGCTATGAGCTCATGTAGTATGTTAAAGAAAGCTTCTTATTTGATTACGATCTGATTCCTGCTGGCAGAACAAGATAAAAGTTCCCTAATCCTCTGACCTGTCATGAGTTACTGCTGCTTTGTCTGCTTTGCAACCAAAAAGAACTTTTGCATGTTAATTCTTTATCCCTTGTCATGCTTAGGAAGATACAGACTGAGTGCTTTCAGACTTGATGAAATTCTGTCCTCCTTCAGAGCTGTCTAATTGCACATTCTGTATTCGTTGAGGATTTTCTGCTTTACGGCAATCAGAGCAGACAGACTGTGCAGTCAGCGTACCTGGCTTTGAATACCAGTGATGCTACTTGGCAAAGTTACCTTACCTCTTCAGAGATACCAACAACTCAGCCAGGGCAATTCTGCACCTTGCTGGAGCTGGCCCCCAGGATCAGGTAGTTGAACTAGTCCCTCCTGTGGTCTCATGCCCAGACTCCCCAAGACTGTAGCCAAGATTCCTTGCCTCAGCTCTTTCCCATTCTGTCACTCCTCAGTCTACCCCATAACTTGGAACATCATTACTGTGCAAAAGAGGAACATTCAGTGCATACTTAGTTGAGGTCATGTGAATAAGGCATGTAAAGTAAACTGCTAAGAAGGAGTGATGGGAAGTGCAAGGCCTGGAGGGAACTCTCTTAGGCCCCAGAGAGAACCACCAGAAAGAAAATCCTACGCAAGAGCTGTGTTAATGCCCATCCTTAATGTGGCATCTAGTTTTAGATAGGACAAAGAAGTTCCACTCGGGAAACTAAAAGCGTCGATCAGAGTTAAGTGCATGATGACCCTTTCTCAGAGACCCTTGAAGATTGGAAGGAAACAACTTGATGGGTGGGCAATAAGAGATTGATAAATACTTAGGCTCCATGAGTTTCTTAAGGCCACAAGGACCACATTTCAATTCTGTGCCACCGTGCTGTGCCTGGCACATAGTAGGAGCTCAGTAATTCTTTGAGCATTCATCGAATAAGCATGAGAAATGAAGAGGGAGAGAAGAAGGAAGGAGAAGCCCCTAGCAGGGCACCTGACACATAGTAGGCACTTAACGCACGTGTCGCCTGTGTGCGCCCAGCACGTAATGAGAGCTGCTAGTAGAATATTAGTGACTTGAAACGTGTGCAGACGAGAGAAAGCTAGTAGACATCAAGCGGGGCTCATGGCCCTCCAGAGGCCTGGCCTGTTTTGGAGTTTGCCCTTTAAGGAAGAAGTTCTGCCCTCAGCAAATGTTGGGTTCTTATCCCTCAGAAGGAGCAAACCCTCCCTCCCCAACCCCGTCTCTTTCCCGAGCCCCCTGTGTTACAGAAGGGCTGGAAACAAATTGACAGAAACCTGGAGGAAAGAACTCAAGTGATTTAGGAGAATGGAAGGGCTGGCTTATGGGGCCAGATTAAAGAAGCTAAGTATGTATAGCCTGCCTAAGTGACAACTAAATGGGGCATTTGATAAGTCTATAAATACTTGGAAGATGTAAATGCCAAGGAGGAAAGGGAATTACTTAGCATGGCACAATGGAGTATTGGCATAATGGGATATTATTAAGAAAGGGAAAATGAAGGTTGAACATCAATAAAAAGCTTCCTGACAAAGAGAACCGTTCCTGACAAGGGACACTATTAAGTTATGTGCTGTGGGCCAAGGGAAGTAATGGCAACCCTGCCATTTCTCAGGGTACTGGCAACAGAGCCAGCAAAGAAGGAGCCAGGCTCTGTCCTGACTGAGGTGCAGAACCCAAGCAGGTAACCTTCCGTGTCTGTGCTCTCCCAATCCCAGGACAGGAACAGAGATGCATTTTATTGGGGGAAGTCGGATGGCCCCGGCCTCCTATGGGTTCAGACCGTCCGGAGAACAGCTACACCAGCTTTGCCCTTCTCCTGTGTCACTGCAAGATTCATTCAACTTCAATGGCACCCCATTTCCTGCAAGATAAGACCCATGTGCTCTAGCACACATTACTAGGCCCTTCACAAGATCTGGCCCCGGCTACCTGATCATCCTCCTCTGCCACCACCAGCCCCCTCACACCCTCTCCAGTCTCACAGAACTGCTCGCCATCCCCCCAAATACTTCTCCAGACATTTGTACCTGCTCGCCCTTCTGCCAACCTGACTGCCTGTCAGACTTTGCTTATTCTCTACGACAGCTCCCTCCGCACGTCACCTGTGCAGCCTTCCTTGCCTGTCCCCCACCCCGAGGCAGAGTAAGTCAGCCTCCTCTGGTCTCTTAGAGCCTCCCGTGCAAGCTTCTGTGGCACTTGCTGTGCTGTGTTGTCATGCTGTGTGTCTCGTTCCCTACTTGATTGTGAGCTCTTCGAGGGCTGGGACTGTGCCTTGTTCATCTGTATGTCCGCAGGGTGTGACACAGAGCCTGGCACAAAGTAGGTGGTTGGTAAATGTCTGAATAAATTAAGGAACGAGGTGCTATTCCTATCATTCTTTAGGCTTCCTATGTAATTATTAGGACAAAAGAGCTTCCAAATCTCAGTAACATCTTTGAATCATCCCCTTGGCCTCCCGGCCAGCACTCTATGCCATTTAGATGACTATAAATAAAAACCCTCAAATCTGAAAGGCAGCATGCTGTCCTCTGTGGTTTCAACATAAACTCTAGACTAATCTTTAATGGAAAATGCTTCTGAGGGCCCTGTGAATGTGCCACAAAAATACTTTTTTTTCTCTCCACACAAAGTCATTTGAACATAATAAGTAAAATAATCCTCCACTGTTGGTTATGAAGATTTTTAGGTCCATCTAACTAAATCCCTTCAGGAAATCAGGGAGAATGTAGTGACAGATGAGAGGCAGTGAAACATGGAAACTCCTACTGTAAGGATAATATATTTATTATGAAATACAATATTCATTGCACTCTGCTTTGATGACTGCATGAGATGCCCTCGTGCCATTAGGCCTTATGTTGCTCTGTTTTGAAATACAAGATTCATTGGGAAATGTTGGGATGACCGTTCATGCTATTTCCCACTCTCTTCCCTGATTTTGAATGGCCTCAGTTAGAGTTTACTTTATCACCAAATACTTAATATAAACGTGTGTTTGTGCTTTTCTCTGTCGTGCATGTTTATGTACTCTGCTTGGGGTTCATTCCACTGCTCCTTACTTCCCGAGTTCATTGCCGGGCTGTTGGGCTGTGGGACAGCGGCGGCCCCTCCACTGCATTTAGCACTACAGGGACAGTCTAGCCCCCAGGCCCTTCGCATTTGAGGCCACGCTCTTAAAGCTCTCACTTTATCTACAGCTTCAGTGGCAGGTTGTGTTTCTTGGAAAGCTGTCATTGCCTAGGAAGAAAATGGGATATGCAGTCCAGGGTTCTGACCACTTCTGTCTCTCTCTGCTACCAGCCTTGCTGGGGCCCTTACCATTTCTCCTGACCCATCGTTGCCACGCCTCAATCTCCCATTGGTCATTGTTCTAGATCCCAGAGCTCAGCGTTCTTCGGAAATCCTTTGAAGGCTACCCTTTAGGTACTGGCCCAAACTCACTTCTGCATTTAGCGTGACAGCAAAGGCCTTTTAGAGCCTGGATTCGGCCCAGACTTCAGCTCCCTGCCCTTGGCTCTGATCCTTTCCATTCAAAAAAGGTTTCTCAGAAGCTTCCCTTGCAGGGGCTGACTATCCCCTCAAAACATCCCAAGCCCTGTGTGCTTTGCCTTTTCTCCTTCTATGTCCTCTAATACATTCTTCCTCTCTGGTGATGCTTATATGCATCTTTTTTTTTTTAGTGATGTGGGGGGAGGGGGTTTTAATTTATTTTTTAATGTTTATTCATTTTTGAGAGAGACAGACAGAGTGAGCAGGGGAGGGGCAGAGAGAGAGAGGGAGACACAGAATCCGAAGCAGGCTCCAGGCTCTGAGCTGTCAGCACCGAGCCCAACAAGGGGCTCGAACTCACAAATCGTGAGATCGTGACCTGAGCCGAAGTCGGACACTTAACCAACTGAGCCACCCAGGCACCGCATCTTTTAAAAATTCAAAATTCATTTTAAAATACGCATCTTTTAAAATTCAAGTTAAATATCACCCATCCTGTGAAGATTGACTGGTCTTTTGGGGCAGAACAGCACGTGTGCCTTTGGGAGTCTCTTTTGAGCTTGTACATGTTTGCTAATTTAGGGGCCACCAGAAGCCAGTATAGGCTATTAGAGGTTCAAGAATCTGGCTGTGTGGCAGTCACTCGGGAATAAAAATAAGAAGAAAATGGCTTCGGAGTTGAAGGCTATTCCTCTATGTACAGATTTTCCCAACATTCCCACCCAGAGAAACACAGATGATGTTTTTGACAAGTGATGCTTAATTTTTACATCAGATGGAGAAGTGTTTTGTCTGATGCTGGCAAGAGAAGAGTGAGAGTTTCCCAAATAATGCTGAGTGGCAAACCCTACAGCCTTCCAGTGCCCCAGGTTTTCTGGTTTTATTTTAATGCAGCAAGCAGCTTTATGAGATCTGCAGCCACTTGAAATATGATTTACTACTCGTAAAAAGTTTCAAATGGATAATGAAGATTCAAGAATGAGACTCACAGTGTAGTGTAGTCAATTTTGTTGCTCTTGCTCTCCAGTACGTCTCTGCCATTGAAATGAATTATTTATTATAATTTATTTCAACCATGGAAAATAAAACTGTTTTCATTGTGATGTGCGCTGTAACGTTCGGAGTAGACACATTACATGCAGTACTCTCAATTAATTAATCCTGAAGTTTCGTTCCAACTTTATCTTCTTTCTTATAAGCCAGGAGACTGGCAGGTAATTCTTTCCCGAATAAACTATGATTAAAATGAATGTTTGGAGAACTAGGGGTAATGTTGGTAATGGAGAAAATTGAAACCACAGCAAAACCAGGTTGTGTATTTCCTTAGATTTTACAATGGATGGAAGAGTTTTTCTAATATTCTAGGCCATTTATCACTTGGAGAAAAAAGCGTCTTGTAACTTTCTGTTAAGGAGGGGGTAGAGGCAGAAAGTGCTGTTAGTTTAGATGTGGAAATATGCGCTGCTAATCTGTGACCAAAACCAGCTGAATTAATCAGTCCAGTGGTTCGTTTATTGGTAAAAAGATTTTTTTGCTTTTTTTTTTTTTTTAACTTTGAGCAAAGCTAGCATTGTGAAAAGGCCAAATCGGCAAGACTCCCAAATGAGTTTCCAGAGGAGACTGGGTCACCCGTAATTGATTACAATCTTGTTTCTTTAAAAAAGAGGCTCACTGCATCTTGCATTTTGCTTGATTTTTTTTTTTTCATTTAACGTGTTGAATACTTGCTACTATTATGAGGCTGTAAAGACACAATAAGAACTTAGGAAAGTGTTTAATATGTACAGATATTTAACGTAACCTAGATGGTGCAGCGTAGTTAATCCAGGCAGGAGAAGATATACTTATTTGTCCATTGCTTTCATTTTTTATAACATTCCACTGCTATCACATTGGTAGACAGCAGACGGATAGAACAATTGATTCCTTTTTCCTAAAGATGACTAGTATCTAATTTGAGGAGGATCACATTTCAATATCTGCTGTGCACGTGGCCTCAGGAACAGCACTTGGTAATGACAGCAACTCCCTTACTTCCACAAGCACTGAAAACCTGGAAGCTTTTCCTTCTTCAGCAGTGTTCAGAGCCTCCCAGACTCTGGCTCTCCATTCTGGGCATGGGACTCCGGAAAAATTGCTGTGGAGATGGGTGGGAGGTTTTTCTGCTCTTTTGGATCCTGTTGCACTATCCAGGCAGTCCTGGTTTTGCTTTGTGTTTTTGTGTCAGTGTTTTTAGCTAGGGCCAACCTTCCCCCTCCTGTCTTACCGGCCTTCTGAAAGGCCAATTTCGTGTACCAAGAGCTTCCTGAGACTCAGAAGCAGCTCTTCAGTTTGTTATTATGGGTTGTTCCTCAGACATCACCAACTCATTGCATCAAAATCAAGAACAATCTAGCTTGGCCAGGGGTACGGGTAATTTTGTATTCTACTCCTCTTCCCATTAAGGCCCCTAACCTAACAGATTAAGTCACCTCTTAGGCACAGCTCTGACCACCCTTGCTTTGTCTTTCTCCCCCGCCCCATTTAGATCAGGGCACAGGGTGGCTTCATCTTTGGCCTCTCACCTGTCCTCTGGCTGTCCTTCCTTTGTCAAACCAAAGCCTCCTTCTCAGGCCCTCTTTGCACCACCTTTCAGATAGGACAGATTACTCTTGTGCCATCCCCATTTTCCATTTCCCTGATCAAGAGGCAGCAAAGTCGCAGTATAACGAAAATGTGTGTGACCCTGAGAAAAGAGGCGGGGATAGAGAGGGAAGAGCTGGACCTCCCTAACTATATTGAGGATTTGATCCCCGCAGTATCAGGGCTCATAGCGTTACTCGGGTTCAGTTTTTGTCTCTCTGATACAGGTGGGGAGCAAGAGGCAGGGTTAGAATGTTTTCATCTATTTCTTAGAACTCTGTGGAATAGTGTTTAGTTGTATTATTCGGTAGGCTCTAAGAACATGAACAGTGAAAAGTGTTCACCTTGTAGGGAACATTGTAACTCAAAAGAAATTAGCTTAATTTACTGTTTTCAATGATGTTAATGTAAATTACCATGTACGTGGTACTTTTGGTGGGAGGGAAATGGTTATTTTTAGAAAAACGTTCAATGGAGCATTTTCCAGAGACAATCTATTAATTATGTCTACTGTTGTTCATCTTGAGAGTCTGCAAATAATGTTAACCACATTTATAAAAGCTGTAGGTAGGAGGCAGGAAGATCTGCAGACTCTCCAGGAATTGCTGCCCTGGATCCTCATTGTGGGGATTCCAGCAGCTGCCTGACTCTTCAGCAGGTGGCAGGGTGGCTGAACAGAGGAGATGCGTGCGGGCGGCCTGTCCGGGAGGCTCGCTGATGGTGCCAGACTGAGCCATGCCCAGAAGCGAGCCTCTCCTCCCACACCATCCGTTCCCTGGCAGTCTGCAGCAGGGGCCAGACACAGTGCCCCCGCCACCACTGCTGGCGGTCTTGATCCTCACACGCAGCCCCAGAGTGGCAGGCGACAGGCTGGCATGGTGGTGATGAAGGCACAGCCTCTGGACTTGGGCAGACCTGTGCACGTATCTTGCCTCACTTCCTGATAGCTGGTAGCCTGATGCCTTGAGCAAGTTACTTACTCACTCAGGACCTCAGATCCTTAGTCTATGAAGTGAGGATAATGCCTACTTCAAGGTTACCTGAGGCGTAGAGACAGCGTATACACGTGCTGAACAGAGTGCTGAGCTCTCCGTAAACGGTCACTGTTAGTACCTTTGGGCAGTGAGAAGACTCATCCGGCACAGCTTCTTGGGTGCAAGTGCTTGTTGGTAGAGAAGACGGTGGGTCAGCCTTCGGCCTTTGTAACCCGGAAGCCCCCCCACTGAGGGCTTTCCCTGGGAGCTGCTGGCTGGAGGGACACCAGGGACTTAGAAGAGTTCTCGGGCTCTGAGCACAAAGGCCAGATCCTTGGAAACGAACAGTGTATTGGTTTAGATATTTATCCATTTCAGATTTTAGCCAGAGATTGAGGCCAGAACTCTGTGTTTTATACAATCTTCTTTCGGTTCTTTAGCTCCTTATACGCTCTTGATAGTTGATTTCATCCTTTCTCATTCATTTATTCGCATATCCATTCTTTCATTCAGTAGCTATTTCCTAAGCCTCTGGTGTGTGCTAAATGCCATGCTGGTCACTGGGGACACAGAGAACAGCCCCCGCCACCGCCCCATGGTCCCTGCACCCAGGAGTTTACAGACAAGTCTCACTACCAGTCATAACCCCGCACTCACTCCAGCCATGTGACCCCAGCCATCCCGCTCTACCAGCTTCTAGATCCACTGGGCGTCCAATTTCTTTAGAGTACATACTCACCATCTAGCAGCAAAGCATTCAACACAAACCACATCTTTGCTTATTCTGCATCAGCAGGAGACAGAACAGGAAGCATCTGAAGTGAGAGCATGTAATTACCACCTTGTGGTAGGGAGAGTGCCACCCAGCATTCTCGGGTTGCAAAGTCCACTTGGCTTGGGGCTTGTGCCCAAAGCATCTTAGGGTGGGAACATAGGAGAGTTGCTGAGGAGTGAACAGAGATCCAGATGACACAACATTACTTTGGGTTTTTTCGTTTGTTTTTAATTTGTTTTAATGTTTTGGTTTTTTTGTTTGTTTTTGTTGTTGTTTTATTTTGTTTTTTTGAGACAGAGACAGAGAGCAAGCGGGAGAGGGGCAGAGAGAGAGAGGGAGACAGAATCCAAAGCAGGCTCCAGGCTCTGAGTTGTTAGCACAGAGCCCAACGTGGGGCTCAAACCCACAAACTGTGAGATCATGACCTGAGCTAAAGTCGGACGCTTAACCGACTGAGCCACTCAGGCGCCCCAACATTAGTTTGTTTTTTCTTTCCAGGTCAGATATTTGTAGTAGCTTTGTATTTTTTGGAAGATTACAAGTTTTCAGAACAGCAGAAACACTGTCATTCAAACTCCATGCTAATACGTGTGCCAGACCAAATAGGGCTGCTTTTTGGACTATTTCCTATGGTAGGTTATTTTTTTATTGCAACTCTTATTAAATTTAGATAATTGTGAGGAGACTGTAATCTCATGGATCTGGACATAATCAAGACATGAAATGGGGTTCTTCCTTGAACCGTGAAATTCCACTGGATCACACCAAAGAGGGAAACCATAGTTGCAGTAAAGGAATACCGGTAATTATTGAGTGCCTACTATGTGGCAAACACAGAACAAAATGTTTGATATAGACGAAGGAAATCATTCCTCAAAGCAGCCCTTCAGAGTAGTTGCTGTAATCTTTCATTTTATAGGTAAGGAAATAAAGGCTCAGAGAAGTGAAATGACTTGCCCAGCATCCTAGGTTAGGTAAGCAGGGCCGGATTTGGCCTCATTTCTGACTGGCTCCAAAGCCTGTCCCTACCATACGATGTTGGTTTTGTTTCATTGAGAGAAATTTCCTACAAGCTCACGTCCATGCCTGTGGGAAGACAGAAGGAGAAGGAGTAAGTGCTGAGGCAATGGGGAGCATGGTTTTTCTAAGTGGACCAAGCCACACAGCTCCCCTTCCCAAATGGCTGCTCCCCTGGTTGGGTGTATTAGCTGCTTGAGATAGTACAGTGGATAATGTATGTGTTGGACACGGGCCCTGAAAACTGCAGCCTTGGTTGGACATATCTAAAATGGCCATTCCAGCCATCCTGTAACAGTATGGGAAGTGAGCAGAAGTTGGGGGAGTGGAGGCCCCGCTCACAGCACCCCTTGTACTAAATCCTGTGGTGCTTTGTGACTCTGCGCAGGCTGAGGTGGGCTGGGGCAGAGTTGCCAAGGGCTCTCTCCTTACAGTCTTCGTCTGTTCGTGTCATTAACCAGAGAGCCTTCCACGAGAGATTTTGCAGTACCTGGATCAGGATTCTGTACTTACGCATTTTACCCAGTTTTCTTCCATATGGGGAGAGGGAGAGCTTATCCAAAGGAATTTGCCACATTGCTTGAGCTGTGTCCCCTGTACCCTCTAGGATTATTGGAAAGAAGAAAAAAAAAGAATTCTGGAAACGAGCTGCCATGTCAATACCACTTGAGCAGATTTGCTCACTAATTCCCATTTTTCTGGAAGAGTAAAACAATTTTTTCAAAAATCAGACACTTTAGCCAACTTTATTTTTAGAAAAGTATTTTATTCAAACATCTCCTTACTTATTACAGACATAAATACATGCATTCAGACAAATGAATCCACAGGAGAACCGTATAAAGTAATTGGCACATCGCTTCAGGATGCTTTGTCAGTTACTAGAGGAGTTTGGTGCTTCTAACTTTAATCTTTTCCATTAAAATATCCATTCTGCCTTCAGATTCTGAAGCCCATAATATTTTAGACTGTCTCCATAGATCTGTTAGTTTTGCTTGTCAATTTAATTTGTGGCTGTATGACTTTGGGTCGCTTGTTAGATTGTACATGAAAACATGTAATCTGCAAACGATGTTCAGCATGCCGGGCTTTAAGTCCTGCCTCTCCCCAGAGAGACCGGACATACAATAAATATGGAATTGGCAGATTTCATTTGCAACCAGCCTAACTGTTAGGATGATGATGATATATGGGGTAGCAAATGTTTAGAGCTACAAAGATGCTCAGTACTGTTGTTATCACATACCTTAAATGTTTATGGCACTTTCTACTCTTTGCAACACTTTCTATTCCTACCATCTCATTTGATTCTCAGAACTTTCTTGTGCTGGATTATTATTTCCCTCTTTATGGCTAATGCAAGTGACACAGAGAGAGGGAGAGGTTCCATAACTGGCCTGAGATCCCAGGGCAAATTGGATTGCAGCAGTGCAGCAACGAAAGCAGACGTCACCGAAGCCCAGCCAAGGGTCACGTGGGTGGTAGCCTTTGCCACGTAACTGCCATTTCCCCCTGTGCTCTTTGCGGGACAGGGGCTCTGAAGCTGCAGAAACAGAAGGACTAGAGGTGGGCGGTAAAGAGTCCAAGGCAAGGAAAGTGTGCCATCAGCTCCACATAGGTGAACGCAGCTTGCTTCACAGCCACTTGCCCAGACTATTGCGGCAGCCCCATCCCCGGGCTTCCTTCTGTCCTGTCACCTGCAAGAGTACACGTTCTGCATGTCCCCAGAGGGATCTTACTTAAGTGCAAATCTGAGCATGTCTCTCCTTTGCCGCAAACCCACCACTGGCTCCCACTTCATCCGGATGAAGTCCAGGCTCCTCAGCATGGTCTGCCAGCCTGACCCTGGGGTCTTGCTTCTGGCCCCCGTCTCTTTTCTCCTGCCACACTCAGTTCACTCCCAGCCTCCTCTTTTGCTGCCCTCTCTGCCTAGAATGCATTTATGATGCGCCCCCTAAACTGTACCTTCTCTGTGGAACCTTCCCTGACTTCTCAGAGACCCAGAAGCATCCTTCCCTCTGCTGGTAGCCCATTGCACTTGGCCAAGCCCGATTTCTGGCTGTCTCTCTGCTCTGTGCTCTGCCCCAGGAAGCTTCTACCTCCTCAAGGCAGAGGTTGCGGTAGATGCCTATTCTCTTTAAGTGTCTTGCAGACTTTGAACTTAAGAGGATGGATGAGTATGTACATGTAAAAGTGAAGGGAGTAAGTGAATTAGTGAAGACCAAATGAGCCTGAGCCGTAGGAAACGGGACATTCCGAGGTCACATGGAATGTATCCCATTTCTCCCTCCCTCTGAGAGATGTTGCCCCTTCATAACTTGACCTGTGGTGAAATGAGAGGCAGAAAGGAGGGTGAGCTGGGCTTTTACCTGGCGATTTAGCGTGGAGGACAGCATACCAGGGTTGGGAGGCAGAGACTGATCCTCTTAGCCTCGTAACCTCTGACTTCTGCCCACCCAGAAGGTTCTCACCAAAGCTTTTGGTGGTGGGAACTCTTATCAGGGAGCTGGCCAAGAGTTCCTACGTGCAGCATTATAGGCTCACAGAGTCAAAGCTCTTGGTCCAGGAAGAGCCCTCATGGCTGTTGGCAAAATGTAGGGGTAGAAGGTAAGCACAAAAAAGACCTGGGACTGGGGGACCTCTGGGCCAGGGTCTTCATATGACTCTGTCTTCTAGATGATGTCTGTCCTCATGAACACCATTGTCTTTGAAGACTGTCGGAACCAGTGGTCAGTATCCAGGCCTCTCCTGGGGCTCATCCTGCTCAATGAGAAGGTGAGTGTGATCACAGGAAGGTCCATGGGAGGGGGTCACTGCGGGGAGGGAGTAGCTGTGCACCAGGCCAAGCTGTGACAAGAACAGAAGGAACAACGGAGCTTGAGCTGGGACCTCAAGCGCCCCGGGGCAAGGCCATGTTCCCCCAGCAGGCCCTTCCCCAAAGATCTTCTTCAGGTAAGTGGAGGCCTCAAGACCAGCTCTCCTGGAACCCAGCACTCCCCACGCATTGGCAGGTGGTTTGCTCAGTATTCTTCAAGCTCAGCCTCACTCCCCTCTTCTGTTTCCAGGGGAATTCTGAGCTACGACTCTCCTACTTCTTGCTTGGCTCCCTCTTATATTTGGGATCCCCAGTGCCCTGCACTGTAGTGGCCCTCAGGGACTCACCGCAGAGCCAGCACCCTTCACCTGGGAGCACGAGTCCCCAGCTTGTTAAATGCACTCACCACCCTGGGCTGCTTCCCAGGCCCTCCAGCTTCCTCTCGAACCCACCCCTGTCTCCCCAGCAGTCAGTAGGAACAGTACATTACTGCTCAGGAGAATGAATTGTCTATACAATAAGATAGTACTGGGGAGAAAGACAGTGAGATTAGAGGCAGCCGCATACATTAAAATTCAAACTGAAATCCCAGCCTTGGAAGGAAACTAATAGAAGAAGAAAATATATCAAAAAGAGAAGAGCTGTCTCATCATTCACCTGTGCCGAAGTATCCAATTTTAGCCACATTCAATAGCACTGTCATTCATCTTCCCTTGGTGTTATTGTGATTTAAATCCAAGCTCTATAAAAGAGAGCAGTTCTTTTAAAATGATTGAGAGGGAATAAGGGCAAATTCAGTGTTTAGAAAAAGCTTATGACATCACAATATTATACTTTACTGATGGAGGCAATATTTCACGGTTTGGGATGAAAAACTAATAATTTTCTATTTGGTGTGAGTCACTGCATCATTATAAAAGGGAAAAATAAGTAGTTTTGTGCATTCCCAATCTTGTTCAAGAAGACATTGTGGTTTAAGTGTAATGCCTCTGATATATAGTATTTAAGTATTAGTCTGACTACATATTAATTACGTGTGTTTTTGATGTGGGCCGTTTTAATGTATGATGGAAATTAAATATCATGCTGTTTGGGCTTGGAAGGATAAACACATGACTGACAAAATGTTGTCTTTGTGCCGAAATTAAGCTGTTTCCAATGATTAGAATCTGTGTGTAAGCACGAGAGCTTGTGTTTGTGTAAAAGGTAGCGGACCCCAGCAGAGGAGAAGGGGTTGTGTAGTTCTTTGTGACCAGGTATGACAGGTGGATTTCCTAGTTCAGGAACGCTCTCCCAGAGCTACGCAAGCCCCTTAGCTCCCCGCCTCAACAGAGCAGATCCAGCCTAACCCAGGGGACAGGGACTTGGGACAAAGTCTGGGGTTGTTTGAGAAGTGATTCACTAAAGCCCAGATGATGATGCAGCCTGAGGGGGGATACCTGGGCCTTTTCCTCCAGTCACCCCAAGTTCTCCCTGTTAAGTTCTTTGCCTCAGCCTGAAAGGCCCTTCCTCTTTCCTTTCAGCCTTTCTGTGATGAGTGGAGAGGAGAGTCAGGAAGACCTTCACATGCTCGGTCCCCCACAGAGGACCTAAATTGTTCAGTGACCATAGAACAATTATAGCAAGAAATTTTTATGAGAAGGGACAATACAGTTTATACCTAGCAATGTATCTACTGCCTTGGTTTTCTCTGAAGGCTTAAAGTTCAAAGTGGGGCCTGGACCAGAGCTCCCCTGAGAGTCAGGAGCACTAAGCAGATGGAGCAGGTAGAACTCCTCCCCCACAGCTCTCTCGGGGCCCAGGTTTGAAGTCAGGGCCCTGAGGTTGTTCCGTCTCCCCACAGTATTTCAGCGAACTGAGGGCAAGCCTGATCAACAGCCAGCCTCTCCCCAAGCAGGAGGTCCTGGCCCAGTGCTTCAGGAACCTGATGGAAGGCGTGGAACAGAGCCTGTCCACCAAGAACAGAGACAGGTAAGCACTGTGCAGTAAGCCCAACATCTCTGGCTTGTGGAAATGAACTGGGGTTGTTCTTAACACAGCTCACATATAGATGTGACTTTTCTGTTATACCTCGTAACCCTAAACGCGGTTTATTTCCATCCAGTAAATATTACTAGGTATTTGCTTTTTTAAAGCACCATGCTAGGCACTATTTAGGGATGCAGAGATGAACAAAATGCAGCCTGTGCCCTTATGCACTTTATAATCCAGCACGAGGTAGGGAAAATAACTCACTGAGAAGGTCAAAAGAAGGAAAGCTCAGATCTGCCATGAGGGACAAGGAAAGTTCCTGGCATTTGAACAGGCACAAGCTTTGAGGTCAGATAAACTCCAATTTAAATTTTATCCCTGCCCTCTATAGGCTGTGTGGCAGCGAATAAGGCAGTCAACTGCTCTGATCCTCCGTTTTCTCATCCACAAAATTGGTTATGATATTTAAATGACAGAATGGAGTAAAGCATGGTACCTAGGACATAGGAGCCATGGTAAACATTAGTTCCTTCTTCTGCCTGACCTGTAAGAGTGCCTAGTTTTACAGTTGCCAATGAGATCTAAATGAAAGAAACCGAGACTTACCAGGTATGCCTCCATTGTTCATTTTTTTAGAGCACAAAATTTTACTGAATATCTATTATGTGCTAGGCATTGAAGATACCAGTGGTGAACTAACTGTTCAAGGTTTTTGCCTCATAGAGCTTCTAGTGGGGGAAACAGATAATAATGAACAATAGAGAAAGAAAATGGTTTTTGGGGGGGAGTGCTGGGGGGGGGGCAGAACTGCCTGCACCACCCTTTTATAAAAGTGGCAACATTCAAATGTTTGACCATTTAAAATGCAAATCATCAGTCATTCCAGCAACCACTGCAGCCAGCGTGTGGTGGAGTCCCCAGCCTGGGCTCTGACAATACAAAGCCAAGTGTGACAGACTCTGCAAACACATACCCTTGACTGCTTGTTCCACGCCGCAATCCTCTGTCAGGCAGGAGGGCAACCTCTGAGGCCAGCAGAAGAGACTTAGTGAATGGGGACACCCCAGGTGCCTCAGGTGGGGGAAGATTGCTTGACCTGAGGCTTGGGAATTTGAGTATCAATTGATTGTTGAAAATAATGTCAAACAGCCCTCCTGTTCAAGAGAGCACTAGCCAACAAGGACTAGATGCTTTCCATGTACCGTGCACTGTGTTGAGTGCTTACAGGCATTGTCTCAACTGACTCGGTAAATTCTCACTTCACACAATCCCATGGGGTAGCTACTCAAGTTGAGCACCAAGACAAGAGGTTAAATGTTCATCCAAGATCACCCAGTTAAGAAGTGGTGGAGCCAGGATTTGAACTCAGGTAATCTAGCCCAGTGCCCCCTCTTTTTGAACCACTAAGCCCGGTTTTCTCATCCACAAAATGAGGATACAAATACCTACCTTTGGGAAGACTTGTGATGCTTAAGTGAATCTATACGTAAACTCAACCCAGTGCCTGGCACAAAAGGTTTGATTCTTTCCTTCATATTCCTTACCATCTCTGTGTAATTTGATTTTTTTTTAATTTTAAATAGTACACCCACAAAATGTACCCCTCAAATGGGTCTGGGTATATATGGTGGTAACCCTTGTTTTCTGGCCGGGGAAGGTGGAGAAGGGGGTGTTGGTGGCCAAAAGTAATGGCTGCAGTGGAGGCGGGAGGCAGGAGCTCAGCCAGGACCTGGGGCTCTCTCCCAGGTTCTGAGCTCCACAGTGGCTTTATCCTCCAGAGGCTCATATAACTTCCGCCTTGCCACTGCCCTTGGCCTTTCTTCCTCTTTCCACAGGTTCACCCAGAACCTGTCCGTCTTCAGAAGAGATGTGGCAGAGGCCCTGCGGACTGATGGCAGCACCGAGCCGTGCAGTCTGGATATGATGAGCTGACCGCCTTCCCTGACCATGTGCCGAGCAGCCTTTACCAAGAGACTCTTGTGGGTCCGGGTCCGAGGACAGCTATGTCGGCTAGCCCAGGAGAATCTATTTTTCAAAACAAACAACAACAAAAGCCCTACCTTTTTATAAGTCTGGCCTAATTATAAGAATTTATAACAGTGCACAAACAATGTAAATTCAGTCTTTACATTGAAAAAAAGCAAAAGATGTGTTTTCAGTCTTTCTAAAAAATAGCATTATCTTTGTTCTTATAAATGCTCCGAAAGGGTGTAGAAACAATATTTAACCAAAGAACTTAATAAACCAGGTTTGAACTTAAGTGTGTGCTAGTTAATGGAACTCTGTTGTAATCAAGGTTGTGAATGTGCTGGAGATGCAACCTTCAACATGGATCCTGAGTTGAGACAAATACCATTTGAACCCATTAAGTTAGTCGTTTCTTATGAGTCTGAAAGCAGCAGCGTTAGGGGTCTCGGAGCTGTGGGTATTTAGAACGAGCCTGGGAGCGCTCCGAAGCATCCCACAGGACTGCGCGCAGCCCTCTTGGCCTCAGCAGCATCTGATAAAGTTGAGAGACAGTAACACAATTAAATGACTTACAAATAACGTTTGCTTTTCACTGGCATAAATCTGAAGTGGTTCGGTCTAGAAGAATTAAGCTGTGCAATTACTGCCTGCAGAGATATTCCTTCAGGAGTCAGGCAGCCCCTGCAAGAAGTTCTGGGTGGTGCCGACACCCGGTCTTTCTGCCTCCACTTAACTTGTAGGACAAGCTGAAGGTGTCTAATTAAAATATATATTCAAGGGGTGCCTGGGTGGCTCAGTCAGTTAAGCGTCCGACTTCAGCTCAGGTCACGATCTCGCAGTCCATGGGTTTGAGCCCCGCGTCGGGCTCTGGGCTGACGGCTCAGAGCCCGGAGCCTGCTTTGGATTCTGTGTCTCCCTTTCTCTCTGCCCCTCCCCTTCTCATGCTCGCTCGCTATCTCTCTCTCTCTGTCAAAAATAAACAAACATTAAAAAAAAATTTTTTTAATCTATATCCAAGACAGCTTTGCCTTCTTGAGACACCCAAAACAGTTCTGGATTTTCAGAGGATCAGGTTTCCATCTGTCCACAAAAACTCTTATTACTGTAGGGATTGCAGCTTAACCCAAACCCAGGACATGAAGGAGGCCTTCCCACTTTGTGATAGACTGTAACTAGGCTATTAATTTGAGCTTGCCACTGTCTTACGGCTTTTGTATGTCACTGCCCTGTCTACACGGTTCAGGCTTGTAATAAATATCGTGCCCTTTATTTCTAATAAGACATGAAAGGTTGGCCTTACTGGTGAAGAAGTAGTAAATCCACAGGCTCCTGTGATAATCACGTTTCCCAGACTAGTGTTTCTTGAAACCTTTCTTGGTACTTGAGTTTAGCAACAGGTTTGTCACATAAAAGCAAAATCACCCAAGGTTATCTCAAAATGTTTTCCTTCTCTATGTGAACCCAAGAAATCAGGGAAATGTGTGTTACAGATAGGGTGACTTCTGGTATTTAATGAAGAAGGAGGCCTTAGCCTTATGCTATATTTCTTTAGCACTGGGAAATGTAATTTTCCCTGAGAAGGCAAACTCTAAACTTTATGAAACATCAACTATCTGTGCAAGTCCGACTTGAGGACGTCTGTTTCTCAGGGGCTTATTACTGCATATTCGTCTCACAAAAGTGCTTCATAGAAGGTCTGTCCCACTCTGACACTTCTTTCTTTTATTATTTTTTTTTATGTTTGTTTATATTTGAGAGAGAAAGAGTGTGAGCAGGGGAAGAGCAGAGAGAGAGGAAGACACAGAATCCCAGACAGGCTCCAGGCTCTGAACTGTCAGCGCAGAGCCGGACGTGGGGCTTGAACCCACGAACCATGAGATCATGACCTGAGCCAAAGTCAGATGTGTAAACAACTGAGCCGCCCAGGCACCCCCCCTCTGACACTTCTTTACAAAAGTTGGACCTGAAAGCACCACACCATCTGCACTGAAATGCTCCCAAGAAAATAACAATGCACACTTGCTTTTCTTGGCCGCATTGCCAAAGGTCACCTGGTGGTTTCACACCAGCCAGGGAAGGCACCATCAGCCTTGGCCTTGGAGAGCCGCTCCCACAGGAGGACTTGTCAGGCCTGCCCTGACGGCCAACCTCAGCCTGCTCTTGGTGGAGATTTACAGCACGCCTCGAGGCGGCACACAGGCTGAGAACAGACATAGCAAATACTTAACAGAACATCTGCCATGCCCCTTCCATGTGTGATCGCCCTTGGTCCTCACAAGAGCCCTGTGAAGGCAGACGGCATTCTTCTCCCCCTTCAGATAAGGAAAGTGCGGCTCATAGGTGGTACGTAGGTTACACAGGTCACACAGGTGAGATCTGAACCCATCTCTCTCACCTCAAAGCAATTCCTGCTTTCTTCCAAGAAGACCTGGATTTAAGAATGATGAGCTGAGGGGCACCTGGGTGGCTCAGTCGGTTGAGCGTCCCAACTCTTGATTTCCGCTCGGGTCATGATCTCACAGTTCGTGGGATCCAGCCCCACACTGGGCTCTGTGTTGACAGCATGGAGCCTGCTTGGGATTCTCTCTCTCCCTCTGCCCCTCCCTACCTCTCTCCTTCTCTCTCTTCCTCCCTCCCAAATAAACAAAAATAAATACTTTAAAAAAAAAAAAAAAAAAAAAGAATGGTGAGTTGAAACCAGTTAATATGTACATCCACTTTCATGTGTGTTTCTGAACTCTGTTGCTACAGAACAAATTACCCCAAACTGTATTGGCTTAGAACAACAGTGGTTATCTCACAGTTTCTGGGGGTCAGAAATCTGTATGTAGCTGGATCCTCCACTTAAGGGTCCCTCACAGACTGCCATCCACATTGTTGGGCTGTGGTCATCCCAGGACTCAACTGGGGAAGGATCTGCTTCCACACTCACTCATGGTGAGGAGTCAGCTCCTCACAGATTGGTGATCTGAGAGCCTCAGTGCCTTGCCGAATGGGCCTCTCCATAGGGCGGCACGCAGCATGGCGTCTTGGCTTCATCAAGAGCGAGCAGAAGAGCGAAGAGACATTGCTGCAGTCTGGAAGTCCAGCCTCTTAGCTCATCTCAGAAGGGGCATCCCATCACTTTTGCCGTATTCCCTTGGAAGGAAATCGCTAGGCCCAGCCCGCGCCCAAGGGGAGGGGTTACCCAAGGGCCTGAATACCAGGAGGCAGGGATCTACGGACGCCATTTTCAAAGCTGCTTGCCACAGCTCTCTTAACCAGCCTTTACTGGAGAGGTTAATTAAGTGTGGCTACAGGTTTCTCCCTTGAAACCTCGAAAGGAATCTTGATTTTCTTTGGAGGGTGAATGAAGTTCCATCCTGTGCCCTAAGGAAGAAAAGATGGTAGGAAAGCTGGCATGTTTCCGGGGCACATTACAGTGCGCACTCACCCCACTACCGAAGCTGTTTGGGAACTGTGCCCCCACCCACAGCCTGCCCTGAAGACTCCTGGGGAAACAGTTCTCTGGAGGGACACCTTATGCCGGCGATAAATCCAGCGTTCAAGGGCACACCCACACTTGTGGAATCTACACAAAGGAGAACTAGTTGGATCTGTTATGTACTCGAACGAGGTCACAGGAGTATGTAACTCACATTCAGCAACAGGAAGAAATAAACAGCGCAGGCAGGTCTCCCGGGTCAGAGTGAGGGTGCAGTGGGAGGTGCAGGCCAGTGCTGGCTCACCTCATTCTCCCGGGGAGGCCGCCGTGCAGACAAGTATCGTTCGTGCAGTGGCATCGGGGCGGGGTCTACATCTAGCCAACTGCTCCAGTTGATACTCAAGCAAGAAACGGTGTGAAGGTGTTTTGACTTTGCTCGATGGTTGCCTTCCACACTGACTTAAGAACCTGACCCTGAGAAAGCTGTATCCCGCTTATATTCCAGATGTTTCCATTTTTCTGTGTTTGCCATTCAGGCTTCTCTAGGATGCGGGGGCTGGGGGATGAAAGCGCATGAGTCCCTGTGCCATGTGATGATCCCAGCTGCCCAGAGGAGCCCTCTTGGCCCCCCAGACTCGCTTCCACTGGCCCTGCCAACCTAGAAGTGCCACTGGATTGCGGTACTGAAGGTCTCTTTCAGCGTGCAAAACAGGCCTGGCATATAGCCATCAGCTGAGACCTCTTGAGGATTAGTTACCCACCAATAGAGAGCTGGGCATGAGAACAAGGAATAGGATAGTCTGGATGAGAGAAACTGGGAAAGTGAAAAATCTGGCAGATGGAAACCCTATCTAGATGGAGGTCAGTCCAGCAGTTTGGCGGTGGTAGCCTCTGGGAGAACTCAGCTCCGTACAGTGACGTGGGAGAGAGCACCTGGAGAGGAGAGCAAGGTGAGTAGAAAGGGAGAAAGTAACAGTTTCAAGGCAAAAATTAATTATAAGCACATTTATTATTGAGCAGCCACTGAGCATTGCAAATACCTACCCCATTTAAATTAATGTTTCCCAATTAGAATATCAAGTAAGTAATATTATCCCCATTTTAGAGATGAGAAAACTGAGACTAAATGACTGCCCCCAGGCCACATAGCTAACAAGTGGACAAGCCGGGTCAAAATCAGGTCAGCCTGGGGCGCCTGGGCTGTTAAATCAGTTAAGTGTCCGACTTGATTTCAGCTCAGATCACAAACCCAGACTCTTGGGATTGAGCCTGCTTAAGCTTCTTCTATCTCTCCCTCTCCCCAATTCACATTCTCTCTTGATAAAAAAATCAGATC
Source organism: Panthera tigris (assembly GCF_018350195.1). Lineage (NCBI taxonomy): Eukaryota > Metazoa > Chordata > Mammalia > Carnivora > Felidae > Panthera > Panthera tigris. The sequence continues at coordinate 177,048,314 of NC_056660.1, read as the reverse complement.
AGCCTGACTCCAGAACTCATGTCTCTTATCCTTTATAATCCCTTAAACTGGGTGCTTCACCACCGGACTTCAGGGCCAGTGGATGGGGAGGTGGGCCTGGAACCCTCCAGGAGCCCCAAATGGAGCTGGACACTCTCAAAGAAAGGCCAGTCCAACACCTGGGTTCCTTGTATGCTGTGTCCATGGGTTCCGCCACCGATTCACCCTCCTCCCTGAACTTTACAAAATCGTTCTTGAGACTTTTTAATGTTTTATTGAGGTGCAAGTTTACGATGACAGCAAACCTTTCAAACTACAGCAAGAGTAACCTGCCTCCTTGGCATATTAAAAAATAATGGTAGTGTCGGTTTTTACGTCCCATAGTTTGGATTGCTGATAAGAGCGCTTCCTTGACAAGATTCTTTTTGAGGTTTACAGAAAGCGTAATAAAATATGTAAGTTACATTTCCACAAACAAAAGCTATAACATAAGTTATTTATAAGCGTGAGATACAACAGTATCACGATAAATAAACCATAAAGGGTACCTGCAACATCCATCTTAATGTAATTTGCCCAACCAAAGTGTTGAAACGAAGTCAAATTTAGTAGAGAAATCTGTCAGGAAGAGAGGAAAGTTGTAGAACACAAAATGGAGAAAATGGCTGATGGGTGGTGGAGGGAAACGAGGGCATGGGATCAGTTTAGGGGGTATCCAGATGGCCCTCACATGTGGCTGCCTTCAGTGCCTAATCTCACTCCCCTGCGCCCGTGTGCACTGACCAGTCCCTCTCTCCTTGCACTCGGCCATCTGCACCTGGTCCCTGCTCACACACCCCTCCGCATCCGCCCAGCCCTCTCCCTTCCTGTCTCACACCCTGTGTCTTAACCCCCAGCCCCATGGCCAGCTTCTTGATATGGCTGCCAGCCTCCCTGCCTCAAGGCCAGGGCCCCGGTGGGACTCGGCACAAAGATCCTGGAAATCATTCATTCACTCATTCATTCGCCTACCACAGATAAAGTATGAGACAAAGTCCCTGCCTTCAGAGAGCTGGCGAACAGGATAAATAAGATGGGTTTCAAAGGCAACGAATGTAAGGATGAGAATAAACAGGGATGGGGCGCCTGGGTGGCTCAGTCCGTTGAGCGACCGACTTCGGCTCAGGTCATGATCTCACGGTTTGTGAGTTTGAGCCCCGTGATGGGCTTTGTGCTGACAACTCAGAGCCTGAAGCCTGCTTCGGATTCTGTGTCTCCCTTTCTCTCTGCCTCTCCCCTGATCATGCTCTGTCTCTCTGTGTCTCAAAAATAAATAAACATTAAAAAAAAATTTTAATAAAAAAAAAAAAAGAAACGGATAGAGAGTGACAGGGGAGAGGGGGCTACTTTGGAGGATGGGCAGAGAGCCATAACTGACCTGCATTTTCAAAGATGGAAAAGGCACCAGCTTCGGGCAGAGCTGGGGGAAGTGAATGCTGAACCCGCGTATGCGCACAATCCCAGATGCACTTGGATCCCTTTTCCCATCCCTTCATCTGACCTTGCTGTGTGCTCCTCAGGTTAGTACCACAAACTTGTGATGCGGATCCTCCAGCAGGCCCAGCCCCAACACATAGAATAACATGCTGTCAATGCTGTTGTGTCCCAAAGGAGCTCTCCGACTAGCAGAAGGGACAGAAAGCCCCACCATGGCCAGTCCTCATGCCTCTGCTTCCGGGCACCTTCACCCAGCTCCTCCACTAATCTTCCCTGCGCCCTCAGTCCTTACTACCTGCTCCCAGAGTAGAAATGGGAGAATGAGGTAAAGGGAAAAGCATGGGCTCTGGGGTTAAGATAGTCCTGGGTTCAAATCCCAACTCCAGCCTTCTCAGCTGCATACCCCTGGGCGAGAGATTCACGTCCCTCAACCAACTGTCCTTTGAGTCTCGTGACTGGTGCTGGGGGGCACAAAGACCACACAGTACCAGGTGGCCTTTGCCTTCCTCCAGCTGGCAGAGTCGAGAAGGCCTTGCAGGCTTCCTCAGGAAGGCCCCTCCCTAGTCTTTCCCATCATGGGGAGGCAGCAACAAAGAGTTCAAACTACCTTACTCCCACTAACAGATGGGCAAACTGAGCCCCAAAGTTGGGACACGGTCCAGAAAATTTGAACAGGTGCTCAGTACATATGTGTTGAATAGATGAATGAATGAGCGAATCAGTTTGGGCAGGCATCTTTAGAGCCTTCCATCCTGAGAACTGCAAGGGCCCCCAGAGACTTCCAACCCGGGTGTGCAAACAAAGAGTGGAAGGTGGACAGGTAAGCAACCTGTGACACGGTTATGTGTGCCAAATTGTGTGTGTGTGTGTCTTTGTCTATGGAAGTAGTCCATAACATTTTCATCGATCTTTCAAATAGGATCGCTGACCCAAATATATTTAAGAGCCCTGATTCAATCTCTACCCCCATTTCATAGATAGGGAAATTGAGTCCAATTCACCCAAGAAATAAGCAGCAAAACGAGACTGGACTAACTTGGCCTCCTGAACATGGGCAGTTGGGAATCCCAACATCCTGTCCTCCAGCCCTGAAGCCACCCCTCTCTCCTGGATGTCTCCCAGCAAGGCCCCCACCAGTCCACTGGTCCTCCCAACTTCTCCAAGGGGAAGAAGAGACAGTGCATTGCACTCAGAAATCTTTCTGGCCCCCACAACCCCAGTTCTTAGAATTTTCATCGTCTAATCTCTCTTCTTGGGCATGTGCATATGTGTCTGTCATTGTTCAACTGATAGCAGGCAAGAAGGGACAGCATAAATTTATAATCTCAGGAACACCAATTACGCATCAAAACATATTTGGGCAAAAGGTGCTTAGAGGTAAATTTATGACCTTTTATATATTTCTTAAAAAAAAAAAAGAAACGTTGATAAAAAACATTAACTAGATTTTCACCTCAACAAAGAAGAAAAAGTTAATGAAAATAAATCAAAACATTCCTCAAAGACATGACATAAAAAAGAAGATAAGGAAATAAAAGGCTTCTCCTTAAGACCAGTAAAATAGACAAACCTTTGGCAAATATGATAAGAGAAGACACAACTGAGAAACACTGAGAGTGGAGAGCAGAGGATGTTAGCTCAGATTCACATGAGAGTTTCCAATTATGGAAGAATCTTCCCACAACATTGTTACAACGAATTTGAGAACTTGGATGAAATGGACAATATTCTGGGCACTGGCTTCCGAATGGGAGTATGCATCAGAATCACCTAGAGGGCTTGTTAAAGCAGATTGCCTAGCCCTACCCTGGAGTTTCCGATTCAGGAGGTCTGGGCTAGGGTCCAAGAATCTGCAATTCTAACAAATTCCCAGGTGCTGCTGCTGCTTCTGGTCCAGGCACACATTTTGAGAACCCCTGTCCCAGGGACTGCTATCTGCCCCATTTACTCCCCTTCCTGAGCTGGCTAACCTCTCTGCTCTGTCTGGACTGGGAAAGAGGGGGGTTGCTATCAGTGGCCTACTGCTGGATGACCACGAAACTAGGCACCTCAGAAAGCTGGGACCCAGGTGGCGAGGCAGAATTCTGCCCCTGCCTTGCACTGTTTTCACCTGGATGGGCTCTTTGAATCCCATGACATCGGTACTTTTGCTTTACTAGATGAGGAACTGACGTGCAAAAAGGGTGAATTCCCCAAGCCCACAGCTGGCAAACAGAGGTTCTTAAGCACTGGGCCAGTCACCATGCCCTGGGGGCAGTGTGGGCCACATCACCCACTTCTCTTTAATTCTTTTTTTTTTTAACTTTTTTAAATGTTTATTTATTTTTGAGACAGAGTGCAAGCAGGGAAGAGCAGAGAGAGAGGGAGACACAGAATCGGAAGCAGGCTCCAGGATCCAAGCTGTCAGCACAGAGCCCAACACGGGCTCGAACCCACGAACGAACGGGGAGATCATGACCCCAGCCGAACGCTTAGCCAGTGAGCCACCCAGGCGCCCCTAATTCTATGCCCACATACCTGTGTGGGGTGGGCCTTGTTATCCCAATTTAACAAAGCCAGGAAGTGGGGAGGACAGGCCTGGAACCCTGGGCTTTGGATGCCAGAAGGGAAATGGAGCAGGCGAGGTGACTCCCTAGCCCTGGAGAAGGGGGGCTGTGAGCTGCATGAACTCTCTGACCTGAAGTTCCCTCATCAGGTAAAAAATGGGATCAATAACAGCCTTCCCTCACAGGGTGGTTGGGAGAAATAAGTAAATGCCCACCCCCTGCCCGGCACACACTACGTTCTCCACCTACAGCAGCCCTACTGTTGTCGTTAAAGTTATTATTATATAATCCAGTTCCTCACAGGCATGTCCACAGACCTTATCTCATTTACTTCTCACGGCCACCCTGGGGGTAGCTATTACCCTTCCTATTTTACAAATAAGGAAAATGAGGCTCCAGGAGGGGCAATGAGGGGCCAAACAGTCCCCAAACCACTGGTGGCAGAGCCTGAAATAGAAGCAGGAGGCCCCCAGTATGGAGTCAGTGTTCCATTTGAAGATTCTTGGATTTCCAAGGAAAGAGGGCTTGTCCTGCCCCAGGCACCCTGCCCTCCTCACCAGTGCCTCACTCTCCAGTGGCCTCATTCTCTCCACCCAGCAAGAGCCAGCGACTAGCCCAAGGTCACTCATCGGGCGGTGACCTGACTCAGGAACCCAGGCCTTAAGACTGCAGATCTTGAAACCTCTGAGCTACTGGGGGTAGACTATTAGGAAGAACCCCCAACATGCTGCCTCCCACCTTTCCTGGTCCTCTAAGACTGACCCTGCGGATAGACAAATAAATAACATTTTTGTGTTCAAGATACTGAGCCTCTGCAAATAACCTAAAACTGCAAACAGATAAACAAGAACCATCAGAATAATACGTCAACCATCACGTTGCGGGTGGGAGTGGGAGGGCAGCCACAGCCCCTCAGTGCCTACTGTGTGCCAGGCCCTAAGCCCTACCTACCTTCTCTCAATATCTCACGCAAGACTTACGACAATCCCGCAATGCACGCGTGGCCCATTTTATAAACGAGAAAACCAAGCCCAAAGATATGAAGTCACTTGCCCAAGGTCACTGAACTAGAAAGTGACCGACCCAATGTGAACACTCTTCTGGCCAACCGCCTATCAGAGCTCTCACCACGTCCGCAAGACAGGGAGAGCGAGAGGGGCCTGGCCAGGGGTGCAGCAGTCATTTTGCACCTAACGATTTTAGAATTCGCGAGTAGAAAACGATTCTGTATGTCTCCTCCAGGGGAGACAGCTGAGGCTGGCGCTGGGGGTGACCGCTCGGCGTACGGTCCTGTCCTGTCCACGGTGCCCCTCGACCCGCCTTGACAGTCCCTGAGAGCGTGAGCGGAGCAGGGAGGGAGCGGTTCAACACTCAGGCTGGCCGGGAGCGGGAGGGGCTCGCAGCCCCCGTTACCCAAAGAAATCCCGCTCTTAAAAGATGAACAGCCTCTGCGCCTTGCCTCTCGGGCACCCCGATCCCCACACCTGCCGTGCCACGGGCGGGTCCCCACGCGCGACCATAGTCCCGTCCATCCTGCAACGAATTTCGAGGGGCTGGATCCCCGCTCCCCACCGGGGGACCCTGGGTCCCTAGACCAGCTGGGCCAGGCACGCGTGGGCTTCGGGGGGGTCACACCTCGGTCCGCCTGGCGGGAGCCGGCGACTGCCTCCAAAGTGGCCCGAGCGGGGGCGAATTCTCCCCACGCGGGTCGGCGTCCTCGGGAGCGCGGCACACGCGGCGGGCTCCCCTCACGCGGCGCGCTAGGAGCGCGGAGCTCGTGCGGGGTAGTGCGCTCCTTTCGTTGCTCCCGCGGCGGTGGAGAGTCCAAGACGCTTCCGCGGATTCCACAGGGTCATTCCGGACTTGCCACTCCATTGCAATGGAGAGGATTCGCATGGTTTGGTTTTTGCCCAGATGACAAAATTTGGAAGAAAACGAAACCCCCCTCAGCAAGAGGCAATCTCACCGGCAGAGCGCCCTGGCCCGCCCCGCGCTGCGGCCGGGGAAGCGGCCCCGGCCGGGAGGAGCGGGGAGCGTCTGCTAATTGCAGCTTCGTTAGATTTCGGGTTTGGGAGGCTGCGGTTCGGGCGCTAATATCCGCCGCCCATTATCCCGGCTAATAAATTTGACCTATTGTTCGTTTGTTAAAATGATGTCACCTTGGAACAGTCCCTAAGCTCCTATTTCCATGAATTAGGCCTTTATTGAAAGCCGGGAGCCAATGGGAGGAGAGAGGCTTGTTGATCGCAGCCAATGGCTGCGGCGGGAGAGGAATTAGCAGCGGAAACTCCAGGTTCGGTTCAAGAAAGATGACACAGAGCCTGTCGGGCCCGCGCACTCTTGGCAAAGTTTCAGTGCAACGAGAGGCGCCGGGCGCTCCATGGCCGCGCCGTAACAGGGACCCAGCCGCCTCCCCGCCCAGCCCAGCCCAGCCCTTCCGCCCGCCCAGGATGGAGGCGCCCGCCAGCGCGCAGACCCCGCACCCGCACGAGCCCATCAGCTTCGGCATCGACCAGATCCTCAACAGCCCGGACCAGGACAGCGCACCGGCCCCGCGGGGCCCCGACGGCGCCAGCTACCTGGGAGGGCCCCCCGGGGGCCGTCCGGGCGCCACATACCCGTCTCTGCCCGCCTCCTTTGCCGGCCTCGGCGCGCCCTTCGAGGACCCGGGATCTTACAGTGTCAACCTGAGCCTGGCGCCCGCCGGAGTGATCCGAGTGCCAGCGCACAGGCCGCTGCCCGGGGCCGTGCCACCGCCTCTGCCTAGCGCGCTGCCCGCCATGCCCTCCGTGCCCACGGTCTCCAGCCTGGGCGGCCTCAATTTTCCCTGGATGGAGAGCAGCCGCCGCTTCGTGAAAGACCGCTTCACAGGTGAGCAGGGCGAGCGAACAAGCGCCGGGCCTTGGCCCTCCCGGGGCCAGAGGCGCCGCGCCCTAGGTGCTCCACTCCGGGAAACGATTCCGGAGGCCCAAGCGCGACGGAGGCCTTAGTGCCCGGGGCCCCGGGCTACCGTAGGGGGAGGAAAATCAGGGAGTTTCGGGGAAATAAGCCTACGCCCAGGGGAAGAGGGGAGTATCTCCCAACCGGCTTGGTGCCGCTGGGGACGCGGGGGACCAACGAAATAGCGGAGCACCCTGCGCCCAACCGGGCGGCACGGGGTCCGCGTGGGGCCTGAAAGGCAGTCGAGCCGGGCTGGGCTTAAGGGGGCCTCGTGTGTCTCCGCAGCGGCGGCGGCGCTCACGCCCTTCACCGTGACCCGGCGCATCGGCCACCCTTACCAGAACAGGACACCGCCCAAGCGTAAGAAGCCGCGCACGTCCTTTTCTCGGGTGCAGATCTGCGAGCTGGAAAAGCGCTTCCACCGCCAGAAGTACCTGGCCTCCGCCGAGAGGGCGGCGCTCGCCAAGTCCCTCAAAATGACGGACGCGCAGGTCAAGACCTGGTTCCAAAACCGGAGGACCAAATGGCGGTGAGAGAGGCCCGGCTCAGCCCGTCTTGCACCCGCCCTTCACCTTGCCCCGCGCCGCAGCCTCGCGCTCTCCCCATTCTGTGCTACCCGCTACCCGCCCTCCCAGGGCTGCGCCTTCCCACTCCTTCCCAAATTTTATCTCCCTTGTCTCCTTCCCGCCGGCCTGTTTCTCTCCCCACTCTCTCGCGCCTCGGCTTCTCCTCCATTCCCATCCCTGTATCGCTCTCGTGCGCCTCTCCAACTCTCCGTGTTTTCTTCCGCTTCTGGGGCCGCTCAGTTTCCTCTCACCTGCACCTTCACCAGCATCCACCCCACCCCCCACCCTGGGGTCTCTCGCACTTTCCTTCTCCCTCCCACCAGCCCTCTCGGATCTCCGACAGTCCGCGCGGGCTCCGTGTTCCCCCTGTGGCTCCCCATCCTGACTCCAGCCCCGTTTTTATCCGATCCCTATTTCCATACAACCCGTGAACGGCGAAGCGATCGCGTTTTGGAAGAGAGGTTCGAGAAGGGCCTGGGAGAACTGGATGAGGCTGACCTGGCCCAGGGACACCGCGCGGGCAGTGCAGAGCCAGCCCTCCCACCCGCGAACCCTAGCGTCCCGACTGCCCGCAGGGCTGAGTCAGTTACACGCATGCCCTGCCCTTGTTGTCCCGCAAAAGAAACATCTTTGTTGTTGGCGAAGCCACAATACGCGGACGTGCAGGTGGGCGGCGGGCGGAGTCCCCTCCCCACGACCGCCCGGCACACAACAAAAATAAACGATGCCAACCCACTCCCCGGACGCGCGGGCCTCGGGCGCACAGCGCCAGCAGGGGTGCAGACGGGTCCTGCGCCTCGAGGCTCCCGGCTGGCCTCCGCTCCCGGGAGGGCTGGGGCCCCGCCGGCGGCCCCGCAGTGCCGGGTGCATGACGGTGCTGTCCCTCTCCCTCCCCCGGTGCAGGCGGCAGACGGCGGAGGAGCGGGAGGCGGAGCGGCAGCAGGCGAGCCGGCTCATGCTGCAGCTGCAACACGACGCCTTCCAAAAGAGCCTCAACGACTCCATCCAGCCCGACCCTCTCTGTCTGCACAACTCGTCGCTGTTTGCTCTGCAGAATCTGCAGCCCTGGGAGGAGGACAGCTCCAAGGTCCCCGCCGTCACTTCTCTGGTGTGAGCCACGGATCGCCAAGGATCGCCAAGGATCGCCGCCCCCACCCGGCGGGGCGCCCCGGGCCCCCAGCCGGGCTGGGGGGACCCGAGGCCGAGAGGGACAGGGGCCTCCGAGCTCCAGTAGGCCCCGGGGCGCGGCCGCATCCCCGCCGGCCGCGGAGGGGGGCTGGGCCCGGGCTCCGCGCGGCTGCACAATCCGAGCCCCTGCCCCGCGCCCAGTCCCGCCCCAGGCCCGGGCCTGACAAAGAAAGCGCCTTACGTTTCTCCGCCCCTCGCCCGCACCCCCCCGGGCCGGGCGCCTGTATTATACTTTGTACTTTTGCCCAAACGTGTAAATAATAAAAGTTTTGGCTTTTTTCTTTAGAAACCGGCCACCTGCTTCCCCCGCGGGGGCCGCTAGAGGAGGGGCGGCCGACCAGGTGGCTGGGGGGGAGCGCCAGGGCTGGGGCACCCTGCGTTTAGGCTGGGTCCACTCCTCTCCTTTTCCGTTCCTTTTATTTAAGTCGTTTTATTTAATAAAAAAGTTAGCTATTTCACTTAACGCCGCTTTTATTTCGTTTTCGTTCCAATAATGCTCGGCGAGGCCGGCCCTGCGCCCCACCCCTTCGGCGGTAGAGGCCGAGCCGCAGTGTACGGGGGCGCATCCACATCTCCAAGCTTCGTCGGTTTTCGCCTCAGCTCCGACCCCGGCCCCGGGCCCCGCGGAGGATCCGCGGTGCAGGTCAGTGCGTGCCGGCCGCCGGCAGTTTGGGTGCCGGCGGTGTAGGGCGGACGTGGGAAGGGCACTCTAGGCCCAGAGGTCGCAGGCCCGCGCCAGGCAGGGTTGGGGATCACAGGCCCCGGGTGGGCCAACAGTTAGGTCGTCAGTGGCCGGGCCCACCTAGGAGGTGAGAGGCCCCGCGACCTTGAACTTCTAAGAACTCGAAGCCCTCACCCCCGTGCCCACTGTCCTCTTTTTCCAGTGAGGCCTCGGGTCTTGGGCGGACGCAAGGACTGGCTATGGGGGATCTGGGAGCACTGTGGGCGGGCCGTGGGCACAGAATCGGCACGCTTCCTGGTCTCCAAACGCTCGGCGTCTGAGGAGTAAGTGCGGGCCACAAATTCAGAACACCTGCACCCTTTTGGGTTGCGTGGGACCACAGGTGGAGCGTGGCGTCATGTGACGTCACCGCACCCGGGCGGCGTCACTGCACACGAGAGGGGCGGGGCGCCCAGAACGCCGGGAACACCAAGCCCAGGTGTGAAAGCAGCCAGGCCCAGTTCACCCAGCTTTACCTCCGGTCGAAAGCTGGGAATTTCTGGATCACGCGCTGGGCGTTAGGTGGTCCCTTCCAACAAGACACACGGTCGAAGCGTTCGTGAACATTTCCTCTTGCTCCCTGATTTTTGTTCCTCCCTTTTATTAGGTCTTTTAAATTTTTTCTTATGTCTGGCCTCTCCACTTCTTTCTCTACGATGTTCTCTATTTTCTATTCTATTCATTACTCTTGGTCTCTGTGTTCCTAGGACTTTTGCTTTTCCTTTACAGTTTTTTGCTTCCCTGTATAATTCGTTTACTGTTGCTTTTAGTTTTTCCAACTCTTTCTTTGTCGTCTCTTCCCCCCCCCCCCTCCATTTCAGACTCTCCCGTCCATCCTCTCTCTCTCCACCACCCCCCCCCCCCCCCGGTTTCTTTTTCACCTGTCTTCCTCCTTCCCTCTTCTTGTCCTTTTTGCTTTCTCCTTCTGGTCTCAGAATCTCTTTGCTTCTGTCTTTCTCTCGGTCACTGGCTCCTCGTCTCCTTCGTGCCCTCCTCCTGGCCGAGCTCCCATTAGCTTCCTGAGGCTAACCAGTTCTGGGGCTGTCCCTCGGGCGCTGTGACAGCCTCACCCGCTTCATCACGCCGCTTCCCTCCGGACCAAGCGCCGCCCCGCGGGGCTCGCGTGTTTGGGCGCCTTCGCAGGACGCGGGCTGCGGGATTCTGTACACTGGCGGGGCTCGAGAAAGGGGTGCGGGTAGTCTGAGAAACACCTCTTCGGCTCCCATCATTGCTGCCTTCGCCTCCACCTCCAAGCCTTGCCCGGAATCCGGGTCGCTGGTGACTTACAGACACCCCCAGAGAGAGACTAGAGGGACTCAGACCTTCAGGTCCCTTCCCTTGGTGTTTCCCTGAAATGCTTCTAAGATTTTTCTCCGCTAAAAAGCATGATGGACGCCCCCATCGGGATGGGAATGTGGGCTATCCGCCCGGGGACTTGAGCATCTAAGAACGACCTTCTTTGCCTCTGCCGGCCAAGCGGCCCCTTCCTCAGAGACTGGCGTCGCCTTCCGGTTTCCCTCACTTTTAATCTTTTTCTTTATAATAAGGCTTAGTGGTTTTGTTTCTCTAAAGTATTTTTGTTTTGCCAGGCTAACCCTTGAATCTTGGGCCTTTTCGGGGCACACACACACACGTCTTTTTCTTTCCCTCTGCTGCCTTGATTTGAGCAAAAGGTCTCTGACCCAGAGGCTCACCTGGGGTCAGCGTTCAGACAAGCCCCAGGGATGGGCACCTAGTCTTGCTTCGGCTCTCAGGGACATCAGTTTTTTCCTCTCCGGGTGCTTCTGGGGCTTGCGTCCTCTCTGAGCGCTTGCCCCCAGCCAAACCTTCCCCAGCCAGAGACTGACTAGGAGTCCCTCTGAGTTAGGGTGCTGAGCCCACTGGTGTGGGGCTGGTTGGGGACTGTGGCTCACTCACGCCCACCCAGAGCAGTGTGGGCGCCCCCAAAGGGAAGGATAGATTGCTAAGCTGGCAAGGGTGTTTAGTGCCTAACCCCCTCCTACGGACGTGCAAAGCCTGGAGGTTATTTCCACTGTGGCTGCGGGACTGGAGCCCCTTGACGCCCTGTTAAGAGCTCCCACTCCTCACGGCCCTCCCGGGCAGTCTGGGCGCACACATATCCAGATCAGTCAGGCGCCCTTAAGGTTGAGCGTAGGGGAAAGAGAATCTGGAGTAGGCTGAGAAGCCCACATGAACGGTTCCTTGGCGATCTGCTCCCAAATCTAAGACCCACCTGTGCCCAAGGAAGCAAGAGAGGCTCCAAAGGCAGCGGGTGCGTGTGGATGTCCAGCCCCACCACGGAGGGAATTAAGGACGAGAAGCAGCAGGCCTCTGCGTGAAGGCTGAAGACTTGGACTCGCTGCCCTTCCCCGTGCTCGGTTCAAGTGTCTCTAAAGCCACACCCATTTTACAGATGCCGCACTGGGAGGCACGAGGCAGCTTGTCGGCCTGCGCAGACTGTTAGCGCGCGCGCGCGCGCGCTCTCCTCGTGCTCTGGTTTCGGGGGGCACACCCGCAGGCAGGGATGCCTGCGCCCCAAGCCAAGAAGGGCGAGGCTGACGGTCCAGAGGCTAGGAGTTAGGCTGTGCTCAACTATCCCCGGGAGGCCCCAAAGCCAGTAGAGTCTGGGGGGACACGGCCGATCACAAGAACAGACAGACACTAGCTCTGGGGCTACCCTCTCGCGTCCCTCAAGTGGAAACGATTCCCCTTCAGCAAAAACCTGTACAGCACCGGCCAGGGACAGCAAGCTTTGCATGCAGTGTGGTTTACCATGACCCACACATTTCTGCGGGGTGTGGATGCCCCGCATCACTTTGCCGTTGGAAAAACGAAGCCTCAAAGAAGTTCAGAAATTAGTTCTGGGGCGCGCGGCTGCCGCGGACCCCTCGCTCTCTTTCCCCAAACCAAGCACTCTAATACTTGAGAGGAAAGGGAGACTTAGCCTAGTGAAGGCTGGGGAGGCGGCCTACGGGACACCTGCAGCCACCCGGACACGAGGCCGGGAGTTATCAGTGGAGCTAAAAGGACCTTCCCGCCCGGGCTGGACTGGGCGCGTTCCAAGGGCGCCCAGCGCCTCTTGCCTCCCCAGGCTTGTGCATATTTGCCCTCCCAGCAGGAGCGGAAAGACTTAGCTTCGGCCGCTCCCGGCTACGCGGTGAGACCCCGGAGGCCCCACTGCGTCCCTGGGCCGGGCAACTTTTCGTGGCCTGCCGGGGCCTGCGGCGCTTCTCGAAAACCTGCGGCCGAAGAACGCGGCCTTGTGCAGGCCGGGCCGACCGCCAGCTGCGCCTTTTCGGCGGCCGAGGCCGGTGCTGCAGCGGGCGGCGAGCGTCTGTTGTGCCGCGGTCTGGCGAGGCGCTCCGGGTTAGGGGCCTCAGAACAGGGCCTCCGATCTTCCGCCGAGACCGCTAGACCCCAGATCCGGCCTAGGTTGCTACCGCACTGAAGGTTCCTGGGAACCTTGGCCGGAATCTCAACCTCGGCCTCCGCAACTGAAACGCAGAGCGGCGGCGTGGTGCAGGCGCCTGCACTCTGTAGTGAAGGTTTCTTAACACCCAAGGCGGGTTTCCTAATGCGAAACCCGCCGGTAGCGGCGTGGCCGCACATTTCCAAGCATACACTCGGTTTGAGCATCTCCTCTCAGCGATGCCCTCCCAGTCGCACAATTTCTTGTGGGTCAGAAACTGGCAAATTCCTCGCGGAATTTCGACAGTGATCGGTGCCTACCCCATGCCACCCAACGGGTAGCTGGATGAAGTTCTTCACTCAGCTCCGCCACTCCCTTTCTGTGTGGCCCTGAGCGAGTGGCTTTGCGTCTCGGTGCTTTGGTTTCCGCATGTGTAAAATTAGGGCTATCTAGTCATTAAGGACTCTTCCAGGGGGAATAAAAACCCGTGGCTTATGGTACAGCTGATTATCAGCTTATTATGAGAATAAAAACACTTTAAAATATATTTATAGGTCAGAAATCTAATTAAACGCCTCCTAAAAAATGTAGGTGTTTAATCGGAGGTGTTGCCCTTTGAGAAGAAAGGGTAGTGTCCCCCAGTGAGGCCATTCCTCCTGCCATCACTAAAGGTGGAGTCGTTGTTAGAGAAGTCATTCCCGAATTGGGGCCTGGCTTGATCGGGTTAGACGCGTCAGTATCCTCGTGTTACCTTGAGATCAGTGGCCGTATCTGACGCTCACTTTAGTTGAAATGATCCAATAAAGTTATTCTCTTAAGTGTCAGACCGGCTGCCAATTAATGAGTTAGTTATTAGACCCCTCTGATATGCTCCCAGTTGGTGTGGAGAGGAGGTGGGGTGGGAGAAGAAAAAAACGTGTTTGAACAGAATATTTGATCGGAGATTTTTACACCTTCCAACAACCCATTCATTGAGCCCCCAGAACAATCCTGTGTTCCCATCCTACAAATAAGGAAATTGGGGAACAGAAAAGTCAGGAGACTCGCCCAGGTTCACCTCGCGCTGAAACTCGGCTCTGGACTGAAACGCCTGGCCGCCTGCGGGACTGGCTGTATCTCATCACTGGCCACACATGGCATTTCAACCCGCCACGGGGTCATTAGAGAGACTTGTGCTGACCCAGACTCCCCTGATGTTAAAGAAGCCAGCCCCAGCTCTGGCCTGCTACCTGGAATGTATTGGCTTCGCTATCAAGCCTTCTTGATCGATGGATTTATCCACGACGCGCTGAAACTCCGGAAGGCCCGGAACCTGCAACCGCCAGCCAGCGTTCTTTGCCTCCTTCATCCCCAACCCAGGAACAATTCACTCCTTCCTCCTAGCAGAGATGCAGCCTGCAGGAAAATACGGAGTGCTCCAGGAAAAGACCCAATCCTCTCGCTAAGGTCTGCCTTCCTGGGTACTAATAGACAGGACCCGCTGAGCCCCTGGGTCTGGAGAAGGAGGTGTGGGCTCAGAGGGGCACCCTCGAATATCCAGTGTGCTAAACAGCGCGCGTTCGCATATGCTGTCTCGGTTGCCACAGCTGGCACACTTTTGTTCCTAGGAAGTAATGGGACTGGGGGCGGGGGGTGGGTAGGGAGAGCAGAGAGGAAACCCAACTCCAGGAAGAATCAGGGAGAGGGCTCTGGGAGGGGTCGCCTTTATTAATGACTATAGTTTCAAGTTCATTGTCGGAGGGGGCGGCTGGGGACACTGAGCAGGGATGGGGCCCTACACCTAGTCCCCAACTCCTGGAGTCCCCTCAGAACTACAGCCACCTGTACTCTCCCATGGTGGATCCCAAGCCCAGGCTGAGAGGGCCTAGCAGCTTCCATCTGATGGAACATCTGCACAATCTCTGGAGTCTATCCCCATCTACCTCCAGAAGGCACTTCTTTATAAGGACCCTAGGAGATAGGTACTACTGTAATCCCCATTTTACAGATGAGGAAACTGAGACTGTGCGGAGTAACACAGCATCCCTAAGTCCTATGATGCCAGGACTTTAACCCTTATGGACTGAGTCCAGCTCATTGGCTTTTACCCAAAAACGTCCCTCAAACCTCCTTGTTATTAAAGCCAATGTCTTCATGACTGCCAGAGGGAATTCTGACCGCTTTGAAAATCATCATCCCTAAACAACTTCAGATACAAACCAGAATATTCTGGGTTGTGTTTGCAAGAGGACTGTAAACTGTTATTGCTGTTTTGAGCCACCTAAAGGTGGTTGAAAGGCACTGAAGGGAAGACCCTTCCACCTTAGGGAATCCCTAAGGGATTCAGGCATCTTCCACTGCCCTCTCCCCAAGCCCAGGCTAACAGTTTCTAATGAACCCCCCATGGGTGCTAATGAGCCATGATGTAGCCCTCAGCTGCTAGACCCTGAGGACTTCTGGTCAAGGAAGAGAGGTAGCATGTGCAGGAGACAAACCACACGTGTGCCTGTACCGAATCTACCAAAGTGCCCACAGCATGTATGGAGCTTTAACTGGACTGGGTTAAAGTCCCAGTTTTACCACTCACCAGCTGTGTGGCCTTGGACAAGTAACCTTGCCTCTCTGAGCTTCAGTGTCCTAGTTAGTCTGTACTTTGTAAGGATAGATCTTCCTCGCAAGGTTGGTTGAGGATTAAGTGACATAATCCATCGAGCATTTCACCAGGAGCCTGATGCACAATAGGCACTGTGGTACATTTACTATACTTATTATTAGTGGTAGATGAATTTTCACAAGATAAATTATTCTTGCTCTCCTCCCAGAGAGAAAGCAAACTCAAAGACAAGTCACTTGCTGAGGGTCAGACATTAAGTGATGGAGCTAGAATTCAAACCCAGTTATGTCAGAGTTTAGAGCCCTGACTCACCCAGTCTGTGCAATATCTCCCCAATGCAGAATCTTCTAGACGGTTGAAAATCTAGATTATTCTAAGTAAGAGTAACCAGCTTCTCTGCTGTATTCTGGGGTTTCTGTTTACTTGGGTTGCTGATGTTGGGCACACTGTGACTGCTCACTCCATGTTTATTAAATAACAACAGTTAAGTAGCATTTCCAGAACATCTACTGTGGGCCAGGCTGTGGACTAAGCATTTTACACAAGTGATCTCATTTAACTGTTAAAACAAACCTAGAAAGTAGATCCCATTTTGACGACAAGAAATTTGAGTTCGGGGGTGTCGAATAACTTACCAATGTCCAACAGAAGGTGGAGTGGAATCCAGATGTTCAGCCTCCACAGAGGGGAGAAACCCAATATGTGCTGAGTGCCTACCGTGTGTGAAGCACCCTGCTCAATACATCACATGTATTTTCTTACTTGATCCTCACAATAATCTTATAAAACAGTTTTGAAACCCCATTTTACAGATGAGAAAACTAAGGCTCAGTGACTTTAACATGCATTTGTCCAAGGTCACATAGCTCTCTGACTACAGCGGTTCTCTATCTACTAGCCCAGGATGCTCTACTCTGTTTCAGGAGCCGAAGTCTTTGGCCAAAGTTGGAATGCTCTATGGAGATGGGACAGCCATGGTTATGGAAGGTGTAGTTTTCACACGAAACATGAAAAGCCTCGTGGCTTTTCCCACAAAGCGGCCAGGCAAACTTGCTATTTCCTGGGCTCTCTCTGAGGGAGGGAGTGTCAGTGATAGATTGTGAGCAGACAGTGATGAAGCGTCTGGAGGTAAGATGAACATAAATAGATAAGCTGGGGTTGGGGTGGACAAAAGGCCTGCAGGCCTGCTCTCTGCCTGCAACTACACAGCAAAGAGCCTTGCTGGGAGCTGCCCTCATTGCCTTCATCTTCTCCTCTCCCCTCTCTTTGCCTCCTTCCCCGCTG
Organism: Panthera tigris; assembly: GCF_018350195.1. Lineage (NCBI taxonomy): Eukaryota > Metazoa > Chordata > Mammalia > Carnivora > Felidae > Panthera > Panthera tigris. The sequence goes on along the minus strand of NC_056660.1, from coordinate 177,031,612 downwards.
CATTATTGAAGTCTACCCCCGCCTACTCCAGAAGGAGCTGCTTCTGAGGAAGACCCTAGGCCCCTTTATAACTTCCTGTTCAAAAGCAGGGGAGAGGGCATCTGTGTTCCTCGATATGGCATCCAAGAATTAAAGATCAAGCAAGGTGGATTGTTTTGTTTTTTCCTCAAATTCATCAGGTGACAAGCAGAAGACCTTCAGCCTGGAGTTACTAAGTCCTGAAGGTCAAAGTCTGGGCTGACGTCTTGGATTTGTTTCTTCCACGTCAGCCAGGTTTTGCCCACCTTGCCATGCACCGTCCCAGACAAGCTTTTCCTGGGCCCCATAAGGCTCAGCACGCCGGGCACTTAGTAGGTGGTTCAGTGAGTCCTGGCGACCTTCCCACCCACAGCTTGAGCTGCTCGGCTTGAGCTGAGTGGCAGCCGGCAGCCCCACCCTGTCAGGCTGTGCTTGGTAAGCAGAGGTCAGAGTCTGAGGCTTCTCTGCAGGAAGGGCACCATGAAGAGAAAGTTGAACCTGCACTTTATATGGTTTAAAAATGATTTGTCAATGGCAACAATTTACAAAAATATATTTCTGTTGCAGCATCTCCCAATCGCTGGGATTTATGGCTTCATCTCGTGGATCTGAAAGCACACCACATGCTTTGGCAAATGGGAAAATGTATGAACAATTTGTTGGCTTTTTTTTTTATCAAGTTTCCCCAAATATGTAAACTCTGAGAGCGCCTTATCCTTTTTAAATGATCATTCATTTGTCTCCAGACTCTATCTTTTGGCACAATTTATTACTCTCTATTTCAAAAAACTTAAATGCATTTTGCATATTAGCACGTAACTCTTGTTCCTGTCTCCTCAGTTGTGGAAAGGGCTGGATTGCTTTTATAAAGAAAAAAATGGCTAATAAAATTGGCCTCAGCACCATTGCTCTGCAATTCTTATGAACAGTAAAGTGGTACTTACCGTCATTGATGTTAAAAGCTATTTCTAAATTATGGTGCCATTTATTATCTCTAGTGTCCAAAGTAAGTTTAAATGATGCTTATAATTCATGTTTTACCAAATTTCCTTTTCCCCCCGAGGATACCTCTGATTAACTTATGCACATTAAAGCGCTTTTTAAATTCTTCTTTTATTGCCATTATGCTCTGAAAATCTCAGCGATTCTCAAAAATGGGTAATAAACTTGAGATAAAATGCTGCAGTTTTAGATCAATGCTGACATATCACTGTGGTGATTTCTACAGAGCTAAAGTGATAATGCTTCATATTTACGGAATATATACTAGGTTATTACTACAGTATTACCATTTTGTTCTAAGATGAAATGAGTAATTTACCAATTTATTAAACTGTTACATTTAAGTATTGCTTAGGACATTACCACCCCAATCTGTTTACTTAGCTTGAAGAGTTACCATTAAGATACCCTGTTTATTTAGGTAAAATTTGTAATCATCATGCCTTCCATTAACCAACTTATTTTTCTGCAAGGCTAATTGTCTGGAAATGAGTTTCTTCTTATTTACTGTGCTACATTCTGCTTAGCTGGCTAAAAACGTCACCCCAGCAAGAAGTGCTAAGGAAATTAATAATACATACAGAGAACAGTTTTAATTAGTATAATACCAAATGTTAATAAAAGATTTATGACGCCGTTAAAAAGTTCTAACAGAAAAGATCTTAACAGCTTCGGGCTCGATTTGTCAGGAGAGGACGACCCTCTTGTGGGAGGCCAGGTTTGGGTGATTTCTCAGGCGCTGCAGGGCTCCAGGGAGCTCTGGCTGGAGGTGAGAGGCTTTGCCTTTAGAAGACGTTTGCGGGGAGCGGAATAAAATGAGCGTTGAACGCCAGTTCTAACTTGAAAGACACCAAGTTTTCTGCAAAGTAGGAGAGGAGTAAGGGCCAGCCCGGAGCCCTCCAGAGACATTTCCTGGGGCACCATTGTCTTTGATGAACTGGGACTAGGACAGTGAGAGAGGGGGAAGCTGTTAGCTCAAAAGCTATGGGGAAGACGGATCAAGGTGGAACTAGGAAAAGGATGAATGTTATTCACCGAGTATTATGTGCCATGTGCTTATAGACATCTACACTTGGCAGAAGACAGCTGGCCTGTTCCTCATTTTTCGCAGGAAGTGAAGCCTTTCTAAGGGTAAGGCCCTCGCCCCAGGTTATGCAGCTGGGGAGCAGAGCCAAATTTGAACCCAGGTCAGTGGAAACTTCACAGCGCTGACTCCTGCCGGGCGAAGCAAACAACCCCATTATTCCTCTGCACCTTTGTGCACCTGATGTCAGTCAAATGGGCATCCAGACAAGCAAGTGGATACTCCCATTTTCATCTGGGTGAGCTGGTGCCTGCTCATCCTTGCTCTGTCCTCTTGGCCCCAGAGGGACGACACTCTTTCTTTCCGTGTCCATCGTCCCTACCGTGACACGACAGCAGGGGCCATTCCTTACCTTCTTTACATCCTCTGTGCCTGGCATAAAATAAGCATTTTAAAAAGATTTAGGGGCGCCTGGGTAGCTCAGTCAGTTAAGCGTTCGGCTTCGGCTCAGGTCACAATCTCTCGGTTCATGACTTCAAACCCTGCGTCAGACTCTGTGCCTACAGCTTGGGACCTGGATCCTGCTTGGATTCTGTCTCCCTCTCTTTCTGTTCCTCCCCTGCTCTCATTCTCTCTCTCTCTCAAAAATAAAGAATAAAAAAGATTTTTTTTTTTTTTTTTTTTTTTTTAAGATTTAAGGGACCAGCGATAAAAAGAAGTGAGAAGGAGAGAGGACTACAACTTCCATTTGTAGTGTTCAGGAGAAATACTGACCCTAGATAAATATATTTTGTTGGATTGTAGGAAGTCACCCCCCTCCCCACCACCAACCCCACACAACCCTGGCTGGAGTGTAAGAGGCTATTATCAGTGTCCTCTTTTCCAGCCCCTGAGGGCCTGGTCTAGGAGAAGTGGGAATCCCTTGTAGGGTTCTTTCCTAGCGTGCATAATAAAAAGTTGATCCAGCCTGTTACTTTCCTAACATTCTTTCCAATTTGAGAACCCCACCATGATAAGGCACTTGCAAGCCAATGATTCTTTTATCTTACTCTTGGATAAAAGAGAAGAACAAAAAACAAAACTAACAAAAGTTCTTGGACACAAGTTCTCCGGGATCTGTTGAAAGACAGCCTAGGCTCCTTCAAGAAAGAGACACAACGTCTGAGACCAGTGCCAATGTCTGAGGCTCCCCTGAATCCCTGGTTCTTCCCAGCTGTTCCCTCTGCGATGGGGTTTTTGTCCTTCAGTGGATGAATGGATAAACAAATTGTGGTCTGTGCTCACAATGGAATATTATCCAGCTGATTAAAAGGAAGGAAGTATCCATACATCCGACAACCCAGATGAACCTCCAAAACATTCTGCTAAGTGAAAGAAGTCAGGCAAAAGGTCTCATATTGTATGATTCTATTTATATGAAATGTCCAGACAAGGTAAATCCATAGAGACAGAAGAGAGATGGGTGGTTGTCAGGGGCAGGGGGAGGGGAGAATTATCAGTGATTACTTAGTGGGTTCAGAGTGTCTTTCTGGGGGGATGAAAAAGTTCCAAAACTAGAGAGGTGGTGGTTTCACCACATTGCGAATACACTCAATGCCACAGTGAATTGTACACATTAAAAGAGTTAATTAAATGTCATGTGAATTTCACCTTAAATTTTTTTTAAAAGACATTTTAGGAATACTAGCATAAATGTCCAAAGCTACATGTACCTGCTTGTTCATCACAGCAGTGGCTGTAAGAAAGGAAACCCTGGAATAACCATATGTCCATCGTGTAGAGATCGGTCACATAAAATAAAATTATTCATACTATGGAATGAAAGGCAACCATCAAAAGAATGGGAGAGAGATTGATAACTACTGACATGGAAAGATGTCCACAATGCATTATTAAGTAAAACAATCTAGTTGCAAAATCATATGTATATGACACCCCATTAAAAAACATGCTTGCAGGTGTACCTTATATGGGCACATTACCAAAGGCTGAAAGGATTTGCTCAGGTTACTGCTGAGAAAAGAATGCTGGAGTGGGGGAGGCTTTCACTTTTTACGGTATCACATGGTCATTTGCAAAAACTTAAAGATAAATATGTTTTGAATCCATTCAAAAGCTATGATAATGTCTAAGATGTGGAAAAGTAGTGAGAGTAAAAAAAAAAAAATGACCCATAGTGCTGCCACCAAAGCCTTTTTTTTTTAGTTTATATGGCTCCAAGTTATTTTTATTTTTTGTAAACACATAGGACACCAAGATTTAAAAAAAACAAAAAAATGACAAAACATGAAAAAGGTAAGACATCAAAAGATGAACCATGAGACTAAGCAGGGCCTGACTTAGCCTTTTCATAAGCTGGGTACCATGCCTTGAAAATTATAAGAACTCACTAAGGTCTCAAACCCCAATTTTTTTTAAGATTTAAAAATTGCCTGCATTTTCCTACAATTTTCAGAATCCAGCATGGATACATTGAACCTAAAACATTCATAAGATAAAATGACTATTACATGTGCAAAGTGTGAGAACACTTTTTAAATAAGCAACTTTGGAGGATGAATGCCCAGGGAAACCTTCTTATCTCAATTACTGGGATGCTTCAGAAGGTATTTTTACCCTAAATGATTTGGATAATTATCTCTAATCTTTCACTTTGTTTTGACTAGCTCTGCAGACTGATTTGAGTTCAGAGGGGTATCAGTTACTCCAACTAAATATTCTTTGAAATCCATTATGCCAGCTCATGACAATTCTTTTTCCAATGGCTTTTCTCAAACACCCAATATTTAAATTTCTGCTGTTTTATCCCTTTTCAAAACACAACATTCTTAGAATCTGGAGAATAGAATCAAAATGGTGGGTGGACCTCAGTGTTTGTGTGTTTCTGCCTCTGTGTGTGTGGGGGGGGGGGTGTGGTATACATGCACTATAACAGCCCCCATGTCAAATTGGAGACAAAAGACAGAGCTAATTTTTCTCTCTTATTTTCAGTGTATTATTTTCTGTGGGCTCTAAATAATTGATAAGGAGGTCCCTTTCCATAATTAAAATGGATGCCCCTACACATCAACACCAATAGCTTTTCCAGTAATGAGTGAATTTAGATACATGTTAGGTCTGGGCTACGTTTACTTCCCCTGGATGAGTTGCATTGCAGAGCGTGCAGGGTGGGGACAGGGCACTGGTGGGAAACACAAGGCCAGTTTCAGTGCAGATGACAAGAAGGCAGAAAGGACAGAAGCCTGGGAGATTACCTGCAGAGAAATCCCTGCCTGGCCCCAAGGTCACCTTGGACAAGTAGGTGAGTCAGGCGCAGAAAGGCAACGTTAGGGCAGGAAGTTTGAAAACGTACTTGGTGTTAGTTGTAATCTGTTTGGTTTCCTTTGTCTTTTTTCCAACCCCTAATGCCCTCCCCATCTTTCACCTTGTTTGTGACGTCTCCGTGTTAGTCCTGTTTCTTGATCAAAACCTGCTGCTGAAATCTTCCCTGGCAAGGGAGGGGGTTCAGTAGAACCCTTCCACGTGTGGTTACCATCTTACAAATATCAAAGTAGGTTTCTTCACCTCTGGGTTCGACAGACTCCCCCCTCCTCCCCCACTAAGGACCCTACCCTGTGGCTGGTGCTAAAGACATTACAATAAGAGGCTGCCTGTCCCGGAGGAACTCACACAGGGGGTGGGCAGACCGATGTCTACCAATGGGGCGGTGGGTAGGTGTGAGGACTCAGCACAGAGCGACATGGAGGAGAAACGTGGAAGGGGTCTGTCTCCGGGGTTTGGATTAACTGTGCAGGTGAGGCTGACTCAGTGGGAAAGCTACGCAAGAATAGGGGGTGAACAAGGTGGCAGGACAGCACATGAAAAATGTGGAGACAACTGGGAGTGGAAGGGACCACGCACGGGGGCTGAATTCCTCATCTAGGAGCTGGGACAGCAATCTGTGTGTGCGGAGGCATGGAAGGACTTTATGCAAAGGTGTGTGTGGTGGCGGTGGGGTGTTGAACTTCGGGGAAGTCCCTCTGGTGGCCAAGGGGGATGTGGGCCTGGAGGGGAGGCTAGAAGCAGGACTAAAGGTTCAGGCTGTGAAAGAGGGGCTCCCAGAAGGGTGAGGGAAGATGGCCCTGGGCTCCAGAAACCTCCTCCAAAGGGAGACAGCTCTGAGGAGCGAGAGTAGAGGTGTGTCAGGCCTAAGTGACAGAGACCAGGGGACTGCAGAGGATGATTTGCAGTCCAGACCTCCCTGTGACGCTCCAGTCACCTGTGACAGGGAGGCAGGGGTGGGAACGAGGCCAGGCACGTACAAATCCCAGCATCCTGCCTGGTAGCTCTGTGGCCTGGGGCAAGTTACTTCCCCACTCTGCAGCACAGTGGGCTGATTATCTTCTGGAGGTGGAATCGGCCATTCTGCAAATACTCTTGTAGAGAAGCCCACCCACAGGCACACTGACGCAGAGCCCTGAGTGCAAGAACTGAGGGTGGCCTGGGTCTGGGGGGGGGGGGGGCGGGGGCGCGGTTCATCGCCGAGCTCTCCTCATTAAGAACTTTGAATAAGGAAAGAGAAAGCCAGTCTGCACACTCATTTCCAAGCAGACTCTTGACAAGCAGAAAAAAAAAAAAAAAAAAAAAGGCGGCAGCGTGTCGGTTCTGGCAGAAATTCCCGAGACCACAGATGCATTTGCCCGCCTGCCCCGCTGTTCTCTCTGTCTGTCTCCCTCTGGCCTCCTTCATACGGTCTTGGCTCTGATACCGCCAGCTGACTCCAGAGAGGCGACAGGCAACTCAGAGCTGATAGCCATCAGGGAAGGAGCCCGTAGATAACTCCGGAAAAGAACTTGGATGGTCCCAAGTTCTCAGCTCCTAGAACAAACAGGGCTGATGCCGATCCAAACTTTGAAAAGACTTTTTTAAAAACAGCCTTGCCGACATGTTCGAGCTGCATGACTGCTTACTTGATTCATTTAAAAAATGCTCAGTGATCAAAGGTCCCTTGGAAGATTTTTCCAATGGAAACAAAGCGATCACCATTGAAATAGAATTTTAGCATCCAATCCTTCCTTTAAGGATAAAGACAAAGAATTTCTCGCCTCCGCCAAAAGTGGGCCTTGGGGAACTGCAGGAGCTCTGGCGGATGACACAGTTCTCCCGAATGAGCCCGCAGGTACCAAGGAGGGGATGGAAAGGCTGTTATTAAGGGTGGATTAGTCACGGAGAGGTCAGTTGACTAGCTCTCTGAAACAGGAGCATTGAGTTAGTGGGAGACCGCAAGCGTTCTGTCTCAACAGAGAAACTGCTAGAAGGGGGAGAGTCCTCACTGTGTGTAATATATGGCCAACTTGCAAACTATTGCACAAGAAATCTGGCAAAGACTCCAGGCTGCTCCTTCCTTCCTCGCTCCTGTGTATGGCTGCCCCCCCCAGCACCCGCCCCAGCACAGGCGTCCACCACCCTCGGCCAGCAGCCAGCACATCCCGAGTCTTCCATTCATAAGGCAGCTCAGACTGTGTTTGCCATAAACTTACTTTCAGGAGCCAACCGAGCAAGAGGATGCTTACCCTGATGACTACGACACATTGCTTCTGTCCTCTGTATCACTGCTGATGTGAAGGCTACCACCCGTGTGAGCTCATTTGTACCTATGGTGGCTGACTTGTAGTGGCTGCCGTTGCGGGCACAGGGAGGTGAGTACTGAGGGCACTGGATGTGGGCACGAGGACACCAACAGCTCTGTTACATCACCCTTCTCCTTGTGGTCCACAGCTGTGCCTCGCAGCCTGTGGGCTTTTACCCTGGCCGTGGGAGCATGAGCTCAGTTGCCCCCGGAAGCAGCGAGGTACTGCTTGTTGCCTTCCGCCAATAATGGGCAGGGCACTGACGGATTAGGCTGCTGGCCCTGGCTTCAGAGGTGTATTCTCTGATCTTCTAGAGGTCCCCAGTGACACTGAACTCCACTTGCCACGGTGGGAACTAGCGTGGAAAAACACCTTTCATTGGCTGAGTTCCCTTCCCTTCCCTTCCCTCCCTACTCTCTTGCCATCGTCTCCTGGGACGACTGCCAAACAATTACTTGTACCCCTATCCTTGTCTCATAGTCTACTTTCAGGGGATCCTGAACATAGCAACATGGGGTTCCCTACACAGAACCCTATGAAACTACCACCTCTAACCAGAGCAAGTTCATAGGATTTAACTAATAATTCTTGGTATATAGGCTGTATCTCCTCAGATGCCAAAACAACACGTGTCTGACCTGATGTCTGTTAACATAAGCATAGCCATGTCTGTGAAGCTCTAGGTTGTGCCCAAGAGCAGTTTGATATTTCCTTTTTCATATATGATTTACTGCTCTGATGGACCTCTCGGGCTTGTCACTATTAATGATTTCTTGGCATCCCGTTGTTCTCTTTTTCCCTGTTGGCAGAGCCAGCTTCATTGGGCTTGCAAGCTGTGCAGTTGCCCCGCACTTGGGAGAGACCCCCCCTTGGTTCCGTGCTTGACTGGTGCCATCTTGGAATTCTCAATTTTGCAACAGGAGGCTCCACATTTTCATTGTGCGGTGGACCCACACTTGATGTAGCCAGTCCTGTCTATATAATTTAGATGATCCTGACCGTCGAGCATCCCTCCACCTAATTTTCCTCCTCAATAAACGGCCGGTGCCAACAATCAAGAAAAACAATATTATCCAATTGGCTGAGGCAAAAAATGTTGATGATCCACTATGTTGGCAAGAGTAGGGGAAACAGGCACTCTCATACACTGCTGGCAAGAGTGTTAATTGTTCAACCTTTCTGCAGTCCCATTTGACAATGTCTTTACTAATGTCAAATGCCCGTTCCTTTAACTGGATGCTTCCACAAAGAGGTCTTTATCCAATAGATAACACTTCTATGTTTCAAAAAAGTACACATGAGGTAATTCCATTGCAGCACCATTTAAAAAAGCAATCGATTGTAAATAATCTAAATAAATAGCAATAGGGAACAGACTCAATAGCATCGAGAATGATGACATCATTGAATACTCTGCAACCATTAAAAAAATGGGCTGGTAGGTAACTATCTCCAGATAGATTGCTGAGTGAAAAAGCAAGTACAGAATGAGGTGCGTGCTAACTTATATTTGTGTAAAAAAAAAAAAAAAAAGATGAGAAAGGCTAAATATTCTTCACACAGGCCTAGACTGACCCTGGAAGGAAGGAGGGGCTAGGTACAGGACTGCTGTGGAGAAGGCAGCTGGGAACGGGACACAGGGAAGGAGGGCAACAGAATGTTCACTACTTGTACTCTTTCTTGGTGTTTTAATTTTCTTTTCTTTTCCCCTGTATTTTTTAAATCAATTCCAAATATTTACTACTTTAAAATGTTAAAAAAAAAAAAAAAGTTGGGGGAGGTGAGGAGAGAAAGCAAGCAAGGAAGCTAGTCAATAGGATGCCAAGCCAGCCCAGCAACCTTTCTGCTCTGATTTTAAACTTGTGGTCTGGAGGGACCAGGAGTACAGAAAAGCCTGCAGCTCATTCCTGGATGCCCTGATGTCAACTTCTTCATCTCTCCCCTGGGGCTGCCATTGTAAGGTCCCAAGTGACAAGTCTTTTGAAATTCAGAGGAAAAGAAAGCCCTTTTATTACTCTTGATGAGCTTGTACATTTTCTCTGCTTTGAAAACAAGTGTGTAAAGTGTCTCCTTTTTATTTTTTCCCTTTGGCTGCCAGGAAGCTCAAAGGCAAATTCTGAGCTCAATTATAGGTGAGCCACATGAGTGGTACGTTAAATGATTTTTCCCTCTGGACTTGATTTTCTACCTCTATTACATGTTCTTTGTCCCTGATTCTCTGTTTATATTTTATGATGGCTTTTATTGCATATGGGCAAAAATAGTATTTTGGATTTTCAACTGATCTTTTTTCTTCTCTGTATTTCCTTGGACCCCTGCTCTCCCCACCCCTTCCCTCATTCAGTCTAGAGCAGAATAAGACCAGGTGGCATCTTTGCCTGAGGGAAGGGATATCACAGTAGGATGAGAAAAATCTTTTGTGTTTTAAAGCCTAAGCTCTGTGGGACTGTGGGCCTGAGCAGTGGATTTGAGAAGGGAGATAATGAGTCCACAGAGCAAAGCTGGCTGAAGTTTCTAGGCTGAAGGAGGAGTGAGCAAAAGGAAGTTGAGACTTAAGGGAACAGCAGAAAACCCAGAACGCTGTGAGAAATCTGTCCCAGGGGAAGCCTGGGCCCTGCTTCCCTCTCAACGTGCAGAGAAAGTACATTCATGGCAGAAATGGCTGTGAAGTTAGACAGATGGGCCTGCGACCCCCTCCCAGAGTGGCCTGCACCTCAGAGGGCACAGGGACGACTGTAAAACGACTCCCGGATTCCCCAGGTGGGGGCAGTCTGGAAGAGAATGACAGTATGGCAGCATCCATCACGAACGCCGGACCGAGGTTGGATCCTGGTCATCACCTGAGTGCCAGCAGGCAGGACAGTGGCTGAGGACAACTGCCGGGCTTGCCTTGTTGCCCTGTAGCCCCCAGAACTGAGAGCAACCCAGGGAAACAGTGACCTGACTGAGATAACCTTTCCACCGCATGGCCGAACGGTGTGCTCATGAAGAGAAGCGGAGTTGCCTTGGTTATATGGCAACTAGAGAAACGGTTATATGTCTCATAAACCCGAGTTTGCAAAATGGTGAAAGCTTGAGCCCCTCAAAGGATTGCAAAGGAACAACAAATGAAGAAAGCAGACAAGAGCCTTATCCTAAAATTAATCCGTTCCAGACCCTTCTATAAGAGGAAACCCCAGGACAGACTGCCCCCTTAGGAGCCCTGGGATGGTCCCTCTGATAAAGATAGAATTTCCATGCTCGGGACACAACTAGATCCATCTCCCACATTTTGATGGGCCAGGAAGCGATCTGACTCATTTCCTAGTCTTCCTTGGTAACAAATGCTTTCTGAATAAACGAGGCTGCCGCTGAGCACGGTTAATGGCCTGGAAGCTTCCCAGGTGCTCCAGGAAAGAAGAGGCCTTTTAACCATGGTTTTTGGCCTTCATAACTAATGTCAGCCTTAAATGCTATTTGGAATAACAAATGAATGCTTGTCTGACTCTGAAAGCCTTGGCTAACTACGCTTCCAAGCTTTATTATTTCGCTGATGGAGACTGCTTTTGTCATCTGTAACAGTCTGACCGTTAGTTTACCTGTCTTTCAAATGAGCGTAAGAATAATTTCTTCGTGGGGGACTGATGCTGAGCAGATGTTCACAAAGCCCCTTAGGATCACCGGGACAGGTCTCTCCGTAGAATTGAGGTTGTTGTTATGTAATAATTTTCCCTTCTAGTTTTGATTAAAAAAATGATACATGTGCATTTATGTACACAAACCTGTCGATGCTAATGGGGACATGTGCACTGGAGACACCTCCATGCAGATCAGAGCATAAGCAGTGTGTCCCCACTGAAAGGCTCTCCCACAGCACAGAGAAAACAGAATAATCGGCCGTGGGGCGGGGGTGGGGTAGGGTGGGGGTCTTTTTTTTTTTTTTTTTTTTTTTTTTAGTGGAGATGCTCCTGACCTTGGTGTCATACAATTGTGGTGAGGGTGGTGAGAGACAGCCTTAGTCCCCGTGCGGTAGACTCTAGTGCCCTCTGCTGTCATTTGGGAAACAAACGCTTCTTTAGGGAGTCCTCAATGTCAACCGCAAGGAAGGAGAACCAACTACTTCCGAACCAACGAAGTCTCCACCTGAATTTGGCCCGGTTTCAAGTTATCTGGGTTGGAGGCCAGATATCCGCCATGGAGCTTGGGGGTCCTGTTACACTGGTCTCAGTGTTCACCCCACAGACGGAACTGAGGTGTCTTGGAACAGAAAAGCAAACGGACTGAATACCAAGACTCCCGGGGACTGAAACAGAGCGCCAACGTATTTGGGAGAGATCATTTAAAAGAGCAGTCTTGGCTGGATTCAATACAGCCCCGAGAGTTGTGTTCTGAGGGCTATGTATCCATTTTGAAATTTGCTTTAATTTTATTTTTTGTCCATCAAGCAAGGAAAGGACGCTAATGTGGCCCGTCGTGTGGCGTTCTTTGTTGGATGTGCCCCCTTCGCCCTGCGCCTGTCGGTAACACCTGGGTATGGCCCAAAGATGGAGTGTTCATTTACTCTGTAAGTGAACGGGATATTTGCCCATTAATTTCAACTCCAGTGCTCGAAGCCCCATATAAGGCACAGTTAATATAATCTCACTTTAGATGACACTCGGAGGAGCAGGAAGACAATTTGTGGGGGGAAAGGAATAAGAGGCAGTGTGCATTTAACGGGAATGTTAATGTTTACTCGTTGCCACACTTGGTATCTGGGAGGCTGCACAGTCACTAAGTGGGGGTTACATCTTCAATTAAGTAGCGGTAGCGGGGGAGTTAGTGATGTTTCACAGAGGGAAACTGCCGAAATCATACTTTAAGGAGAATAATTTTTTTAAAAGCTACAAAAAAATTGAAATAAAAGCCCGAGGGGAAAAAATAGAGGGAACATTTCTGTTTAGGGAATCCTAATATTTTGGCTGAACACATTATGTAAAATTAAATACTATTTTAAACCAAGGAGATATAATATCTAATTAAGTTTTTGTGGTTGATGGGCTTAGAGAGGATTGTGAATGTTGCATCCATTGAACTGGAAGAAGTAGAAAAATTAAATAACACTGTTCTATAGTGACTTTCACCCAGACATACAAGCAGACTTCCATATTCCACTTTGACTCTGCCCCCTACCTAGGACTCACTGAAGGCATGAAAGAGAAAATGAGAATGTGCACAATGAGCTCATTAAGCCTTATAACTACCCCAAGGAGTAGGAATCAAGAGTTGTTAGCCTCATTTCCAAGCTGTGACCATGGGTTCCGTGGGGCCAAGGGATTCTCATCCAGGATCATCTTGTGAGTCCGGGGGTGGAGAAAGAACAGAACCACTGTCCTCCAACTGTACCTGGAACTTCTGCTCCAGAATGTTCTCTGCTCTACAGTAAGAAGAATGGCAAACTTTGGGATGTGGAGCCTTCTGTTACTGATCAGCATTACCAAGAAACACTAAGATTTTAAGGCTCTGGGGTTTTAGAGGAATCTCGATGTAAAGTGGGGAGAAACCAAAGACAAAAGATTAGTTTTTAAAGGAAGTTGACTTCTGGGACTAATTATTACATGAAGTCATTTTCAAATACTGTATAAAATGGCTTTTAAACATATGGAATATATGTGATCTTTCAATGGGCATTTTTCAAAACTTAGATTGAATAGTAGGCTTTCTTAAACTGAATTGAAATACCTACAAAAGACTGAAAAACAATGTAGACAGCTCCATGTGCAAAGACCAAATATTTCAATCACATTTCATTAGCTTTTCCCTTAAATTTACCAACACAGATGTACAATTAAAGAATTACCTACCATTTTTAAAAGTTTAAGCTCTGGCGAAACCTATTTTGTATATAGTTCCTAAGATAAATTAAGCAGGGTCATGTTTAAATATTTGGGAGGAAAAAAAGAACTCTCAGGACATCTTCATACCAAGTTAAAAGAAATTTGGTCAGAAGGCTATCTGAAAGTAGAATATTCAAATTACAATTTGGCGATAAAGTAGTTTAAATAATTGAAAATGAGGAATGAGCTTAGAGAAGTCGCTCTTCGGTGGTCGTTTTTGTTTCAATTGCCACAAGCGAGAAGTAGGTTTTAAAAATAGATCACCAGGGCAGAGCAAGTGTCTCTGACAGGCACTTGCAGGCAGGATTCTAGAAATTCCAATCATTTAACAAATTGCACCATTAAAAGTCATAATAGGTCTAAAAGCCATTCTTAAAAGAACTTACTAAGTAATTTGACCTACAGAATCATCTTGTTAAATTCATTTGATATCATGAGACAGTTAGTGAAATATGCATAGTACATTATATTAAAGAGAAAAGTACCCTTCAATTGGTATCTGATGTGCACTTTGCAATCGCAGCTATTAGTTGTCTATAAAACTCCTAGACATGATTTGATTTGATTTTATTACTGTTAGATCATTTTACTTTGTAACATATAGGGGTGGAGATTACAGGTCGGCTATTGCTTACTAGGAAATATTTAACGAAGGATGTTTTATTTATTAGCATAAAGAGACACAGTGGATTATTGGGTGATTAAAGCGATGATGTGGCTGCCATACTTGTCAAAAGTATAGCTCGAATTCAATAGCAAGGCGACAGTCAGTCTCTGAGTTGATCTATGCCTGAGCAAACTGGCTCTGAAAGCAGGACATCGCCCACTTAAAAGGATCTTTGTAAATTTCTATAATTGCACATTATCAAAAGCAAATAGCAACAACAACAAACCCACAGAGTGATTTCTCAGTTGTAAGTTTACTTTCTATCTGCCATGAGCCCCTGCATTTTATCTTTTGCATTCCTAACATCCCAAATCAATAACAGAGAATGATATTTAATGTTACTAATCTATGTGGGAAACACAATATTTTTATAAGAAGTAAATTGAGAAGAGAATTCAATAAAGGGAACAAAGGAAGAAAAGAACTAGCATTTATTGACTGCCTACGTTGTGCCAGGCTCTGTGCTAAGTGTTTTACAAAGACTAGCAGGCTATCTCATTTAATCCTACCGAAAGCTGCAAAGTGAATGAAGAGATATTTATTTGTAAATTTTGAATTGCACACGTATTTACTACTTTTTCCCTTTGTTTTCCTTTGGTTTAATGTCATTTACATCCACATAGAATATGTATCATCAGAAGTACTTGACACCTGGCTAGGGAAGGAGGGAAAAGTTGCTAATATCACTCGTCAATGAACACATTTACTGCAATTAGTATCTGTATTTTATCTATTCGTAACTCTTGTTTAAAGAATACTTCACCAGAATTTTACTCTGCCTATAATTAGGCATAAATACATCCTTCCTGAAACACTAACACTTTGCTACTCATTGTAAATTTAAAGAAAGCTTGTAAATCATAAACTGTATCACTTAAATCATCCATTTGTTATTATTTGTTCATTGCATTATTTGTATTGCAGGACAAATTTAGTGCTATTTCAAGGTAGAATATTACAGAGTCTGGATTTGTTTTAGGTTACAAGTTAAGATATGGTACAGACTCTTTCTTAATTATTTTAATATGCTAAAAGCTGAAATTGACCTTGTGCATCATAATCCTTCCTGGGGACTTAGGAGCAGTTTAGTTTCACAGCGCCCTCTGCTGTACTCTGTAAGGCTAGCACTCTTCCGACAACACAGCTGAACTCAGGAAGAGACAACCCAACAGTCATGGCAGGTCTGGCTCAGGTCTTCAGCTGGTAGGGTTACAACCTGAATATTGACTGTGAACCCAGATCCCAGTAGGCTTAGGAAACCAGTGTGCCTGACAGAACTCCCAGGAATTCTCTTTCCATCCCCATCCTCTCCCGCAAGCTATGGGGCTCCTGCATTCATCTGCCTCCACATCTAAAGGGCATTTTAGGGGAGCCTGTGTGGCTCAGTTGGTTAAGCATCGGACTCTGGATTTTGGCTCAGGCCACGATCTCATGGTTCGTGAGTTCGAGCTGGGCTCTGCACTGTGTCAGTGCGAGGGCTGCTTGGAATTCTCTTTCTTTCTCTCTCTCTCTCTGCCCCTACCCCAGTCGTGCTCTCTCTCTCTCAAAATAAATAAATAAGCTTAAAAGTAAAGAAAGAAAGGGCATTTTACACTTTGTACCTCCAAGGCAGACCTCTTGTTTCACCACTCCCAGCCCAAGCATGCCTTACCTCCAGGTCTTCTCACCTCTGTTCATGGATCATTCACTCAGCTCCAAAACCTAGGAACTGTCCGATTTCTCTTTTTGTCTCACCTGGCCCTAGGGTAGGCCCTTCACACACATGTGTGGAATGAACAAGGAAACAGATACAGGAGGCAGAATTTCAGTGTATTGACTTACCTTGAAAAACAGAAAAGCATCTATGAAAGCAGGAATAATGTCACCATATAATTTCCGGGTAAGTAGACCTACATGGGGAGAGAAGAACACCACTTTACATTTTCCTGTCCATCTTTTATCTGAGTATGATAGGATCCCCTTTGATTCCCACAGCCTCCATCAGGCAAGGCAGGAAACAAGGGATCTGGTTTTAGGTTTCTAAGTGATAAGCACATTCCTTCTTTGTTCTCTGAAATTGTATGCTGGTTATAGTTTCCTGGAGTGGGACAGGATTGCCACCAAGCCCACCAGTCTGTTTATGGGCCACCTCGTGATATATTTCACATCCTCCTGTAGCTCATCTGTGCCCTGATGTGTGGGTCTTTCTACCGGCACTTGCTGAGGGTAATTTTCCCGTGTTCTGAGAGACCTACGAGGCCCCTTTGACCACCAGCGTTTACCAGTCAAACTTGTCCATCAAAATTTGGCATACTTGCAAATCAAGGTATCTCCTAAATCATCTCAGCTAGTTCCATTTAAACCCATTGGGGCACCTGGGTGGCTCAGTCGGTTGAGCATCCAACTTCGGCTCAGGTCATGATCTCGCAGTTTGTAGGTTCGACCCCTATGTCAGGCTCTGTGCTGATGGCTCAGAGCCTGGAGCCTTCTTCAGATTCTGTGTCTCCCTTGCTCTCTTTCTCTGCCCCTCCCCTGCTCTCACTCTGTCTCTCTCTCTCAAAAATAAATATAAAAAATTATTTTAAATAAATAAGCATGACAATTAAATCAATAAACAGAATCAATTAACACATAAACTCATAATACACATTTTGATAACATGTAGACAACTCCAAAAATAAACATCAGGCTAATCCTACCACCCACAGATAACTTCTATTAACATTTGGATGCATATTTTTAAATAGAGGTTTGGTTTTTTTTTTTTTTAGAGAAGTTTTAGGGTTACAACAAAATGAAGTGGGAGATACAGGGATTTCCCATATCATCCCTGCCCTCTCGACCTCCAGCCTCCCCCATTGTCAACATCCCCCACCACAGTGGGACATTTTTTACAACCAGTGAACTTACACAGACACGTCAATGTCAACCACAGTACACAGTTTACATTAAGGTTTATTCTTGGTGTTGTAAAAGTCCATGGGTTTGACAAATGTGTAATGTCTTGTATCTACCACGGTAATATCATACAGAATAGTTTGATAAATAAAAATAGCCCTGAAAATCTGCTGTGCTCCGTCTATTCTCTCCCTCCTTCCTAACTCGTAGAAACTTCTGATCTTTTCATCTTCATATATGTTTTAGTTTCTTTTCTATGTATGTGTGTGTATGTTAATATCTCTATAAAAGTGAGCACATACTATGCATGCAATTTATCTTCTGTTTTGTTTTCCTTTTAAACTTTTAAAACTTCATATGATGGAAATTCTTAAGCACACACAAAAAGAAGAAAATTGTAATGAATCTCCATCTGCCCAACACCTGGCTTCAATAATTATCAACATTTTGTCAATTGTATTTCATCTCCCTCTACTGGCATGCTTTCTTTTTTTTTTTTTTTTTTTTTTTTTTTTTTGGCTAAAGTAGCTTGAAACAAATCCAAAGCATCATGTCATTTTTTCCCACAATGCTGAAATATGTGTGTGTGTGCCTTTTTCACTTTACATGATGTCATGAATATTTTTCCATGTCATTCACTATGGTTTAAAACATTATTTTTAACAACTGCCAAATATTGTCATTGTATGTGCCACAAAACTTTGAGCGCATCTGATTATTTCCTTAGGAAACATCCCTAGATGTAAATTACAGGATCAAAGGATACTGGTTTGAAAGGCACAAAAACCATGATTGTATCAACTTACATTCCAATCAGTGGGCTGTGAAAGGGCCTGTGCCCTTGAACCCTCAAGGGTCACAGTCTGGGACAAGGTGCCGTTGCAGATAACAATATATTCAGGAAATGAAGGTTTATTACTAGTGATTATGAAAGCATTAGAAGATTTCGAAGAGTGTACTGAGCTCTCAGGAATGAATTCCAGAACCACAGTGCAGAACTGGCTCACCAAAGGAGCCACCTCTGCCCTCTTTGGGAAGCTTGGAATAAGCAACTTGTCATCACAATTGCACACTCGAGGTTTGTAGTGTCTTTCTCATGATTTATACTATTAAAATGGATGCCTCTCCACCCCCACAAACTGGAATTAGATCCTGGGTCTTCTACCACAAACGCCCCGTAAAGTCCAAATGCCTCTATGATCTTACTTGCTAGCAGAAGCAGAAGAATCATGGTTTGTGTCTCCTAATACTAATTCTTATTGTCCAGATTTCATACAGGCACACTGCTGGATTGAAGGTAGGCCATCTAAAAACTTCCAGCTGTATGAATATCTGGGAAATGTAGCCTCTTGCTTTCCAGTTTTAGGAGGCAGGAAGCCATGACGCAAAGTGGCTGAATGGAACTGAATGAGCTCATCTGTAGTATCTGCTTCATTCCATCCATTTGGCAACACAGCATCTGTATATAGTCTTCTGTCAATAAATCTTCCAAACAAAAATAATGGTCAAAACCAACATACTTTAAAAAAATTTTTTTAAATGTTTCTATTTATATTTGAGAGTCAGAGAGAGACAGAACACAAGCAGGGGAGGGACAGAGAGAGAGGGAGGCACAGAAGCCAAAGCAGGCTCCAGGCTCTGAGCTGTCAGCACAGAGCCTGTCATGGGGCTCGAACCCATGAACCATGAGATCGTGACCTGAGCCCAAGTCAGATGCTTGACTGACTGAGCTACCAGGTGCTCTCAAAGCAACATACTTTTTTAATGGACTCATACCTCATACAAACAAAAATGAGCTTATCCCAAAAAAGAAACCCAAACTTCACTGCATCTATCTCAAAGCAAGGTTCATTCCTCTTCCAGTGTAACCACATATTAATACGCTGTAATCTAAGTGCTAAATGATAAAGTTTATTGCCACTCTGTATTAAATACTTGAACTTACTTTGTGTAATGTAGTAAGTGAAGGGGGGGGAATAGGATATCATACATAGGGATCATGGGTATCATTTCTTCAACCAGTCATGTCATATCTTTTTTTTTTTTTAATTTTTTTTTTTTAATGTTTATTTATTTTTGGGACAGAGAGAGACAGAGCATGAACTGGGGAGGGGCAGAGAGAGAGGGAGACACAGAATCGGAAGCAGGCTCCAGGCTCTGAGCCATCAGCCCAGAGCCCGACGCGGGGCTCGAACTCACGGACCGCGAGATCGTGACCTGAGCTGAAGTCAGACGCTTCACCGACTGAGCCACCCAGGCGCCCCCAGTCATGTCATATCTAATACCACTCAATATTCAAAGATGTTTTACAACTGGTGTATTTGATTCAGAATGCAAGCAAGGCCCATGTGGCTGTGTGGGCTCATGAGTTTCTTTTATTTAACACAAGCCCCGTCTCTCTTCTGTGTGCTTTGATTTGTTGAAGAAACTAGGTTATTATTATTTCTTTTAAGTATGGAACTTTTTTTTTTAATGTTTATTTTTGAGAGAGAGAGAGAGAGAGGAGAGAGAGAGAGAGAGAGAGAGAGAGAGAGAGAGAGAGAAAGGAAGGGGCAGAGAGAGAGGAAGACACAGAATCCGAAGCAGGTTCCTGGCTCTGAGTTGTCAGCACAGAGCCTGTAGTGGGACTCGAACTTACAAACAGTGAGATCATGACCTGAGCCTAAGTCGGCCACTTAACCAACTGAGCCACCCTGGCGCCCCTAATGGTGGAACGTTTTACATTACATGTTTGATTGATTGGTTTTTCTTTTCTCTTTTATTATTTTTTAAATGTTTTATTTATTTTTGAAAGAGAGAGCACGAGCAAGAGAAGGGCAGAGAGGCGGTGGGGGGTGGGGGTTGTGTACAGAGGATCCCAAGCGGGCTCTGCACTGACAGCAATGAGCCCAGTGCACGACTCCAACCCATGAACTGCGACATCATGATCTGAACCCAAGTCTGACGCTCAACTGACTGAGCCACCCAGGCACCCTGATTGATTGCTTTTTCTTGATATCATCTAACTTGTGCTTCTATTATTCCCTATATTTCCTGAAAACTGGTATCTATTCTAAAGACCTGCTTAGACTGTTTTGTTGTTGTTGTTGTTGTTGTTGTTGTTGACCACAGGGGCTCATGGACACCCTTGTGTACTTTCTATTGCATCACATTGTCTGTTATCCTTATTTCAGAGAATCTAAGATTGCTCAGTGGGTTCACTATAAAGATTCTCATCAACATTTCTCCTAATGATATGAATGTTCCTTGGGATCATAAACTGGATCTATTATTTCATTAAGGATCAAAACTGATGATTTGTCTAATTCTACCAGTTAGCTACTGCCCATGAATCATTGCAGATCTGTACCCCTGGCCATTTCTTTTTTTAAGCAGAATGAAAGACCAAATATATATATAAAATCCTATATATACTAGCAGATATCACTGTCTGTTATTCCTCATTTAAGACTGCCAGATTTAGCAAATAAAAATATAGGACATCCAGTTACATTTGAATTTCACAAAACGTTTTTAAATGTAAGTGTGTTTAAAATATTAAAAAATATGGGGCACATGGGTGGCTCAGTCGGTTGGGAGTCTGACTTCGGCTCAGGTCATGATCTCACAGTTCAAGCCCCGCATTGGACTCTGTGCTGACTGCTCAGAGCCTGGAGCCTGCTTTGGATTCTGTGTCTCCCTCTCTCTCTGCCCCTCCCCTGCTCACACTGTCTCTCTCTCTCTCTCTCTCAAAAATAAAATAAACATTAAAAAAAATTTTTTTTTAAATATTAAAAAATAAGAGTATTTGGCTGGCTCAGTCGCTGGAGCATGCAACCCTTGGTCTTGGGCTGATAGTTCAAGCTCTATGTTGGGCGTATAGTTACTTAAAAAATAAATAAAATAAAATATTTGAAAATAAATTGAAGTGTATTAAAATTTTTTAAGAGTTTATCTGAGCAAAAATCTATTCAAGCTGGGAAGCATCCAATATAGCAGATAGGAGGGAGCTCTGAGGAGCTGTACAAAATGAAGGACTTTTATAGGCAGAAGGCAGCAGGAACAAGGAAGTTATATTAGGCAAAAAAGTGGGTTGGCTATTACAAGGTTACTTTCCGTTAGGGGATGGCAGGGTCTATCAGGCAGATTACCTAACTAGCGCCGATCAGGCAGTTCCCGATTGGCTGGTTTATAAAGATTCCGTTTCTAGGAGAGCTGAAACTATAATTAAATTAAATCTTAGTTTGAAGATGTGGGCTTAGCATAAGTCACTCTATTTTGTATCGTTGTCTTGTTTTTAACAGAAATTTTCAAGGTCAGGGTCAGGGTCAGTTTAGGGTTAGTTGGGGCAGTAGAAGTCTGGAAGAAGCCAGTGAAGAAGCCTATGGAAATCTTTGTGTCACACAGGCCAACAGGGCTATAGAAGTGAGAAATAAAAACTGAATGGGAAGCAGAAGAGAATGGGGATACACTGGAACCCAGGAAGACATATTGAAACCCTCATCCGTTTCTTAGAGCCTCCAACCTTAATGCCAAACATAACCTGCAGAAGAAGCTGGTGCCCTTTGCCATGTACCTGGCCCAGGACACAGAGGAACTGAAGGAGAAAATGCAGAGGAGGACGAGGTAAGAGCAGATGGGGGCCAGCAGATGGGGGCCAGCAGATGGGGGACAAGGTAAGAGCATTGAAGCAGCACCCGGAGCCCTGCTATATTGATCTTTAGGCCCTAATACCCGCGATTTCACTCTCATCTTCCAAATTTCATGCATGTTTTTGTTTTTGTTTTTGTTTTTGTTTTTGTTTTTGTTTTTGTTTTTGTTTTTGTTTTTGTGGCCAACCTTAACCTAAGACTTAAGGGAAGGGAATTACAGGTAACATAGTTCCAGTTTAGCCAGGTTGGCACCTACAACACTCTTCTATCTCTAGTAACCCTATTTATCTTCCAAATAAAGACAACAGCAAAATCATGCTTCTGGCTAACATGTTGCAAAGTGTCCCTCCCACAATAAAAAGCACGCCAATCCTCTCTCAAAAACAGGATATAAAGGCATATCTATCTATCTATCTATCTATCATCTATCTATCTATCTATCTATCTATATATATAATTTTTTTTTTACAAAGGATTACTTCTTCTAGCTGAGTCATACTCCACCTTTAATACCTTGTGATTTAAATACTGAGTTATGGAGTTGTAGTCGTTTTTCATTTAGTTTTATCAGTAGGACACAGAACTAAGATGCATCACAGGGAAATGACTGTATTCCATACATAGTCCTCCTTACTCACATTGTGTACTAGTGATCCAAATTCCCTCTAATAGGTCAAGATCACTCACCCTGGTCAGTACAAAAACTCCCAAGCATTATTCTAGCCCAACAAGATGTTACCATTTAGCTGAGAATGAAACTGAATCTTCACAAGGCTGTCCCACCATTCAATGAGGCCAGATGATGACAAACATGGAACCAGAGAGTTCCATGAGCATTGATCCACTGCCTCGCTTCATTTGATAGGAAGTTCTTTGGTCAGAAGAATGCCTTATGGAACACCATGATAGTGCAAAAGTCTGTTGAGTCCTTGGATGTTGGTTTTGGCAGCATTGTGGACAGGACAGACAAGTCTATATACAAAGTAAAGTGTCTATTCCAGTGCAAACAATGTGCTATCCCTTCCAATATGGAAGTGATTCAATGAAAACAATCTAACATCATATGACTGGCTGATCCCTCTGGGGAATGGGGCCACACTGGAATTGTGAATTGTTGATCTTTGCTATTGTATTAGCAGGTAGGGCTGTAAAAGTCTATGTTTCCATGACCATGTATAACCTCCATTTCTGCCACTTCAGGCTTTATTTATTTTTTTTTTTTAAAAAAAAAAGCTTATTTAGGGGAGCCTGGGTGGCTCAATCAGTTGAGCGTCTGATTTTGGCTCAGGTCATGATCTCACAGTCTGTGAGTTCGAGCCCCATGTCGGGCTCTGTGCTGACAGCTCAGAGCCTGGAGTCTGCTTCGGATTCTGTGTCTCCCTCTCTCTCTCTCCCCCTCCCCTGCTCATGCTCTGTCTCTCTCTCTCTCTGTCAAAAATAAATAAACATTACAAAGAAAAAAATTCAAAAAAAATAAACAAGCTTATTTACTTATTTTGAGAGAAAGCTGCAAGGAGAGGGAGAGAGAGAGAGAGAGAGAGAGAGAGAGAGAGAGAGAATCCCAAGCAGGCTCCACACTGATGTGGGACTGGATGCCACGAACCATGAGATCATGACTTGAGCCAAAATCAAGAGTTGGACACTCAACTGAATGAGCCACCCAGCACCCCTCATTTTTTTTGTCCTTAAGCTTTTTGAGCAGGGACGGGGTCATGGGAGAAGAAGGCTGACTGATGTTAGAACAGGACATCTTGCCCATATGATGACTGAGATTCTTCTCTGCTGAGGTTGTTCTTTGGTAAGTATTCACATAAAATACAAATATCTTCATATCCTGTGCTCATTTGGAAAGGTCTGTCCATATACCTGTTCCCCAAATCTCCTTGGCACTGATTTTTCTAATGTTCCTTTCCAGTTCCTGACCATCCAGTCAAACAATTAGTCAGACAATTACCCATGAATCATTGGAGATCTGTCTCCCTGGCCATCTGTTTTTCTAGGCAGGATGAATGATCGGGTGCACTGCTTAGAGTTCTGCCTAATAAGAGGATGTCTCTTCTTCATGATCCTTCAGGGCCATACATGGGTGTTATGTATGTATCAGTTATTTATTGTGATGTAGTTAACTACTCCAAAACTTTGTGGCTTAAAATGACAACAATAACTTATTTTGTTCATGAATCAACCTTCAGAACAGCTGGCTCATCTCTGAAAACTGAATAGTCAGTTTTTCAAACCTAACTGGGGAGCGCCTGGGTGGTTCAGTTGGTTAAATTCCAACTTCAGCTCTGGTCATGATCTCACGGTTTGCAGGTTCAAGCCCTGTGTCGGGCTCTGTGCTGACAGCTCAGGGCCTGGATCCTACTTCAGATTCTGTGTCTCCCTCTCCCCTGCTTGCTCTCTCTCTCTCTCTGTCTCTCTATCTCTCAGAAATAAGTAAACATCAAAAAAAATTTATATAAAAAAAACTGGGTCTGCAGGATGGACTTTCAATTTGGTTCATTCACACAGTTAGCCAGTTGGTGCTGGTTGTTGGCTAAGGTGTAGTCAGGACTGTGGGCTAGGCCTCTGTACCTCTCCATGTAGGCACCTCCACAGGTTGCCTGGGCTTGCTCATAGTATGGTGGCTAGGTTCCAAGAGTGAGTATCCCAAGAGTGGTGGGAGTTACATAACATCACTTCTGCCTTAATTCTATTGGTTAAGGCATATGTTCAAGGGGAGGTTACATAGACTCCACTTCGTGAAGGAGTGGTGTCAAGGTTCTAGAAGAGTATGTGCAACAAGACATATTATTGTGGCCTTCTTTGGAAATGTTGTCTGCCATAATGCAGACTGAGAAAAGGAGCAATGGAGTGAGCAGAGTGAGCATAGGCACCTGGGGCTCTTGCTCATGACATTTACATGGGTCCTCTGGATTTATCTGGGCCTGATCTCATATATACCACTTCCACTTGAAAATGAAGTGTGCTGTGCATGTCTAACTTTATGATTGGATGAGTGAGACAACACTTGGCTTATGATGGGTCACACGGTAACTTGGTGACCCATAGTCAAATGTTTGGTTGCCACTAGTGCCCAGAGCAAGCCATTCTCAGAAAAATAGTTATCTGTAGAGAATGACATAACTTTGCCCATAAATCCTAAGTATCTGAGGATGAGTCATCTATGGGGGCTTGCCAAAGTCTCCACATAGCATCCCTACGTTCCGCAGACACTTTGAGCACCATTGGATCTTCTGGGTCATGTTGTCCAAACGGTGGAGCAGCATCACAGCCTGGACTTCCTGTAGAGTTTTCACTTGTTCTGGGCCCTACTGAAACGTGGGAGCTTTCAGGTCACTCAGTAAATATGGTAGAACAGCATGGCCAAATGAGATATATGCTGCCTGACAAATCCAAAGAGGCTCACTCAGCATTGTGCTTCTTTCTTGGTGATAAAGGGGACAGATACAGAAACCTGTCCTTCATGCTGGAAGGGATGCCTTGAGATGTCCCAGAGCACTGGACTCCTCGAATCTCACCAAGTTGGTAGACCCCTGAAATTTTGTGGAATTTGTTTCCTATGCTCTAGTATGCAAGTGTCTTACCAAGATAACTAGGATAGTTGCTACTTCCTGTGCACCAGCTCCAAGCAGCATGATATAATCAGTGTATGCATCAGCTTAATGTCCTACAGAAAGGCAATTAAGGTGTTTCCAGACTAGATCATGACAGAAAGCCTGAGGGTTGATATAGCCCTAGGAGAGGTCGTTGAAGACTACTACTATGAGACTATGTCTGATGATCTTAATTAACAGGTATAAGTGGGGGATGGGGGAGCATTCTCCAAGCCAATAGCTTAATAGAAGTTCCTGGAGGTGTGTTCATTCACTCCAGAAATGAAATTGTATCTGAAAGAGCAATGCAATAGAAGTTACCACCTGATTATACTAATGATAACCTATTCTCATTCTCAAAGATCCATCCAACCAGCTACCTGGTGGTGATTTGGTAATATTAGACCCCTTCTACTCTGGAAAGAACACTGACTCATTCTGCCAAAATCAGTAAGCCTTTGACTTACTGACACAAGATCCCATACAATATCAGCTTGGACCGAGAGGTGTTCTTTGTGGTACTGGAGGAGTATTGATAGACATGTAACTATAGGATCTATATATCAGAATATATCACATCACCCAAAGTTCTAGACTAACAGAACATTGGAATGGCCTTTACAAGATGCAGCTAAGTGTGAAGATGACTCTGTAGGGCTGGGGTACTGACCTTCAGATGTGATATATACAAATTGCCATTATATGGAGTCGCTTTCCCATTAGATAGAATACATAGGTCCATGAGCCAAGGAAAAGTAGTTAAGAGTGGCCCTTTGTCCATCATTTTCAGTGACCTTCTGAGGGACTCTGTACTTCTCATCTCTGCAACTTTAGGTTAGGTGCATCTAGAGGTCATGGCCTGTGATGAGAGGGTAGGGTATGTGGAGAGACCTTTTATTTATTGTCCATCAGGGGACAATAACTGTTTTACTGAATTTAAAACTCTGGCTACTACTTGGCCACTTTGGCTTTCTCATGACAGAAGATCAGCAGACAAAGAAAAAAGTTATATTATAGTTGGGAGTAATTGGCCTTTTTCCTTCTACAGGGATGTAGAGTTACTTTGACCTAACAGGGAAAGGGAGAAACATGTCTGTAACTCAAGGAATCCATTGGGCATCTCTTGAGGCTGTCATGCCTGGTTTTAACTGTGAATGGACAATTCAGCAACCGTGAGCCTGATAAGCTCACAGTAAACAGAAGCTCAAGCCACTTGGCATGAAAGTCTAGAACGCCCCACAGGCAAGCAATTCTGACTAACAAGAGTGCTAGCTGAGGTGAGGGGGAATTTAGAGCATGTAGGTAGCACAAGAAGGAGATGATAACTATCAACTATAGCCTCAGGACCAACTACAGAAGCATGAGCTGAAACTCGTTCCACTATCTTCTTATACATCTCTTTGGCTAGAAGATGTAGTGATCCACTCTCCTGAAGAATCACTGGTTTAGATTTAATGTGAAGCATTAAATTAAGAATTTAAATTTGCACTATTAAGAATAGTGCAAGTTATTCGTATTCTCCCCATATCCTCAGTTTCCTTTATAATTTTGGAGCACCCCAGCTCCCATATGCCTTTCCAACAGCCAGCACCTGAATCTTTTTGTCCAAGGGGTGCCCTCAAGCTACTGGTACCACTGTGCCTTGGGCACAGAGAGCCAAAAGTGCTTGGGAATTTACAATTCCCACTCCTCTCCCCCAACCCCAATGCACACACACCAGCCCTTAACCCATCACTGAAGGGGACAGAGATATAAATATTCTAGCTCCCTTGTTCCCTGTCAGGACATTGTAAGTCTTGTCTACACTGTCAAGAGCTCTCTTGTGGAACTGACCAAAGTTACCCACCATGGCACTTCACTAGATATCACACCCTGGCGTGGCTTCATTCCCTTCCCAACCCACTTCCCCACATCACTGCCAGCTTATCCTGGGAGAACTTCCTAATTCACTTTACATGAATCCTTGTCTCAGTGTCTGCTCCCAAGATCATCCTCTACTATTAGGAGGTTGAAGTAGGGATGTAAAAGCTGATCTGCAATATTTTCTACCCTCATTATCTGTATTGATTTCTTGTGGTTCCTAAACTTTAGTGACTAATCCTTATTACCTACTGAATAATTTATAATAAAAAGTGTAAAGATAAATTTCTAAGTATGCTATCGTTCTTCCTGCTCATGAATTCTACTTACACCACCCTCTTTAAAAATTACTATTACTATTACTATTTTTATAGTAATTTTTATAGTAATTCTTAAAGAGGCAATATTTTTTTTTTTTTTTGAGAGACAGAGCAGGGGAGAGTCAGAGAGAGAGAAAGAGAGAGAATCCCAAGCAGGCTCTGTGTTGACCGGAGCCTGACATGAAGATCTCACAGTTGGTGAGATCATGACCCAAGCCAAAATCAAGAGTCGGACACTTAACTGACTGAGCCACCCAGACACCCAGAGGCAATATTCTTAAAGAGGGGTTAGCCTGTGGATGGTATCATTGACCCTTCTTGTTATTGTCATATGGTAGGCAAAAAAAAAACAAGAAAAAATTATCAGACCTAGAAAACAGATGAAGAATTCAAATAGCATGAGCTGCCTTAGTATAATCCTAATGTAGAGGCATTAATATTTTTCCTGGCTTTTCCTCCCTCTCCTCCTCCCTTCCTTCCAGTCTATGGATTAGGGAGCATGCAAAAGTGACATTAGTTCCTTACCCTTAAAAATTCACTGTGAGAAAAGATAGTTCTGTAGATACAGTAAAACATACTGAAGTTTATTATTGGAAGTCAATGGAAGGAATGTCCATTCCTTCTTCTAACTAGCTTAAACCTCACTGCAGCAAAATTTCTCCATCTTGAAAGAGGCTGTTTGGGGAAATCTTGAAATCCACACATAGTACATCTTGGCCACTGGATTGTCATCTTCACCGATGGTGGTCCTTACATCTTCTCTTATTGAACTCTGCCTTCCCTCTCTACAGCTGGAAGTCTCAAGCAAGGACATGATGAAAAAATAGATCTAAAATATGTCATAATAGAAGAGTAGAGAGGAAGATGGAAGTTCAGGCTCATCCCTTGATCTAGCCTCCAATTTTATATTGCATAGTCTTGGCATGGTGTCTTTTTCAATTAAATACAGTCCAAAAAATCTCTTTATTAAATCTCTTCAAATAATGCCGATATCTGAAATAGTTAATAGTGAAATAGTGGGTAGTACATTTCTTAGTTCAAAGAAAAGTTTTTCAAAATCTGCTTTGGGTGGGTAGACTGAAAATACAGGAGGATGATGGGGAAGATATCAAAATGCATTGATATAAAATTATTTTTATTTCTAATAGGTTAACATAAGAAAGAAGTCCTGAGTTAAATGGTTTTGCTTCTTTTGTAGAAAGCATAGTCTATTGGGTAATGATTATCTGCAGCCCAATAGCCTTAGGAGGCAAGCAGAGGTCTGTCTCTCTCTTTTATTAGCTGTGGGTTTGGGAAAGATAGTTAACCTGTTTAATCCCATTTTCACATCTGCAAAATGGGTGGGATTGTGTCTTCATATGTTGAAGTCTTAGCTCCCAGTTCTTCAGAATGTGACCTTATTTGGGAATAGGGTTGTTGCTGATATAATTAGTTAAGTTAAAATGAGGTCATATTGGAGCAGGGTGGATCCCTAATCCAACACAATGGAAGTCCTTATTAAAAAGGGATATTTGGAGGGCGCCTGGGTGGCTCAGTTGGTTGAGCACTGGACTTTTGATTTTCGCTCAGGTCATGATCTCGCAGTTCGTGTATTGGAGCCCTGTGTCTGGCTCTGTGCTGACGGCAGAATCTGCTTGGGATTCTCTGTCTCCCTGTCACTCTCTGCCCCTTTCCTGCTTGAGCACACACACACTCTCTCTCTCAAAAATAAATAAACTCTTTAAAAAAAGGGATGTTTGGACACGTGCACACACATACACAGGATGACACATGAAGATGAAGGCAGAGATCAAGATGATGTTTCTAAAAGCTGAGGTACCATCCCTGCCAAGGTGTCAATCTCAGACTTCCTGCCTCCAGAACCACGAGACAGGAACTTTCCTTTCTTTGAAGCCACCCAGTCTTCATTATACTTCTTTATAGCAACCTTTGCAAACTAATACAGAGATTAAAATAGTTCCAGCCCCACAGAGTTGTAATGAGGATTAAATGAGGTGATGTTCAGGAAGTATTTAATACAGTGATTGGCACATAGAAAGTACTCAAAAACTGATTGTTATTATCATTTATAGTAGGTTAATAGATTCAACCAACAACAGACAAAACATATCCTGAAGTTGCCTCTTCAATATCCACTCGATGACCTAGAGGATCCTGAATTTTCTAGCCATGGGCCTTGGATAGGACTGAGCCTTTCCTCAATTCCTAGATGTGTTCTGAGTGGCCTCAACCTTTCGCTGTAATCCTCCTTCCACTCCCACAGGGACTGGATGACATGAACAGGGAGCCTGGGCCTGAGCCAATCATTGCATAGCATTTCTCAGGCCATAGATGGGGGTAAGGGGAACGTGTGACCTAAGAATTAAATCAGAGAGAATCCCTAGACTTTTCCTTGACAGTTCAAAGAAGGATGTCTCTACTCTCTCAACCCCCAGCCCCATAATTAATAGAAAGTTTGTCTGTGTTGGTCTTATGAGGGAATTCAAATCACGTACGTAGCTGCCGAGGGTAGAGCAGAGAAAATTTAAGTCACAGTGACCTTGATGGCACCTTATGCCACTGTATATCAAATCCCACCTGAAGGCTGCTTTATCTCTTTTTTCCCTGGCTGGCTTGAGTTGGCTTCTTTTGTGAATGTTGCATATTTAGCCGGCAGGACTTGGTAGGAGAGAAGCAGGAAACAGCTTTATTCTTTCTCACCACTACTCTTTAAACCTACTTGGTCAATTCCCCTTTTCCATCTGTGTAGTGTGCTGAGCAGACCACTTAGATTTTCTGTCACTATCGGGTACAGTAAAACCTGGATTGTGAGTAACTTGTTCTGCAAGTGTTCTGCAAGATGAGCAAACATTCTAATAAATTTTAACTTGATAAATGAGTGATGTCTTGCAATATGAGTAGTACGTGATGCCAGACATCACATGATGACAACTGAGCCAATGGTTCTCTCTCTCTCTCTCTCTCACTCTCTCGCTGCGGGATTGTGCATGATCGTCTCCCATGCCCAGATGCTCAGTCTCAGGCCATGGTGTTTGGCAGAAATCAGTGATTTTTCAGAACATTGGAAGGTGCCCACAATTGGCACTTAGTGTATTTTTTGTCACTTCAAAGCACATGGACAGTCCTTTGCTTTTCCATACAAGAGTAAGCTTAGGAATGCTTTGCTCCATTCTAGGTCAGGCTGCCTGCAGATATAGACCCTTTCCTCTGCTGCCTTATTGCCAGTTACATTAAATACATAGATGACAAAGAATTTGTTAATACTGTACTGTAGTCAGCATCTGTGAGAGCTGATCTGCAATGTTTTCTACCCTCATTATCCATATTGAATTCTTGTGGCTCCTAAACTTTAGTGACCTAATCCTTATTACCTATATACAATAGCCGCCATGCAGGAAAAGATTCCATTGAGCCAATAAACAGCAGTGATTCTGTTAGTGGCAGTGAAAGTCATCCTACACAATAACCCTCCTCTCACACCAGCCACGAAGGTTTTCAAAGGTAAGTGCAGGTTAACTTGTTTATTTTTCTTTATCTTTTGTATTTTCTTTATTATTTTGTATTATGTTACAATACTGTAATCATTTTTATATGAATATTTTTGGGTTGTGGAACGAATCATCTGAGTTTCCATTATTTCTTATGGGGAAATTCGCTTTGATATACAAGTGCCTTAGATTCCAAGCATGTTTCTGGAATGAATTATACTCGCAAACCAAGGTTTTACTGTACTAGAATAGTCTCATTTTCAGGTGCCAAAAATCCAGTGGATTTAAGTCAGAGCTTCAATTCCTGGTGCAGATGAAATTTTCTGAGACCCATGTAGGCTCGAAACCTGTAGGAGTAAAGGAAAAAGGTGGTCTTCTTTTTTTTTCCTATTTCTTCACCATGGTCACTCCTAAGCTTCCTGCTGTTTCTGGATGCCCCAGAGTCAGGACGGAAAGGAGGGACGGGGAGAAAAAAGCAAGGTCTGCTTTGATGGTGGTGGTTTAATCTGGCATCACTGTCCTCCTGCAGCAGGTGCTGCAAATGCTGGCTTGGGGCTCGTGGAATGCTTTCATGACTTCTTCACAAACAGCCCCTGATGTGGCCCAATTCCTGGGCTAAACATTGTACCCTCTGGTTGACCTTTGATAGGTCACTCCCCCCAGAATCTCTGAATCTTCTATGAACTGACACAGAGCAACTCTTAGGATGAAAAAAAGCAACATGTAAAGAGTGCCCATAGTAGGCTACCTTTTGTGTAATGAGGAGAGGGGAAAATAAGAAACTATGCATCTATTTGCTCAACCAGGCCCTGTGAGCCATAGTGGAGCTTAGGCAAAAGGAAACATATACACCGTTCGCTCTAATGGAAGCAAACTCATAAATATTTTCAAAATCCACTTCTTTGCTTATATTATTTTCACATGAGAGAATTGCCATGTTTGATCATTTATTTTATTTTATTTTATTTTATTATTATTTTAATACAGAGCTTAAACTCACAACTCCAAGATCAGGAGTCACATACTCTATGGACTGGGCCAGCCAGAGGTCCCTTGATCATTTCTTTTGACCAAGTGGCAACCTTAAATAATTTTTAATTAACTTAAGCTGAAGTAAAACTATAGTAAAGTCTGTTTTGGTATAAATAAAATATTTAAATTAAAAATAATGTGAGGAGAGTCAGTGACACAAGATGGCAGCCACCATGGACTGGAACAGTTTATGAAAACTGAATTTACAGCCTTAAAATGGGGACCTAAATACCCAGAAGCACCCCCCTTTACAATATTTGTAACAAAAATTAATATGAATGGAGTTAATAGTTCTAATGCAATGGTGGACCCAAGAGCCCTACCAGTGCTAGCAAAATGGCAGAATTCATATAGCATCAGAGTTGTCCTACAAGAGCTTTGACGCCTCATGATGTCTAAAAAAACCCATGAAATTCCCTCAGCTGCCTGAAGGACAGTGTTATAGCAATTAATCAAAAAGAAAAACCACAGGCCATCCCGCCTTGACCCGCCCATTCAATTTAAGCAGTCTTCATTTTCCACAGTAGCAAATTTTCTAGATTTGTCTTGTAAACCTCAAAGTACTGAAAAGGAGGTTCCCATTCAAAGGTAATTTATCTTAAGATACTGTAAAAGATACTAATTTTTTTATCCATTTGAAGTATATAAGTTGTGCTATAAAAATAAATAAAATAAAATAATGTTGTATTAATCTACCTACTTTTAAATTTTTCAGTATTTTTTCATCTGCCTTAATGAATTTTCTTAGGGAAAATTAGCCATTAGCAACCTCTTAAAAACATATACATAAAGGCACACATTTTTCCTTTTGCCTCAGATTCCAATATGGCTCAGCTCTATGGTCATATTTATTCAAAAAATTGATATTTTGTCATCACAGATTTTTTTGCATTAATTTTTATTTTAAAAATACTGCACTAAAATATTACTTTTTTGACTGCAGTTTCCTCCCCCCTTAATTTTGTGCCCAAAGTGAGTTCCTCGCATACTTCACCCTAATGGTCTCTGCATCTCAACTGGGCAAAAAGAAACACAGAAAGAATCACCAAAAACTAATGAGATTGGTTATCCATAGGCAGTGGATGCAATAGGGTAGAAAGGGTAAGGACTCCTCCCTGAGCAATCCTTTTCATATATTTCTCACATTTAGAGCCATGCAACTGTTTCACATGCTAAAAGTATGAATAAAATATAATCAACAAGGATGAGCTATAGCCCCAAATGGAATATACACGAAAACCTAACTGTATTGAACAACATAACCATACTGGGGTAGCAGCAGAAAAGAACTAACCTAAGTAACTTTGGAAAATAACATTTTGACCCTATACATACTAATATCCTCTAAGATCAAAGGGAAAAAATTGAACACAAATACTTTTTTAGCAGTTTGTTTTTGTCCAGATAAGGATTAGCACTCTGAAACTACTTTATGTATACTGAAGACAATAAGTAAATATATTATGGATAGTGAGAGCCAAGTTTCTCACTGTCAGAAAAAGCAATTAAAATTAAAAAAAGGGAAAGACTGAATGAAAGCTATGATGTAGGTTTGGAATTGGAGATATGAACTCATGTGTGTGTGCGTGTGTGTGTGTACATACAATACATGCACACATATACATATGCACACTTACAGATAGATGACATCCTACTACCAATAAGCACATCTAGCACCTAGCTGTTAATTTCTAAATACCATTATCCGGTGATAGGATAATTTTGCTTACTGTAACCTCAGGCACAAGAATGACTTGGCCGATCCCTTACAAGTCCTATCTATGTTCCCTTCGTTTATTTGCTCATTTTCTTTTCCTTGCCTAGAACATGGCTCCCCGTGCTCCTCATTGATGCTTTAGGAATCAGTTCAAATGCCACCTCTTTCAAAAGGATTCTTTATTCCCCTGATTTGGATGTGAACTGTTTTCTTCCTTAAAAAATGTTTACTTATTTATTTTGAGAGAGAGAGAAGGTGGTGAGAGATTGTGAGTAGGCAGGGGGCAGAGAGAGGGAGAGAAAGAACCCCAAGCAGGCTCTGTGCTGTCATTGCAAAGCCCAATGTGGGCTTGAACTCACAAACCAT
The DNA here is from genome assembly GCF_018350195.1 of Panthera tigris. Taxonomy (NCBI): domain Eukaryota; kingdom Metazoa; phylum Chordata; class Mammalia; order Carnivora; family Felidae; genus Panthera; species Panthera tigris. Next base: position 176,997,550 of record NC_056660.1, on the reverse strand, counting down.
GAGACCATGACTTGAGCCAAAATCAAGAGTCGGATACTTAACTGACTGAGCCACCCAGACGCTCCAGACATGAACTGTTTCTGAACCCAAGGCATGCCATCTAGTTTGTACACTCTTGAAACATGCAAGTTTACGGATATCAGGTATACTTCAATAAAGCAATAAGTAAAAAAGAAATGACAGTAGCAACTGCTGGCAAGGAGGAGGAGCCAACTCATACTCTCAAACACTGATTGTGGAAATGAAAATTTCTATAGCCACTTAGAAGAGCAGTTTGGCCTTTTCTTATAAAGTTAAACATGCTATTACCACATGCTCCAGCAATCCCATTCCCGAGCAGTTACCCAATTTTTAACTAACATGTATATTGACATAGATATCAGTATAAGAATGTGGATAGTGGCTTTATTTGTAAATGCTAAAAACCGGAAAACACTTATAAATCCTTCATTGATAAGCAGATGAACTATCGTACATATAGTACAGAATGCTGCTTAGCAGTAAAATAATAAACAATGAATGTATGGATGAACCCCAAATTCATTATGCTAAGTGAAAGAAGCCAGACTCAAAAACCGATGTACTGTGTGGTTCCATTTACATGACAATTTAGAAAAGGCAAAAACAGGGAGAGAAAACAGATTAGTGATTGTCAGAGCTGGAGGTGGTGGGGAGAGGCTGACTGCAAAAATACCAGGGGATTTTGGGGTGATGAAACTGCTCTCTATATTGATTGGACTAATAGTTGTACAACTCCATGTACTTGTCAAAACCTGTAGAGCCTCACCCTAAAAAGGTGAATTTTACTGTGTATTGTGTATCTCTTAAACAAACAAAAACAAAAACAAAGCTGTGGCATTGCCTGAAGACTTAACTTTCAGGAATACATGTATGTTTAAGGATGTTCATCATTTTATAGTCCACAGCATTGAAAAACCAAAAATAACCCAGATGTCTAACAATAGAGAGGTTAAATAAAATAGGGTATGATGTCTAACAATAGAGAGGTTAAATAAAATAGGGTATGATGTCTAACAATAGAGAGGTTAAATAAAATAGGGTATGAGACAAGTGCAAATTAAATCCACAACAAGATAATATTACTTATCTATACGATTGGCAAAAATCTAAAAGTTTCACAACATATGCTATAGATGATACTGTGAGGACACAGGCTGGCGGGAGTACAACATTTTACATCTCATGTAAAGGGGGATGGGCAACATCTAGCCAAAGTCAGTTGCGGTGTGGGAGCTGCAAGGCTGCCGTCCTCATGTCTGATCTGCAGCTTGAAGTCTGCAGGGCAGACAGTCAGGAGGCATAGATGGATATACAGTGAGAGAGCACAGGACAAGCCATTGGTGAACGTGAGCTGAAACCTATGAGGATAGACCACAACTGATGCCAGTTCTCACTGCCCCCAATCTTGAGGGACTGGGTATCTCGCAGGAGGTGGTGTCTTTGTCCCTGAACTAGGCACCCACGAGGCCTAGGAGTCAGGAAACTGAATGAGGATGCAAGGGGAGGTGGAGCAGGGGTAGGCCTGCATTCTGCCTCATGCCAAACCGGTGAGGCGGTGTATAAGGCACCATGTGCATTAGCCACATCAGAAGTCCCTGCCCCAACCTTCTGTGCATGAAACCCAGCATGGCTGCTGCTTCTCCTCTGCCCACCAAATTTCTTGTGAAAATATTATTGTCAACCACCCTAACTATAAACCACCCTAGCCAAGTTGGCCCATCGTAATGCCACCAAAACCTGGTACAACCACAAACTGATGCATGTTCAAGGCTATTCATTGCTGTGCTGATTGCAATAGCACACAACTGGAAACAACCCAAATGCCCACTGATAGGAAACTGGATATGTAAACTGGAGTACAGCCACACTGTGCAGCTCTAAAATGGGATGTGAAAAAAAGCAACCGACAAACCTTTACATGCTGCGCCATGGAGTGATGTCCATGCTAAGTGAGGGAAAAAAAATGCAAAACAATGAGGATAGTATAATGCCTTTTATGTATGCACTGTCCATTGAAAAGTCTTAGAAAAATAACCAACTCAATAGCAAAAAACACCTTTCACAACTAAAATGTGATCTCTAATATCATCCCCATTAAAGGGATCAGGATCCAGGGGTGCCTGGGTGGTTCAGTTGGTTAAATGTCTGACTCTAGATTTTGGGTTAGGTCATGATCTCATGGTTTGTAAGATCGAGCCCTGAGTCAGGCTCTGGTCTGACAGCACAGAGCCAGCTTGGGATTCTCTCTCTCCCCTTCTCTCTGCCCCTCCCATGCTCATGGGAGTACAAAAGCTCTCTCTCTCTCTCTAAATAAATAAATAAATAAACATTTATAAAAAAAATAAAGGGATCAGGATCCTTAAAGAAATGGCCGAATCCAGTTCAGGGGCAGGAAATGTATAAGGTGAGCCTGGGATGTTCTATCATACTAGAAAGTAATGTTCACAAAGATATTAAAGCCAACTTGAAAGGGATCTCACTGCCCAAATGGGTCATTGTGAGCAAGAAAAAACATTTCTTAAAATACATTTGAATACTAGCTATGTTAAAATTCATGTATACATGAAGGTAATAAAAAAATGTAGTCATCTTTGTAGACAGCTAGGGTTCTACCTGTTATTCTGAAAACAAGTAACTAAAAGGAAAGATACAATCACTTATGGACTATTTTTCAGGGTAACCAAATAGTTGATAAGGGAAAGTTCTCCTTTATAGAAGAATTCTCTTGTTAATAAATGCAGAGGGAGTGGTAAAATTAGAAATAATAAAAGAGGCAGTGATCAGTCAACACTTAGGTGAATGGAGAACTTCATAAAGGAAGAATCAGGCTGACAATAGCTGAACATAACACCATAAAAAGAGAGACAACCAGGCATCGTGTGTCTCTTGTCAAAACAGGAAGTATTCTTGCCACTTATAAAGTGTTCTTGTCAAGACAGTGAACATGAGTCTGGTGAAGCCGCTACATCAGAGCTGTCCAACAGAACTTTCTGCAGTGATGGAAATGGTTTTGTGTGCTATCCAATACATGGCTATTGAGCACTTGGCTAGTGAGACTGAGGAACTGACTTTCACATTTTAGTTAATTTAAGTAGCCACATGTAGTTCGTGGCAACCACTAACCATTTGACACAGCAGCCCTAATTGCTAACTTTTACGAAATACAGAGGATAAAGGGACATGTTAAGTGACAACACGTCTCACTGAGTAATGTGTAGACCTTGTTTGCGTCCTTATTCAAACAAACCAATTGTGAGAAATTGGGGAAATCTGAACTGGATAATTCATGATATTAGTAATTATTAAAAATTTTGATTTGTATCATAATGGTATTATGTTTAGGTTTGAAGGAATTGTTGTCTCTTAAAAATACATGCTGAAGTATTTATAGATGAAAATATACTGTCTGGGATTTTCTTTAATTAATCCAGCAGAGGGTGAGGGAGAAGGATAGTGGGAGGGTGTATATGAAATGAGATTAGGTATATGTTGATCACTGTTGAAACTGAGTGATGGGTACGTAGGTTTTAATTACAGTATTCTATTTTTGCGATGTTTGAAAATTTCCATCACAAAATGTGTTAACAAATGAAAGAATAAATAAAACCTGGAATTAAAACAATAGCATATATGTATCCTGTGGACCATTAGACAACTCCTAAAAAGGAAGCAGTGGGCCTCTACATATTATATCATGGAAGGCTAGCTAAGTTACACAAAATCAAGAAGGGAAGTTGAGGAACAGTGCTATGATCTGAATGCTTGTGTCCCCACAAAATTCCTATGTTGAAATCCTACCCCCAATGATGACGATATTAATAGGTAGGGCTTTTGGGAGGTGATTAGGTCAGGAAAATGGAGCCCTCATGAATGGGGTTAGTGTGCTTATAAAAGGGATCCTACAGAGCTCCCTTGCCCCTTCCACCATGTGAAGACAGAACAGGAAGCCTGTTATCTGGAGAGGACCCTTACCTGACCACAGTGACACCCTGATCCTGAACATCCAGCCTCCAGAAATGTGAGAAAAAAAATTTCTGTTGTTTATAAGATACACATTATGTACTGTATTTTTTTACGACAGCCCAAACAGGCTAAGACAATATATAAAGTATGACTCTATTTATGTAAACAACCAAAAGATGCATTATGTGTGTATATGTTTGTAAACACATACCTGCCCTTTTACTGTACAAGTCCATTACTTAGAATATATTTACGAAACTACGTTTAGACATCCATAAGGATATATGTACAAACATTCTTACCATATCAGTCTGATCAGGCTGCCATAACAAAATACCATAGATTAGTGGCTTAAACAACATAAATTTATTTCTTAGTTTTGGAGGCTGGGTTAAGGTGCCTATTGATTCAGTTCCTGGAAAGGGCTCTCTTCTGGCTTTGTAGATGGCTGCCTTTGTCTTTTCCTCTTCATTTTTAAAGTTTATTTTTATTTTCATTTTTTAAAATGTGTATTTATTTATCTTGAGAGAGAGAAAGAACATGAAGGGGGGAGGGGCAGAGAGAGAGGGAGAGAATTCCAAGCAGGCTCCATGTTGTCATCACACAGCCCTGTGCAGGGCTGAAACCCACGAACCTCGAGATCATGACCTGAGCAGAAATCAAGAGTTTGCTGCTTAACTGACTGAGCCCCCCAAGGTGCTCCTGTTCCTCTTCTTATGACGGCACCAGCATTATTGAATTGGGGCTCATCTTTATGACCTCACTTAATCCCTGGGAATAGGAATGGGACTATGGAAAGAAGGGCACTTTTACTTTCCCACTTTGAATAGGCCTAAATAATTTTACTGTATTTTAAAAAGTGAGCATTCATTGGGGTGCCTGGGTGGCTCAGTCAGTTAACCATCTGACTTGGGCTCAGGTCATGATCTCACGGTTCATGAGTTCGAGCCCCACTTCAGGCTCTGTGCTGACAGCTCAGAGCCTGGAGCCTGCTTTGGATTCTGTGTCTCCCCTCTCTGCCCCTCCCCTGCTCACGCTCTCTCTCTCTCAAAAATAAATAAACATTAAAAAAAATTTTTTTTTTAAGTGAGCATTCATTACATTTGTAAATCTGAAAGAAAATGCTGTATTTTTTTTAACTGCCTGATTCCATGAGATAATACCTAGACTAGGTGCTGAAGATATTTAAAAAACAAATGTATTTCTTTATGTAACACGAGATATAGTGCCCACATGGCTCGGGCTCTGTGCAAAGCTGTGTTTGAATAATCATGGTCCAGAATCCAGAAAGAAATTACAAAGCAGTCCCAACTGATACTGGCATGGGCTCAAAGACTACTAACCTCTCGTCCTCCATCCACTCTCCTATAGTTCCTCTTGAGACTTTCTCATTCTTTCTCATGCCTAAATCTTTTTTTTTTTTTTTTTAAGGTTTTAAGTAATCTCAAATTCTTAGCTATAGTCTGGTTGCAGATTTTTTTTTACCTCAATACCTGGGATTCATTGTCTTACCGCTTTGAGCAATGAAGAGGTGAACACAAAGTGAGCAGCAGGCAAAAGTTTATTAGAGTGTAAGATGAGAAAGAAAAAATAGTATGAAAGCTCTTTTAACAGAGAGGGGGAAGTGGGGGCATTCTAATGTGAATGCCAGTGACAATAGGCAAGGGTCTTTGTTTTATAACGTTTTGGCTGCCCCCCCCCCCCCCCCCCCCCCCCCCCCCCCCCGCTTCCCTTCCACCTTGTTTCTTCTCACGTCCTACCCTTATTGGCTTGATAGCTCTAGGTGCGGGGCTGTCCATTACTGATTGGCTTGTTTCCATTGTAGGTGGTCTATGGCCATACTGTTCCCTGTGGGTCATTTGTTTTATGGTCTACTTATATTTAGTCAGGTCTTTAGTCAAATTCCTGAAGGGAACCTGAGGGGAAGTAGGTGGTGTCCATTAATTCTTAAGAGGGACCTTATGCCTGAGGGGGTTTGCTGTGGTCTGACACTCCCAGCATTGTTCCAAAATAGGTGTTTTTCTCCACTCAGGGACCTCAGTTCCCAATCTTTCCCTCTCGGCCTACTGAATCCTATCTTTTCCTATCATAGTCCTCCCTGCCTTTTCTCAGTTCTTTACAAATATTTCCTTCTAAGTGTCAAGATTTCCTCTAGCAATTGGTCATACTCTGCGTCTCAAAAGATCCAAGAACCAGACTGGTGAAGATTCTTCTTCAGTTGAGGGTGGGGAACAGCTTGGTGGCATTCACGTATCAGTTACACTGATTTCTCCAAATTTAGAATTATGATACTGTTAATTAATAGTTGATTCACATGTATTATAGTTTATCATCCCAACTAGATTGTATTTGGAGAATAGGGGGTGGGGCACTGCTGTCACTATTTTTATTCCTTCCAGTATTAAATTTTTCAACCTGTTGATGTGAACAAGATAATTAGGGGATTCCTTAAAAAAATGCACCAATGCCCAGGGGATGGGGGGGGGGGGCGTCCTCAGTTTGTCCAGGTGTAGCTTGTTTAGAATACTAATTTTCAGGCTCACTCCCAAAGAATCTTAATTGAGATCTATGTATTTAAGTCATATGGTTTCTTCACAGGTCAGAACATTCTTAGCAACGTTAAAGATTAGGAACTGCACTGCCTCAAAGACTGGACTCACACATAACCCTCCACACTCGTTTAGAGGGCTGTTAACACTGGTCTTCGAGCTAGAGAACCCTGCCTTACCACTTCTTCCATTTGGGCACCTTGCTTCATCTCTTCTGGACTGTTGTCTTGTCTCCAAAGTGGGGGTAGTCACATCTGCCACACAGGATCTTACGTGGGGGCACACTGTGGATATAAAGCCCTTATAAAATCTTGTGTATCTGGAGCAATCAGGCCCGGTTCCTGCCCAGCTCGTATGGAAGGGGTTCACTCAGTCCCCAAATGGCCCCCAAATGGCCCCCAAATGACAAAGAGTGATTTCAACTTCAGAGATGTTTTCTCAGAAAGGAAAGAGCTATAAAAGCGGTTAAGTCTGGACAGCAACTACATCCTTTCTCCCCAACAAAGAATAGTCAGTAATCTACAGCTTCTGGCAACTGAAGCTTAAACTTTGGGGAAACAATGAACTCCGAGCCCAAGCCTTCAGGCAAGTAAAAATCCCGAGGTGGTTATGCCTGTCTGGAAGTCTGCGAGGCACGAAGTGATGGAGAAAGGTGAACCCAGCTGCTCTCTGGGTCACTTGCAACCGGCTCGCTCTCCATACCTAGTACAGCCAAGGGCTGCCGTCGCCATTTTGCAGGGTGGGCAGCGCAGGCTTCTGGCGCTAGGCCGGCCCGCCAGAACCGGGGAGGACGTGGAAGGGTTGGAGGGGGGTAGCGCGCGCTACCAGGAGAAAGCACGCGTGCGCACAGGCGGCGCCGGCGGAGGGGTGGGGCCGGGGTACGAGTGCGCCTGCTCGGTGGGAGCCCGCGAAGTACCTGGAGGAGGTGGGGGGCGAGGTAGAAAGGAGTGGGGTTGAAGAGCGCTTGCGCGGGAAGGCGACCGTCCAGGGAGGGGGGGGCTCCCGAGCACGCGCGTGGAGACGGGACTTGGGAAGCTCTCGCGAGATCTTCACGGTGCTATATATGTGCGCAGGGAGCCCGCGTCCTTTCCCTGGTGTGATTCCGTCCTGCGCGGCTGTTCTGTGGAACAGTAGTCGTTTCTCTCCGTCCGCCTTCTCTCCCACCTAAGTGCGTGCCACCACCTCATGGAAGATTCGATGGACATGGACATGAGCCCCCTGAGGCCCCAGAACTATCTTTTCGGTAAGTGCTGGGGGGTTGGGGCGAGGCCGAGCGGGGCCTGGTGGCTTTGAGGTGGGGGGGCGGGAAACCCACTGAGGCCTGGGCTGGTAGAGAAACCTGGGCTGGTAGAGGGAGGGAAGCGGGCCGCTGGGGCCTTGCAGCCTAAGGGATGGGAGGCCGGGAGGGGAGAACTGAAGCATGAAGCGGTGGAAGGAGGGGCGGCCTGAAGCCTGGGGCGTGAGCGATCCGAGGCCCAGGGCCTGAGGTAACGTAGAACCGGCCTGCCGAGGGGTCGGCTTTGCTTGGAGCACACGGTAGGGCCACGGGCATTATTTTCCCTTGGAGTGTGTGATTCCGTAGGCTTGTGATTCTTGGCTGGGGTCATTGATGCCGGGTCCCGGCGTCCGGCTGGAGGTTGTGGGGGTCCGTGGTGTGCGGCAGTGGCTGCTTTTCTGGGGGAAAGGATACTTAGAGCCCGTCGTTGGCCTCAGGCCTGAGGAGTCTGGAGCCCTACAGCGGAGATTCAGTCCCGGTGCCTCGGCCGCTTACGGGGGGAGGGGAGGCGCGGCCGGGCGTGAGGAGGCCGCAACCGCTGGGAGCACGTGGTTGCCACGTGGTTGGGGGAAGGAGGGGGGTGTGGGCACTACATCCGGGGCTCCCTGGTGTCTTGTCACTCCGGAGCCTGGGATCCTGGGGCTTAATTGAAACTGTTAGGCGGGAAATGTTGGGTGAAGTGGCGAGTAGAGCCAAGATTCTGGAAGTCTTTGTTCGGTGCTTAACATCTACGATGGCAGATCTCAATTACAGAGCACTTTTCCTATCTCCTATTGGTAAATGGAAATTAGCCCACTTTGCAGGTGACGATGCTCGTGTTCAGAACTGAAGTGACTCAATGAAGGTTGTACTTGTAGTTAGAGACTAGATAGATCTAAAACAAGACCCTTGTCTCTATGCGTTATTTGTAAGTATATGTATGTTTATTCTTTTTTTTGGAGGGAAGCTGGTGGAAACAGCCTTCTGTGCGGCATTGAGCAAACAGCCTTTTTGAGAAGATAGGAGATGTGTGTAGGTTTCAGCCTTTTTGAAAAGATAGGAGATGTGTGTAGGTTTCAGTTTGAGTCCATAAGATCTGATACAATTTTGGAATCTCGACCTCCCTTCCCTCCAGAACTCCAGTACCATAGTAGAAAGCGACCAGCTTTGGTTTTTGAATCTTAAGTGAAATTGATTGTCGTAGCCATATCTTTGTCAGTCAGGCTGTGAAATAGTGCAAATTTGGTTACACATTTTTTTTTTAATATACCATGCTGAGATGTGTTAATTGAGATAACATTTAGGCATTTATGTACTCGTAACTGTTAGAGGACAATTAAATGGAATCCTATAATTAAAATGTTATTCTGTCGGTACTTGAAACAACTTGCCTATTGATGGAATGGGAGTAGATAACTCCTACATTAAGTAAGGCTCTTTTGACTAGCTGGGGTTTCTGGTCAGTATACGGTATTAACCCTTTCTATTGGAAATATCCTTATGATATAGCTAATCTTAAACATAATTTGAGCATAATTTAATGCATATCATTTCTGTTAACTTTAAGGATGGGATATTGATCCCTGTGCCAAGTTTTGATCCATGTTTGTAGTTTTTCCCTTGTAAATACAAATTCACGTAGGTGTTTGTGTAACCATTCATTTCTAAATTTGCCACTTGTCCTGTGTAGTTAGGTAGGTAATTTTTTTTTAAACAGTGCGATTTTATCAACCTTGTATATTAGACTTAGTTTCAGATACTGGTTTCAGTTTTTACTAAACTTTTGGGCCTGTTTCTACCTAAGAATGTAATAGTGTAGCTGAAAATGAGATAGTATAGTGGGGAAGTGGAATTTATAAAGCCCTGTATGGATGTTATTTGATATTTATAGACACTTGTGTTTAAGAAACCCAGGAAGAGATACTTCTGCCTTGCCATCTGGTAGCTAGAATAGTGGAAAATCTGTTCACAAATTAACTGTTTTTTTTGGTTACCCTCAGTTAAGTTTCAGAGCTAATTCTTTTTTGTTGTTGCTTTTTTCCCCTTTTCAGGTTGTGAACTAAAGGCTGACAAAGATTATCACTTTAAAGTGGATAATGATGAAAACGAGCACCAGTTATCTTTAAGAACGGTAAGTTAAACTTTTCAAAATAAACTATTTAACCTTTCTTGATTTCAGTCTATTCCTGTTTGTGTGACTTAATAACTTTGCAATAGTATTTTTTATAACTGAGTATTGTATGTATTTGCTTATGTACCTGTGGTGTAAAACTTGGCCTCTTTACCTCTCATTTAGTAATCATGCAAAGTTCTGTCACACTACTGTTAGGCTGCCCATATTTATGTACTTTGCTTCTTTGGCTGCATTGTAAAGCCCTTTAAGGCAGTGATAAATGTTTTTTGTCCTCTATAGTGACTAGCCTGTAACCTTTTCTGCCTAGTTTGCAGTCAGTGGTCAGTAAACGTTAGGTGATCCATACTGTGGGTAGATGATAACCTATAACAATGCTATCAAATTTTTATGCGTTTCAAATTTGAGTATGAGAAATGATTGGCAAGGCCACATAAAACTTGAGACAACGTTGTGCACAAATTAGTTTTCCATCAGTGTTGATACTGGGTTTATAATTCTCGTTTTTCTTTTTTCCAGACAAATTTTGGGGGGATTTTAAAGTAGAATAACTAAAGTTGAAGTAATTTTTTGTTCACAGGTCAGTTTAGGAGCTGGTGCAAAGGATGAATTGCACATTGTTGAAGCAGAGGCAATGAATTATGAAGGCAGTCCAATTAAAGTCACACTGGCAACTTTGAAAATGTCTGTACAGCCAACGGTAAGGGCACTTACTGCTGGATTTTATGTTAAGGTCTAATTCTGTTGTGTTAAGGTAGGTGCCCTTTAGGTTACTACACCAAGGGCATTGAAGAAGGAATTTTCTTTGGTACTTCTAGTAACAGTGGCTGTGTCTTATGTCACTGTGGGGTTGAATGGTCAACTCTTGAACATAGTGGTTTGCTACCTGTTAGAGGTGAGAAACAGGTTCACTGGTTTGTTCATTTGGTTTATGAGTTTGCCTATATACATTTTTGTAAGTCTGTTATGAACAGTTATTTATACCAAATACTTTTGTTTAGTGATTTTTAAAAGTTTTTCCTTTTCAGGTTTCCCTTGGGGGCTTTGAAATAACACCACCGGTGGTCTTACGGTTGAAATGCGGTTCAGGGCCTGTGCATATTAGTGGACAGCACTTAGTAGGTATGTTATGTATTGTGCTGTTTATTCTCTCTTAATGCAGTTAACTTTGTTCCCAATTTGGACTTTGTAAAGCATGCTTAGTTTTAGTACTGCTGTCTTAATTAATAGGTTGAAGTGGAAATAGAGTAACTTAAACTGGAAAAGCCTGTTTTTTTGTTGTTGTTTTTGTTTTTCATTTAAAGCCTAGTAGAGTGCTGGCCTTCAAAGTTGCTTTTTAAAAAAAATTTTGGTTCCCTATTTGCTGTTTTCATAGTTCTTTTTTAATGTTCATTTAAAATTTTTAAATGCTCCTTACTGTATGTTGTGCTCTTTTTTCTGAGTTCTTGCTTGTTGGTTGAGTTTTATTCGTAGCTAATAAATAATTTTTTATTTTAGCTGTGGAGGAAGATGCAGAGTCAGAAGATGAAGAGGAAGAGGATGTGAAACTCCTTAGTATATCTGGAAAGCGTTCTGCCCCTGGAAGTGGTAGCAAGGTTCCACAGGTATAGGTGTAAAGATCTCTCTTATTTTGGCCTTTGGTTTGGTGATTAAGATCAGCACTTGTATATGAGTATGTGTGTATATATTTACATATATATATTTTTTTTTTTTTAAGAAAAAAGTAAAACTTGCTGCCGATGAAGATGATGATGAAGATGACGATGATGACGATGATGATGAAGAGTAAGTGTGTTCTAGAAACTTGATGTAGCTGTATGGAGAGTAGTTTATGAAAGTTATTTACCACAGTCCTCCATGAAATTAAGTAAGAGTTTAATTAAAGAAAGGGTAAATGATCAGTGGTTGTCACTGCATTACATTAGCTGAGTTGAAGGATACTATTGGGATTAAGAACCTTTAAAATGCAGTGTGGGAGTGCTTCTGTCAGTTAAATGTTCTTCTTCCAGCTCAGGTCTTGATCTCACGGTTGGTTCGAGCCCTGTGTCAGGCCCTGTGCTGACAGCTCAGAGCCTGGAGGCTGCTTCAGATTGTGTCTCCCCCTCTCTGCCCCTCCCCTGCTGTTGGCTCTTTTTCTCAGAAACATTAACAAAAAGTTAGAAAAGTTGCAGTGTGTTGCAAATTTTCAAGAGTATGCAGCATTTCCCAAACGTGTCCGACTAGATAACTTTTTTTTCTGAGGAAGATTTAGTGAACATGTGATTAGGTGTGTCTTCCACTGAACAGTTTATGATGAATGGTTTGGGTGAAAAGAGAATCTGAATAGCTCCAACAACATTTGTTTTGTGGGTTGTTACTTAACGTAACGAATTCCCTCCCCCCACCCCCCCAAAGGATTTTGGCCCTTGGTTCTCTGATTGTTACTGATAAAATTTTTGTAAAAGAGATTAAGATTTTCTTGGAAAGGATTTGATAGGTTTATTAAATTTGGTTAGGCTAAGTAAACAGTTACATGCCCACTAAAGAATAAAATGGTATTTATAATTGGTCTTTCCTATTTCCAGTAATGTCAGTAATTTGTAATAAGTTGAACTTTTAATTGACAGCTTTGTTTCTGAGTTCCCAGGTTGGTCCATATATATTTATTGAAAACATAATTCGAATAGAACATAGGAAAGACTGATCAAACATGGACTAGTTAATGATCATATCTGGGAGTTAGGTTTTCAGTAACCTCAAGTAGCCAACCTGGTAGTTCTTTAAAAAGCCCTTTGGGCAGGACAGTGAAGGCAGAAAGTAGGAAAAGTGAGTTGAATGCTTAACAAAATTCAAAATTACTTGCATATCAAATTTAAAACAATATAGTTGGTACTTTATTGTTAATTGCTTTTGAGTATAGTTATCAGTAAGAATTAAAGTGATACACTCCAAGAGAAATAGGGGAAATGGGCTTAAAACAAATGAGAAATATGGATGGTGTATATGGATGGTGTATGGTGCTTAGTTATATTTGAGTTTATTTAGTCCTTGATTTCAGGTTACCTTTGTCTAGGTATACTGTCTATGCACAGTAGCATATTCACTGAGGAGAAAATCTCTTCTAGGAAGAAAGGCTTTTGAGTAGGGACCTGATTGTTACCTTCAATCTGCTTGGGTTTTGAAGGATTTCCTGTCTTTAAAATGGGGATTTTTCCTGATACAACCACAACATAGAGTAGTCTCTGTTCTTCCATGTTCCAAGTTGCCTTTAGGTTTGGTAGTGTGGGAAGAATGAAGTGTGTGTGTATCTGTTAAGGCCCAAGTTAGTTTTCATGGAAGGGAAGAAGGGGTAAAGGGGTGGGTAGTCAGATAACGTATAGGGTAGAGATGGTTAAATAAAACCGCTTATGACAGTGGTTTTATAGAAATCATTGTCATTCTTGTTTCTAGTGTGGGGAGGCACATAAAGGGATTGGGTTCTAAGCCAAAATTGACAGAATCACTGTTTAAAATAAAGGACTGTATCTATGGCTTTGTATGTATTACATGATACTTGACCATTTTAACCCAATTCTGAAAAGATGGGTGTTTCCTTTGGTTGCACATAGATGAAGTTGCTCCTGTTTTAAATTTAGAGATTACGTAGTAAGGAAGAGAAGGAAAGGAAACTTTAAAAAAATTTTTTTTGAATGTTTATTATTTTTGAAGGAAAGAGAGAGCGTGAGCAGGGGAGGAGCAGAGAGAAAGGGAGACACAGGATCCAAAGCAGGTTCCAGGCTCTGAGCTGTCAGCACAGAGCCTGACGGGGCTCGAACTCACGAACCGTGAGATCATGACCTGAGCCGAAGTCAGACGCTTAACCAACTGAGCCACCCAGGCGCCTTGAAGAATAACTTTTTGACTAGTTATGTCGTCCAAAATCATTCTATAATCACTTCCTTCACCTGGCTCTACTCAACCACTGTTTCTCATCTTTAATAGAATTGGTTATTTTGCATATTTAATGTAAATGGAATCATACAATACGTGATCTATGACGGTTTTAAAAGAACCATTTACATTGGGGCACCTCGGTGACTCGGTTAAGTATCCAACTCTTGATTTTGGCTCAGGTCATAGTCTCATGGTTTGTGGGATCACGCCCTACTTGGGATTCTTTCTCTGCCCCTCTCCTGCTTGCGTGTGCATGGTGTCT